>NC_054538.1:16718567-17073567 GCF_017654505.1 Polyodon spathula | reverse complement strand
ATTAGTTAATTATTTCATTTTACTTTCTAGTACTGTGATTGGGCACCCCTGATTTAGAGGTATAATCACTACGTGTGTCAATATTAATATTATATGCTGTACTTGGAGACAACAGTTTTCACCTCAGATTTTACCCACTCAGATCACTGTTATTGCTTTGTATAATGAATGTAGTTATTGCTTAATTATACATGACTGCAGAGGTTAAAGACAAAGTACACAAACATGTATAAAACTACCATGATAACTATATTTTGGTCTGTGTCTTTTCCAGGTAAGTATCTCCTTAGAAGACTTTATTTACTGAATCAGGATCAGATTAATTCTGCCATTTTGGAAAGACTGAAGGAAGACAGAACAGCGAGAGTACATGAAGCAAAGGAAAGAAAGTAAGTCCTTCTTGTACTGAAGTATAAATTCTGTGAGGCACTCAGTACTGTAAAAATTCCCCCCATACAAAACTTGCACACAAAAGTAAGCATTACTGGAAAACAAAATATAACATTGGCACTATACATCACATAAATGTCTTCCATTGTCCTTTAAGCTATCTATTTTTGTATGCATGGTTTATGGTTAGATTTTATTGATAAAATGATATTGTTCAAATACGAATGAAGAATGAGCACTCTAACCGCTGTAAATGTTGGTAATAAAGTGCTATTAAACTTAATTTCCTTATAACACTGGACTTGTTAAACAATAATATAAAATGTGTAAAAGACATATCACCATCTTAGCAGATGGAGCATAACTGAGCGTGCAGTTAACTGGGTTCTTTCACTGAGCTGCTCTGAGCGACTCACTTACTTAACATTCCCACTGGCTTTGTTTCATGATCAGGTAGTATCTTGATCAGGTAGTTACTTATGCTGTTTTATTGCAGACAAAAAAAGTTGGAAGCTTTGAGAGAAGCAGAGCTGAGGATGGAGGAAGATAAGCAGGGCAAGCTTGAGGCAGTAGAGGAGTTACCTGAAGGTAAGAGTCCATTCCTCTTTGTGAAATACAGGACACTAAACCAATAAAAGTACTACTACTACCTTGCTTGTATCAACAGAACAAGATACAAAAGAACAGTCACAATCAGAAACAGATGACAACCAATCACAAACTGATGCAGGTAGTTCACAACTGGAGCCACAGTCTGAGGTGGAACTGCAAGCCAAGACTGAGATGGAAACAGATCTTGAGGATGAACCAGGTTGGACTCTCACTTTCAGAATTTTATTTTCCTCTAGTTATATGAATCAGTACTCTTACAGTTATTGTAGCTAAAATAAACAGAATCTAGAGATTCAGGTGAGGAACCAGATACCACATATCTTGTTTTAAATAGACTGCATGCTTGCTATAACATGTGTTTCTTTCAAAACTGTACATTTGAGACCATGTTAATGCACATCAGGTAAGAAATATGAAATTATTGTGCTAGCTACAATGACTTTATCATTACCAGGCTAAAGAAGTTTGATGGTCTTTATACTGACTGAACAAGGGAATGAAATATGATTGGAAAAGTGAGACAGTGGCATTAAGAGAAATGTTATTTAGTTAAAAGTTTTACTTGGCTTAGTTATTGTTGGCTTTTTTTATCCATGTTATAATCGAGTGTAAAAGTTCTGGATGAAGTAGTTATAATTTATAATTGTGGTTTAACTACGTTATGCCTAGAAATTACTTTGCCCCTGATTTCGGAAGATGGTTACCCAGAGGTCACAGAGATGGAAAAGTACAAACTTCTGGTGAAGAACTTCATATTGGAGTGGCAGACCATGGAAAGCATTTTGACAGGAACCTCTTCTGTCATGCCCACACTGTTGGAGATTGCTGGGAAAAACCCTCTGACTTTGCTCAGTGATGCAGTCGCCAAAATTGAGAGTAAGTAGAAGCTCTGGCTCCGACAGGTCCTTGCAGGCATGTTTTCCAGATATTTAAAGCAAGAAAATCCTAAAATGAACATTTCCCAAAGCTAAACTGAGGGAACTATACTGCAGTCGTTGTTTGGAATTGTTTCGATGGCTTCTGTTGACTTCAATAAAATGTAATAATAATAACACAATTATAATCTAACTTTTCTTCATCAAAGTAACTCAAAGTACTATATTGTACTCAGTCAAGTAAAGCGTGTGGTTAGAAATACAGTACAGCAGGTTAAGCAATTCAAAACATTAGGAACATTAAGGTTACATAACATAACAGTATGAAAATGCCAATACTTGCTTCTTGTTGTTGTACCCAGTTTTACGACTGTCTTGTTCTGAGGTACCTGTCTAGTGGTGTATAACTCAGACCATCGAGATCCATTCTAGTCCTGGTCTTTCCTCAAAGAAGGTCCTAAATTTGTTAATTGAGTAGCTAAGGGTCAATGAACTAATTTAGGACATAATTAGAACATAAACCTGAACTGGAATGCATCTAGAGGTCACCGTTTTGCACCACTGGTGTAGTCTTATGATAAAAGTATTAGAATGTGATCAATTCTGGATTAAAATCCCATGTAACCAACTGACTTGCTACTTAAGGTCCATGGAAAAGTCCTTAGATGTGTGAGATCTAAGAGCACATTTACCTTGACAGTGCCTTTAAAGTACAAAGCCTGGGAGATGACAGGGGTGGATCTGGATGAGGAGGAGGAAGATGCCCAGGCAGCAGCTGAGGCTGAGGAGCAGAATGTGGAAGAAGAAGAGGAAGAAGAAGGCAAAGACGAGGCAGAGGTCAGATATCAAAGGAACTGTAACTGGGTTAATGGTTGTAGTTGCTAGTGTTTTACCTGTTGTTATGGGATTGTGACACAGAAAAATACAGAAACAAGAAATAACCAAGCAAGTGCACATTCTTACATACTTTGTTATGGTTGCTATGGGAGGAGCTTTGTTTTTCTTCCTTGGAAAAGACCTTAAAGCTGGTGAGCTTTAAATAAACTTTTGGAAGAACCTCAATATTTGTGAAAGAAAGCATTTACAGTATTACTATATTATGCTATATTGTATACAGTTTGGTATACTTTTGGGAGCAAAAATATATGGTTGTGTCCCAAGAGACTTATCTAGTAAAAGCACTGGAGTGCTGGTTAATGAAACATTTTTAAAAAAGTAGGGTAAAAGGATCAGAAATTGATACAAAAAATCTATCAATCTATCCATTAATTAAAATATGGGTGGTGAAATGTAATATCCAGTGCACTGTTGTGGAATTTAAGTTATTTAAGTTGGATACATTAAAGATTTGATATAATTGAAGTAAAATGATTAGTAAACTTGGAAAAAGATTGTTGACAGTGGTTTGTAACCTTTTTTTTTCATGTAGGAAGAAAACCCTTCACAAAGGAACATGGGAGACAGCAAGCACTTCTGTCCAGTAACTCTCAAGGAGAAAAACATCTTGTTTCCATGCACTAATGAATATGCTGCCAAGTATAAAGAAAAGGTTTACTACTTTTCTAGTAGTGAAGCCCGGGAAACTTTTCTGCTCAACCCTGAGGTGTATGTGGCTAAAACTGAACCACTCAAAGTAAGCAATCATAAAAACTGTAGAATTGTAAATAGTTCAAAAGACAAAAAAATGTAAACCAGTACACTTCATTTTTAGTATTTCAACACCTGTACTGTACATTACTACTTAAAAGCATATAGGCCCACAATGAATATTTGATTTACAGTAAGTTGACAAAGAATAATATTTTACTGCAATGTAATTTTAATACTGTCTTAGCAGTACAAAGCATCGTTTTGAGTTATGAAATAATCATCAGATTTCAAATGGGGTCTTAGATGTATGTTATTTTTAAAACTATTGTTGTAATGTTTTACTGAATATAGATGTGATACTCAACCAGTTACTATTTTTTGTTTTACATCCCAAAAATTGACATGAAATGTCATTTTTTGTTATCGGTAAATAGTAGATAAATCGGTCATTTTTTTAGGTTTAATGTTTTTTCCCCCAATATTACCCACTATTCAATCAGGCCCCTCCAGTGAGAGTGTTTCTTCTGGGTGCACGTGGCTCTGGCAAAACAACCCATGGTAAGTGGCTGGCCAACAAACTGAGCATCTTCCATATCCAATTCAAAGAACGGTTGCAGGAGCGCATCATGTTTAAAACTCAGAAAAAGATCAGGCCTACAGATGAAGAGGAGCAGGCCCCCGATGAAGAGGAGGAGGTGCCCCAGGACCTGGTGGACATGCTGGCCGCTCGAGGTTTGGAGCTGCCTGCTGAGCTTAAGTCTGAGGAAAAGCAAGAGGAAACTCCAGCTGAGGTAAAGATGCGTTACCTTACCTCTTCCTTCGATGGTTTTTCAAACTCAGGTAGATCTACTAAAGTGTTGCGCCTGTCGCAACAGTTGCAAACCACTTGCAAATGAGTTGGAAGTCTAGGGTGAAACGTTTAGAGATATCTTGAAATAATTTCCAGTTCATTTAGAGATATCTCTAAATCATTTAAAGATATCTCAAAATATTCCTTTTCATTTAGAGATATCTTCAAAATTGTTTATTTACAGATATCTCAAATTCATTTAGGGTCCGAGCTATTTTCGCCAGTTTTTTTTTACTGTTAGATTTGTGGCTGTAACTCTTTAACTATAAAGGTTACAGGTACATGTCATACATGAAATGAATGTGCACACACTAAGCTTTCATAACAACAACAACAAAAGTGAATAGTCTGAAACTCACCTTGTTCAATACAGATAACAAAACCCACAGAAAATGAGACACTTTTTAGAAAAAAAATATTATTTATTGTTTGTAAAAAATATCAAATTACCATGGCCAGCTCAAATCTGACAGTGTACAATGAAACTTCAACATGTAGGGAACATGGAAAAAAATTGAACAAATTGGAAAATAAATAAAGAAATTATGGCCATATATACAAAAGGGACCAAAAGCAACCAAAAAAAAAATGATTAATTGAAAATGTGCAAAAGAAAACAAAAAGAAACAAAAACCCATTTAAATTATTCACTCCAAGCACCAGGATCATGTGCAACAAGTGGCTTGAATAGCCAGCAAGGTGGCAACCAGAGCAACATAACCCTAAACAGCTCTGGTCTCATGCATCTGATCCACAAACATGAAAAACAAATATTTATTTACCGGAAAATAGGTCTTTGCACCTTCGATGTAACAATTTCTCTTATTTTGTAAAGATTTTGTGTGAAAACGTTTGTTTACAGTACCGAAGTAGGTCTGTCTACATCAGCAGCAACATTCCAAAACACTCACATTCAATGCTATCTCCTAATATGGTCATCTACTGGAAATACACATGTAGGACCTCATTTTAAAGCTCTGAAACTCCTCTTACCATGTATGTATGGCAAGCAGGGCTGTCTCACAGTGCCTGCGTAAAAAAAGAGTTAAGGTCACAGGCAGGATATTTAACATTGGGCGGACCATAAAGACATGATTTACAGATATCTCAAAATATTTCAAGATATCTTAATGCAATTTGATATATCTTTAAAGTGATCATTTGGCTTGCCATAGTGTGTCTATGATGTGGTCGGTGATACATTTTCTGTCCTGATATTCTCAAGGTGGAGCTTAACGATGAAGAGGAGGCAATCAGATCTTACCTGTCTGATAATGAGGCGCTGCCTCCAGAGGTTCTCGACATGATTGTTCCAAAGTGGTGGGAGGAGGAACCTTTCCGGTACCATTGCACTTTAATATGAGAAAGTCATCATGAATGATCAAAATTTCAGTACATTAGTACCCTGTTTGTCTGTCCACACCTCTGTCACATCCTATATGGTGAACATAATAACTTTCTTGTCTTGTTTTGGCACCAATCTTTTATTATATATTTCTAGCCTCCTGAAGATGCTTCAGATTGTATTTGGCTATAAACAGATAAATACATGATTTTAAATAATTTTAAGCTGACAAATCACTTATTTGCAGTTTACTTTAAGCAGTCAAAAAGCAATGTATCATCACTTTAAAGGTACATAGGGTGGACAGAAGTTAGTGAAGCTGGGTAGGGGTCTATAGTAAACAGGTAATCAATAACCTACGACAGTGTGTGTCTTCAGCCATCAAGAAGTGTGGTAAGATATGTCTTACTGCATAACCAGGAGTGAATTCTTATGCTTATAAAATGGCTTTATGTTTATAAAAAGAAAACAAAAACAGTAATATTTTAAATCTTAAATTAAGTTTATTGAATGTATACTTCCGCCAGTTAAAAATAGGTTGTATAATTGTTTTTTATACTGCAGTTTTAATGTATTATTTTCCTGTAGAAATGTTTACATTGGTAAGTAAAGTTGATGGTTGAAATCTAGAATATTAATCAGACTCTGCACATTTTTTTAGTCCTTGAAGTGTACTCAGCTGAACACAGATGGTTGGGGAGGCAGTCATACACTCATATCAGTCACCCTGAACAAATCTGCTCACTGCATTATAATACACACTGACATCTGCAATCACTGTAATGTATTTCACTTTTATACCATATTCATCAAACTCGGAACCTAGATTGTTTTTTTTTTTTTTATTATTCGTGTTCCCTTTGTTCGTAAGGTTCATGGTCTCCACCCCAATTTTAGATCCAGCAGTTCAGCTGAATTTTGTACTTCAGCCCGGGGCTTTACAGGAACTATCACCATGGCTGAAGAGATCAAGATTTTGAGTTTTTAAAGAAAAGATATCCAGGGGGCTCCCGAGTGGCATGTCCGGTAAACACGCTCCGCGTGAAGTGCAGGATGCGTCCTAGAGCCTGGAGGTCACTGGCTCGGCTCCAGGCTATTCCACTGCTGACCGTGGACAGGAGTTCCCAGGGAGCAGCACACAATTGGCTGAGCGCCGCCTGGGGGACAGGGTGCTTAGGTCGACCAGGGTGTTCTCGGCTCACCACGCACCAGTGACCCCTGTAGACTGGCCAGGCTCCTGCGGGCCTGCCTGTAAGTTGCCCAGAGCTGCTTGGTCCTCCAACGCTGTAGCTCTGAGGTAAATGCATGGCGGGCCTGCAGAGTTAAAAGAAGCGGATGACTGACGGCACACATTTCGGAGGACGCATGTGTCCGTCTTCGTCTCCCTCCTGAGTCAGCGCGAGGGTGGCAGCGATGGGCCAAGTTGAAATAAAACAATAATTGGGCTTACCAAATTGGGGAGAAAATAAGAAAAATAATTGAAGATTCCAAATTTAAAAAAAATAAACTGATTATTATTTTAATTGTATACAATTATATTTAGATCTGTTAGTGTTTGGCTTATAAACAATTACTTTAAAATGCACAATATCTAAGAGGCCTGAGTTCCTTAACTGCAAGCACGGTGGCAAGAAGTTCTATTAAGCTGTTGACTGAGTCGTACTTTAATCTTCAAAGATGATTGGCCCCTAGCTGTGCACTAAGACAAGTCTTCATAATGTATGAAGTCACACCATTCTACTCCATGTAAATAGTAACACTCAACATTTATGACTGACAAAGCTGCTATTGAAATGTTTTTGTTTTTTTCACAGTTCCAAAGGGTTTGTATTGGAAGGATTTCCACAAATCCCAGAAGAAGTCCAGTACCTGGTAGAGCGCAGTCTGTTCCCAGACACCTTTGTGATTATGGAACTGGCAGTAACTGACGTCATACATCGCTTGTTGCCCCCAGTCTTATCCAAATGGCAGAATAAACGAAATAAGAAGCTGGAGAAACAGAGGATTATCAAAGAACTGAAAAACAAATTGAGGGTGAAGACATAATATATACTGCACATAAAAAATGGCATTGTTTCATGTCAATGCATCTTACACTGAAATAATCCTGACATTCAAAAGCTAGTTAGCAAAAACTCAGATAATCGTGTCAGATTTTCAGTTGATTATGTAAAGCATTGTCACATTTATTTTATTTTCGTCGAATTATATCTTTTAAGTGCCAATATTGTATTTAAATTATTCATGTATAACATACAAACTTAAATGTCATACAATTTCCAGATTGTATAGTGATTTATTGTTTTTTATTTTATTTTTTTTCTCGACTTTAGGAGGAAGCAATTGTTAAAAGGAGAGCCGAACTCTCTGCAGAACAAGCAGAAAAAAAGGCAAGTCAACCAAATTATTTATCGACATCATGCTGTTTTTCAGACATATTTTGTGTTTTTAGTGCTACAATACTCCAAATTATGAAAGCAAGAAGTGGAAGCCATTCCTAAAAAACCCACCCCTAGGAAACCAAGAACCAATAAAATGAAAATTTCTTCATTCATACAACCATTAATAAAACCCTCACATTTCTATGTATTACAGGAAATATTAACTGGATGAACCCATTGAAAAAATTGCTCACCAATTGAGCCATGACATTAACATGCATATAATAGAACTCACACGTTTACAGTATTAACAGTATGTATAAGTTTATTTTTAGTTAAATGTCCTTAGGAAAAGGTTGAAAGAACTGCAGTGAATGAATCAATTACATTTTTCACTTCTCACTCATTGTAACCAGCTTTACTTGGCAGTTGCGAATGAATGAATGATTGAACCGTTTCCTGTCAGAGGTCAGTCAAGTGAAACAAGAGTGTCAAGTAGAGTTCAGTCACGTGAAATGAAAGTGTCGAGTTATCCACTAGTCTTTTTAATATTTTTTATCCCTTCGGTACCAGTAATAAATGTGGAAATTAATTTTTCATTTTTCACCCTAGAAACATACAAGGGTTAATTTGGCAAGGGGAGGTTTAACCATTATCATCACTAGATTTATGTGTATGTGTGTACTGTAGTAACAGCCAGGCAAACCCCTGTGGTTTTCTACAGGTAAAAAAAGATAGAGAGGAAGACAGTGAAGAGGAGGAGGAGGTGGAGGAAGAGGAGGAGGAATATGATATCGAGTCAGCCCTCTTGGACGAGTTCCCACCAGAGGAGGATGAGGACGATGCAGAGGAAGAACAGGAGAGTGAAGCTATTGAACGGTTGGAATCAGAAATAGGGGAGAGGTTTCAGTCAGACACCAGCAATCTTCAATCTGTTCAGGTACTCATCATACAAAGCACTATGGCAGTTTACATCCTCTACTTCCGATCGTTTGCTAGGATAAATATATTAAACATTAATGTATACTTACAACCGTTTTTACATCTGTTTCAGGAATTGTTGCTTGAAAATCATATACCCAAGATCATTGTCAGCGCAGAACGAATGTCCCATATTGTGCGCTTCCAGCTGTTTGAAAAGCTGAAGCCCCTGGTGGAGAACAGAGAGGCTATTTTCGAGAAATGCTACCCATTAAGTTTCAGTCTAGCACGCAAGCTTCTGCACTCCTCATATAAAATCACCAGTGGTTTTGGCTGCTGGGACCCTGTCAAGGTAAGACTCGGATGGACACGGTCAACAACTATTGTAAGCTTAACTTTTCATTGCTAAATGTATGAGTCTACAAATAAAAATGTAATTACATTAACAGGTGGGTATTATACATTTAATGTATACCAATGGCTTTCTGCTGGAAAATCTAGTGTTTAGATTGATTTACTTATTTATATAATTTGCTATTGTCTTGACAGCTAAGTGAAGGAGCTGTGATTCAGCCGATGCAAGGTCCTCAAAACCCAAGCTATCCTGTGATCTACCGCCAGTACATTTACTTCTTTGCGTCCAAGCAGAACAGAGACAAATTCATAATGAATCCCATCAAATACCTCCGACAACCCAAGCCAAAGCCTATGGTGCCAATCAAGGTTGCAGTTGTTGGACCCCCAAAATCTGGAAAGAGCACTGGTAGGATAAATGTGACTTCTTTCTCGTACAGATCTCTTAAGCTTCAGATTGGTGCTTTACCACATTGCTTAGTTTCACGGAAGAAGTTAAATCTGTGATGTGTTTATTGGTGGTTATATTCCAGAGTATTAAATATTTATCATGGAGCTTGGCCTTAAACTTTACCTCAATTTGTACAGTCCAATAAAATATATGCAACTTTCTTTACACTGCAAATAGGAATGTCAGCCACCATGGACAGCACTGATGTTTCCATCTTATAGTCAAGCCCTTGTATATATATATGGTCAAATCTAAAAGAGCTTTCAATCTCCATGGTACTTCCTGGATAAATATTACATTTCTGCCTCACACTTACAAATAGATTATTAAAAGCTGAATATGGAGAACCCATTCATTTATCTGTGTTTAACCTGTTACTTTCTTCAATCACAGTTGCCAGAATGTTTGCACGTGTGCATGGCCTGCAACATTTGTCAATAGGAGAGGCCGTACGTTCGCTGTTGTCCAATCAAAAACAGAGAGAGTTGACCATTCAGATAAAAAAATATCTAACCCAGGGTTTGGCAGTTCCAGACGAACTAGCAGTTCAGTGTCTGGATTTGGCTCTGATGGACCTTGTTTGCCAAACCAGAGGGTATGCTTAACTATAAGTATTCTTTGTTTGATTGTACTGTTCTATGTCTTTATTTGTTCCCTAAATGTATTTTATTATCAGTGCATGGAATTTTTTTCCCCATAATCTCATTTGAAATTCAGTTAAAGCAGAGTGTTCCTATTTTCCTGCAGAACAGATAAGTTATGACTAACAGCAGTGCCAAAGACCCACACTGTTAATCTTTTAGCAGGGTTGTTTATTGTCTGTACATCCTATTTGAGAACTGGTGCCAGTTATGGTATTAAATGCCCACTAGAATCTGGGCTGAGACAATCAGATCTTTATTTTATTGGCATGCAATAAAATAGTGCATTTCATTAATGTATTTGTTTGTATGTAGATTTGTTCTTGATGGCTTTCCTAATACAAAGAAGCAAGTGGACCTCTTGGAAGCCCGATGTATAATCCCTGTGAGGATCTTTGAGTTACAGGTGGAAACACAGGAGGTTCTAAAAAGAGGATTAATCGATAAAATCAATAATGAGAGGTAAACTGTTTAACCACCCCTTGTTGATTACTATGTGTCTGTTTTCTTTATTGTCAATTTATCAACCTTTATCATAATCTCAGAATGGATTTCCCTGACAAAGCCCCAACCTGAATAATTTCTCTTAAATGGATATCATCTGTTTTCTTCTGATTATTGTCTGTGAAATTAAGTATATAAGTAATGAATGAATGTTTGGGTGTTAAAATATATACATTATGTTAGTACAAGTGATGAGTTCTAGCGCTGAATCACTTTTTTGAATTTCAAATTATGCTGCATGGCTAAACAGATGTCGATCTTGATCCAAGTAAAGTCATTGTCTATATTCAGCTGTTTCATTTAGGTTTAAACATGTTTTCCATTCATTGTACTTGTTATGTAAATGTTTACGGAGTGATGTGTTGTTTGTGTTTTTTTTTTTTACTCATGATAATGACCTCATTCATGGAATTACCACTGTACTCGGTGAATGTTCATGCAGTAACCTTTATTTATACAGTCACCTGTCTTTAATGATAAGCTGATAAGAGTTTAACTGTTAACTAAATCGCTTTCTATAACATGGATATGTTTTAATTTTTTTTACTAAAGTACATTTTTTGTAGTGTTCCAACACACTTGTTATTTCATGAGCCTGTAGTAAAGGTTAGCTGTGAAAGATTAGCCCCTGGGAGAGAACCCAACACTGTAACCGCTTGAAATGTCAGATCAGGGATGACAAAACAGGAACACTGCTGTGAGTGGAGATTTAATAATATATACGCATTTGAATAAAGAGACATTTCGCTTTGAATCATTGCCTATAATACAGCAGAAAGTGTTATGCAAATCATTCATTATAGGGATCCCCTCAGCCATACATTATTTGTTTCCTAATGTGTTTTGTCTTGTTAGGCCCTACCCACTGCATGACAGTCCACAAATTCTCACAATCCGCAATTCATGTTACAAGAGTGAGATCCTTGATGTCAAAAAGTACTATGAAGAGCAATTCCAGAACTGGGTGGTTATTGATGGTGAAAGGAGCAAGTGGTGGGTGTGGAATAAGGTACTTGAGGAGGCAAGTACAAGCGTGAAGCATATTCAGACTTACCTGGAGAGGATTAGAGAAGGTAAGTGAAAACAATGCGCTGTCGTGGTAATTTTGTTTTGTTTTATTTTGTCTTACTAGTTTTGCACAATAAACCTCTCTAGAGTAATTCTCATAATTTTTACCTTGTAAAGCTTTTTGTTCAATAGTAATTCAAATTGTTGTTGGGTTTAGGTAAATGTGCACTACTCACCTTTGTTAAGGTTTTGGTTTAAACCGATTTACATGTCAGGGATTAAAAGGCCACCATTTTAAGATCAACAACATATTGCATGTTTTTTATTTATTTTTTATTTCAAGTACCAATGTGTTGCTAAGAGCATTCCAGGAATGTTAATGTTTGTGACAAAGGGTAAAATCTCAGTTTTAACTTCATATACAGAACCCTGTGTATTTTGCTAGATTGTTCGAGTTGATAATGTTTTTATTTGTTGAAGGCCATGTGATCTGGGTTTTTAAAAGGACTGTTTCCACTGGAGTGGAATAGACAGTGTGCCTGAAATTGTCTATTTGAGTGATACAAGATTGCCTGCTTTACATATATTTTTAATATTTTAAGTGAAATGCATAGGCGGCGCGTATAAGAGGCTTGGGGAGACTGCCTCCCCAAAATAAATTGCTCAGACTCTCACAAGAAATTGTTCTGACCAACACAAATATTTGTGAGAGAAGATCCTTTTTTTTTTCCCCGCAAGCGTGCAAAGTAGGTCGCAAACATATTTCCTGTGTTTCTACTGTGTAACCGCCAGACCACTTGGGCAGCTGGGATGTGAAAATCAACACTGTAGACTGAGATACAGGAGTTAGTTGCATTTCAATGTTTTTAGAGAATGCTTGGCTGGTTTAAAGTCAATTCTTCCTGCCGATCTGAGCCCTGCATACCACTGCAGGAGGCAGCCGACGAAAATTCTGATGCATTTTCGCTCATTCGCTTGTCTGGAACATCCAATTCACAATTTCAACATTTATTCTAATTGCTGTTATCTATACAAACAGCTTGATCTAAATCTGATTTTACAGAACTTGTGGCAAAATATTTTCATAGCATAATGTCTGTTGTGAGAATTTGATAACTGCATGTGACACTACAATCAGAACATACTTCCTTCAACTGTTTGAACAAATGCCACCTTTCAGAACAATGTGGCACCAGATTATGAATGTTTCTTAAGTTTTTTTTCATTAAATTTTTCCAGTCATTCACTCAATTTTCAGTGAAAGCAGGGTTTTTTAAACTTCTGAAAAAGAGTCTGCAAGGAAAGCAGAAAACAGCATACTGTACTCTAAATATGAAAACGTATTTTAATATTCTAATGAAAATTAATGGTTTTGCTTACCAAAGACAGTTTTCAGAAACACAGGTAAACAAGGCTATGGTGATCCTGTTGCAGTATCACCAAGGTTCAAAATACAAGATTTAGTTGCATTTTAATGTCATTCGAGGAGACAGTGCTTGGCTAATTTAACATCCATTCTTCCACCGATCTGAGCCCCATATAGATATTCAAAAGTTTACAGTAAGAATGCAGTTATTTTTTTATTTTATTGTTTTGGAAGTATACCTTTACGTTGAATGCCCCTTGATAATATATACGATAGTAAGTGCGTGTTTAGAAACTTAATAGTCTGTATTAATAATTGATTTAAGTTGGTGTGAAGTGATGGAAATGGTGTTCAGATTTGGTGTAGGTACTGTAGGACTGCGGAACAGGTTAGTGGATTTAAAGGTTTTAAAGTGCAGCTTGTTATCCTCACTGTTTTTCTAATTTGCTTAAATGGGCATAACATGTTTTAAAGTACAAGCTAGTGCTATGTTAAACTTTATTTATTTGGCCACCTTATGTTGGAAAAAAGACAATGTCAAATATATATGTAGCATCCCTGAGTGGTTTTGAGGTCTGTTTTGTGCTATAAATTATACAAGTTCTCAAAAAGATGCAGGAGAATGAATCCGGTTTACAGCTTTTATTTGTGGCCATCAGTCCGACTATTTTTCAAACTCAACACAATGAAT
This sequence comes from Polyodon spathula, assembly GCF_017654505.1. NCBI lineage: Eukaryota > Metazoa > Chordata > Actinopteri > Acipenseriformes > Polyodontidae > Polyodon > Polyodon spathula. The sequence goes on along the minus strand of NC_054538.1, from coordinate 17,059,588 downwards.
GAAACTTAATATTCATATAATAACATATATATATAGTATATATATTCAGTTGACTATTTTTCAAACTCACACACCAATGAATGAAACTTAATATCAGGGGGGAACCATGTAACTAGTAATGTACTAAATGAAAGACTCACACGCCACCTATGGTGAAATGTATCACTTTACATTGATTAAAAGGGAGTTACACAATCTAACTGTTTTTGCTCTGTGGTGTTAAATAGAATGTCTTCCTGGTTATTTTTATGTTTTACTTATTGAGACCTTCTAAGGTTTAAGAATTTAGGTAAACATGGAATTAACTACTTTGTTACGCTCTTTGGATGAGACTAGATCATGTTTCAAATTTGAATAATACCCTACTGTACCCACATATACCCACATACCCTATTGTATTTCACAAGATTACTGTGGTCAAGCATTTACCATATTTCCTCCTTTCCCATTGCACTTGCTGTATCTCTTCAATCATTCTAAACCTAAGTTACCTTTGCAACTCTGCTTAGGTCAAACTGATTTAACGTTACGAACACATATTCTTTCATATGATTAGCAATACATTTTACGCTACAACGTGAGGGTATTACTTTAAATGTATTGGGAGTTATTATTGGTTCACTGAAGGTAAGAACAAATGTACAAAAGAGCAAATTAAATACAATTACTTGTATCTTCCATACATTTAACTCTAACTACTGTTCAGTTTTATCAACGCACTGAAGCCACTGTTGAGAAAATAAATCAACTTCAGCAAATGTATTCTTTGCTCTAATTCATAAGCCATTGAAAAAAACTTTCATTTGGATAGCAAGCTAATTCGTGCAACATAATATGTAAGTGAGACATATTATGCTGAACAAAAAGAATAAAACACTAAATTGTACATGAACCCTACTAAAGGAAGTGGCCTGCATGACATCATACAGTAAACAGAATATAAGGTACAGCTTTGCCTCCAAAACACTTGTAAGTATTAACAAACCCATGAGTAATATGCAGACGTTTATGACTGGTGCTGTTCTCTTTAAAAATTCTTGCTTATAACAACATTTACTTTGAAATGTATGGTTCTATTCACAATCCTATTCCCAGTTTCACCAGAATGTGCAGTACAGTACATTCAAACAAGTGTGTTTTTCCTTTTTTTTGTTTGTGTTTAGGGAAATCAGCCAGTATTGATAGGTTATGCATCACACCGCAGGAGCTGCTATCTCGCTTGGGAGAGTTTGGCCAGTACTGTCCTGTCAGCCTCGCACTCGACAAAAAGCTGGTGGATTGCTCCCTCTCCACATCTTTAGAGTACACAGCCGAATTCCGTGGGCACTATTACAAAATGAAGTCTGGGGAGTATTTGCAGGTTAGTTGAATGCTGATCACCTTATAAGAAAAGCAAAGCAAAATAAAGCACATCCCTTTGTAAAAAAAAATAAATAAATAAATAATAATTGGTTAGCAAACACAGCCTGTTGATGTTTGCTATAGAAATCAATAGCAGTCCACATCAGAGTTTAATGACCTAGGTTTTATTCACACATTTTTATTTTTTCTCCCCAAAGAAGTTCCTTGATACACCAGAGATGTTTGTCCTGCCGCTAGCTCCTAACCCCCTCCCTCCACCACACTTGCTGCCAAAGAAACTGACTGCTGCAGCTGTTAAGGCCAAGTTCCCCAAACAGGCAGAAATGCTGGGATACTGTCCTGTGACTTACCTGGATGGAAAACAGAGGTATTAAACACTTATTGTATACATTATATTAGAAATCACATATCACACATTAACCAATCACAATGCAATATTTGCCAAGATTCCAGTACCTCTTAACTTCAGAGCTTTATACATTTTTTTTGGCACACAATACTGATAAATGAAAATGTGGTAAATGTACAAATTCTGAGTATGTTTTATGTATTTATTTGTTCAAATACAGGTACTACAAGCATTATTAGAAGTCCAAGTTACTGAAAACCCTTTGTACACGTAGTCAGTTTCTATTTTTTGTTCTTCCTCCTAGATATGAAGCACTTGTTCCTGGAAACATTGAGCATGCTGCTGAATACAGGGACAAAATATATATTTTTGCCAGTGAAGAAAAGCTGGAAACATTTTTGAGGTAATTTATACTGTACACTGTGGAATTCCATGTTTGGGGGACATCATTTAAACATGTATCTGATTTCACTTCATCTTTGTTTATACAATTTGTAGGTTACCTGAAACGTATTGGAATCAAAAACTCCCAAAAAAACTCCCACCAAAGAAAGAACCAGTGTTGCTTACTTCCCTTCCGATGCTGGGTTACCTTGAACAAGTAAGATTCTCAGTAATACAGGGGTTAATAAAATAAGACAATAAGCAAGTAGCCTCCTCTTAGGATGGCTTACATGAGAATGAGATACAAACACAAGTCTTTGCCACAAATCCACATGAGTGAAGTAAACACTGTGCTCCTTGATAGTTAATGGAGTATTCTGTTTACATAACACTTACAATGTGTGGATTATAAAACCTGAATTTAAACATTTGAATTAGGAGAATGACTTTCCTATATCAGCTCTGAATCTGCTTGCTAACACGACCTAATTTGGAACAGTGTGATTCGCACAGCCTTTCTGTTGCTGTATTTCAATAAATGCAAGATAAGTGAGAGAGAGATAGAGGGGGGGGGGGGGGGGGGTGTAATGCATGAACTCTCAGTAATTGTTGTATAAACATATTTATGTCCCTGTTTATACATTCTCATTAGCCAAGTAGAATGAGCTGGATAATTCTAGTATTACCTGGGTTATATTTATTGTAAAAGTCTAATATACATTACATCATAGAACATACCAAAATTAAAATAACATTGTTCAAATTGAGAAAATTATTAATTGTGTCCAATGATGTGCAATTTGTTCTTTTAATGTAAATTATAAGTATCTTTAATGTAAAGTTCGAATTAGTTATTGTTATTCCAACATTTCACTATATCTCCCTGAATATTTCTTTAAACATTTTTCAACAGGGGACAGCAACTTCAATAATAAATGCTCTGACGGCTGTGGGTTGCTTGAAGCCTAAATACCCATTTCTCAGTGTGACAAAATCTGCTCTGCTCTATCTTGGGTACCATTTAAAAGGTGAGATCATAAACATATTTATTAACATAAATTTGTTGTTATTGAAAGAAGCATGATAGGCATCACTGAGACCAAAGTCTGAATAAGCAAACCTTATTTCACAAACTTTATTTCACTGTAATTTTTATTGTAGGCAGTACAGTAATATTAATAAATGGGTTTAAAAAACACCAGCTTGATTTAATGTAGAGTAAATATTGAGTTAGAGTGCTATATTAAAATACAACATTAAAATAGACCCCATTGCCCTAAAAGCATGCCACAGTCTAGAAGGATCAACCTTTTAGGGTGTGAGGGAGTAGTCAAGTCTCCATGTCTTTTTATGTTCATAACTTGTGAACCCTAAAACATTTTGTTCAACCTTTGATTCCAATTCTCAAATAATAAATGATAACAAACAAAACATATTTTGTTCTTTTTCACCTCACAGCATATAACCCCAGAAATTCTGACTATGTGCGTAAGAAGTACAAGAAGAAGCTGGAACAGTTTGAGGAGTGCTGTGAACTTGTATCATACCTGGGATCAAAAATGACTCACAAGTACAAGGAACCCCAAGAAAGGCCTATTGACTTTGACCATAAACTTCATACGTTTTTGTCTCTTAAAGGGACTGAACCAACTTCAACCTGGGTTGTTTAATAGCCTTCCTGAGCTTGTTTACATTCAGAGTGAAGCTGGCACAAAACTAAACTTGTTCTTCTGCACAATTCTAATATGTTAAATAACTATATTCTCCATTAACTTGTGCTATTTTTAACCCTAACCCTAACCCTAACCCTAACCCTAACCCTAACCCTAACCCTAACCCTAACCCTAACCCTAACCCTAACCCAAACCGTGTAACATGTGTAACATACTCTGTAAAACAAATAGCAGCATCAGTGTTGTGCATAATTTGGTGTATTGGTAAATTATTTATGAAATGTCAGTGTTAAAGGAGTCTTTCTTTGCCTTGGTAAGGGGAACACAAATTATACCGCCTATAGTATTTTGTTTGAAAAGCTTGTATAAAGAGTTTGTAGATATGCATACTATCAACAAATCCATAAACTCCATTAGTCAGTTCTTCGATACTCCCAGTTCATATAAAAACATAATTCGATAATAGCAAGACGCTAAAATTTCCTGCAGAAAACGATTCAGTGCCATTAGCTTCCAGCAGATGGTAGATGCCTGCTGCTACATCAAGCATCAACTGTAAATCAGATTTAAAATCAATCAACAACAAACCAAGACTGTTCAGTAGTAATATTGCTCCATTCAGATATCTGGCACTGTCCAGACAAACTATAAGTAACTCTGATAAGTAAAAAGTTCTCTCATTATGAACATTTTCGGGACTATTCTCTTAAAACTTCTCAATGGAAGAGTACCCGACGAATCATTACAAGTTCAAAAGTAAATCAAGGTTTTAAAGTGTTGTTTTAAAGGAATTAATGAGAAAATGTGTTTTTTAATAGTGACAGTGCTCTATCAGTGAAGGCTGTTCTGTGTGGTAGTTGACCTTGACTTTTCTTAGCTCCCTCGCCTTTGGCTCGGGACACATAACTGCAGTCATGGTCAACTACATTGTCTTCATCACAGGCATTATTGTTTGATAATACCCCTCATTATATCGCCCCTTGCTATACTACAGATTTGGATATATCGCGGTCCAAACAAACTTGTCATGAATGATGGCAAAACGAAGGTTGTGTACTTACCAAAAAACACAACCAGCAAGATCCAGCCAACAGACCAAAGAGTGATTTCAACTTTTAAAGCTCATTATCGCAGAGAGCTGCTTTGCAAACTAATTGCAGATTAGCAAGTTACTCTCCAAGAAGCCAATAAAGCACTAACAGTAAAAAATCTTGTGTATATTACTGCTGATTGCTGCTCCCTGCTCCAGGTGTGCTCTGGACCCCCCTCCCCACTCACCTTTTCCAGGCTGCTGTCCCTTCTCTACTCCCTTTCATTTCTTCTCTTCTCAATCCCTCTATGCTCTCTGGCTGTTTCCCTTCTGCCTTCAAACAGGCCTGCATCATGCCCATCTTAAAAAAACCCTCCCTTGATCCCTCATCCCTCTAGAACTACCATCCTGTCTCTCTTCTTCCTTTCCTCTCTAAAACCCTCAAGCGAGCAGTACTTCGCCAGCTCTCTGCTCAACCCCCTCCAATAAGGTTTTCGCCCAGCACAATCCAGTGAAACTGCTCTCTGTCGTCAACTCTCTACCCTCTGCCCGTGCCGCCTCCCTCTCTGTCCTAATTCTCCTCGACGTCTCTGTTGCCTTTGACACAGTCAATCATTCTATTCTCCTGCCCTTCCTCGCTGACCTGGAACTCTCTGCCACTGCTCTTGCCTGATTCTATCTCGCCAATCACACGTAACAGGTGTCCTGGCATGGCTCACCCTCAGCATGGTGCCTCGGCTGGTCAATCTCCCAGTCCTTGGATCCTTTCACTCTGTGGAAATCTGCTGACAACATCACAGGGACTGCCTGTTGCTGTAGTTAGGTGGTTGCTAATTTGGACTGTTCTGGACTTTAATTGTATTTTTTTTGTTTTTAAAGACGAAAGTAAGGAAAGATAGAAAAAGAGAAAGGAACTTTATTCTTTGGATTTCCTCTCTTTATTTTTCAGCATTTCTGTCTTTCTCTATGATACCTTGGTTGTGTTCTACTGTGTTCATAGTTTTGGTCTTATTTCACATCACAACGCTGGGGTAAATATCTTGCTTTTTTAAAAATATTTTGTTCTGTGTTGCATTTTTGTAGTGTGAGGGTGTGGCAATGTTGCCCCACCCCTGGGTGTATTTCTGTGTTGTATGTTGCGTGTAGTGTGTTAATGTTGGTGTTTATTCATTGGTACACGGGATGTAATATGGGGTATGCGCACGAGTGTTTAAAATGTATATTTGTATTTAGGCACAAGGATTGCACAGCACTTCACGTGCAGGTAAAATGTAGTAATATGTGAGCATGGGGAATTGCACTATTAATTCACATGCAGTTGTACCGAGACTCCAATTGAATGACTGATTAGCAAACGAGTCTCGGTACAGCTGCATAAAAGCAGCATGTTTTCTCTCACTCTGGGTTGTGTGTTTGGTGAGTGGAGAACGGGTGTGGAGAGGAGAAAGTAAAAAAGTAACATAATAATACCTGCTCACCATGTTTGTCTGTGTAGTTCGTTTTTGTTTGTCTCTTTGTTTTGGCTGCCAGAGTCGTGTCCTGTGTTTTGTTTGTCCTTTTACAACCTTTTATTTTCTGTCTGTTTCATTATTAAATACTGAGCGCAAACAATCGCTCAGCTTCACCAAACTCCACCTCTCTGTTGTTTATTTGTTGGTTCCCAGTTCCGGTCTGACGTCACCCACTACAGACGTCTTTGTGACAGAGGGTTTGTTCTAGTGGGGGGGTCGGGGGATGACAGAGCTCTTGCTTACCCTGTTGGATAGATATTTTGTAGGGTGGGGGGCACTGGATGTTCTATCTTCCAGTGCTATATAATTGTTCTGGTGGGATGGGGTTTTTCTCTGGGTGGGTGATGCCGATTCTGTAGGCTATCTCATGCGGTAGGGTGGGGTGGGGAGGGAAGGATCTCGAGAGGGTTAACTCTATTGTTTATATCCTTAAGGCTAGTTCTGTAACTGCTTTATTCACAAGATACTGTGTTTGTATTTTCCTGACTGTTAAATTTACCTTTGATTCCTATGACTAGTATCTTTGCAACAAATTCTTTCTTCTCTGATATGCATAATGCTGAGGTATTGCCGATGTCCCTGACTGATGATAATGTGAATTAGTGTAAACTTGTGTTAGCTAACACATTAATGTGGGACCCTAGATGGCGCTTTAACTCCACTTTACTGCAGAATGAATCCTTTCGCGCTGAGTTAAACTTCATGAATTTCTGCAGTTTAGTCTTGGCTCCATTGATGATCCCCACATTTTATGGGATTCAGTTATGGGATTTATCAGAGACAATTCTATTTTATTCGCCTCCATCCTTAACAAATCGCATTTCTGTAAAACTTGGGTTGGAACAAGATGGCATTTTTAGAACATGCTCACCAAAGCTCCCCTCCAAGGCCACGGAGCTCGATCTCAGCCTTAAGAGAGAACTTAATTCGCTGATTCGACAGCGGGCCAAATTTCTAATCCACAGGACAAGACAAATTTATTACTTTAACAGTAGCAGACCATCCCATTTATTTGCTCTGAGATTACCTAAAAATGAACGCTTTGCAGCTATTTTAGCTTTCTCCACACAGGGAGAAAATATAATGGATTCCTCCCAAGTAAACTCAACATTCCGTTCCTTTTACTGTGACTTGTACAGGTCCGATATTCGCTTTGATAAGGAAACCTGCACGCATTACCCCCCAAAATCTCCAAATGCCACGCCTCTCATCCACTGAATCTGAAGTGCTTGGGGGTCCCCTCTATCCTTGATCGAGTTAGAACAGGGCTGGCCAGACATTTTCCTACTGCGGGACACACTGGCTTACTCAAGAAGGGTACAGGGCTGCACAACACACACAAAAAAAGAATTTCACAATTTACATAAACATGCAGTTTTCATCTCATAACTGTTGACTCTAGAACACCACTGAAAGCCCAATTTACATTAGTTTCAGTAAATCAAGAAATAGTATGTCCCCTCTATACATGTGAATTAAAGTAAACTATACCAATTAGGATTTTGCAATACATATTAGAATAGTTACTGTTTCTAACAATCTTAGAAACTAAGCATTTCTATTTTTTAAATTAAAATGAATAAGCAATGCCAGAGTGCTCCCCTAGCATTTCAGTGAGACTTGAGAACATCAGCCTCCAGATTAGACACCGATACAGTCAACACTTCTCTCAGGTGAGTATCTGAGAGGCAGTTTCTGTGCTGGGATTTGCGGAGTTTCATCAGAGAAAATGTTTGTTCACAAATGCATGTGCTTCCAAATGCAGTGAACATTCTCTGTGGATGTTGTTTCAGGTTAGGAAAGTGGACTTCTAAACTAGCATAGAACCCCAGCAGGGTAATGTTATTAAATTTGTCCTTCAGCTCCATAGAACACTGCAGTTCAGTTAAGTTGAAAAGTTTCAGGCTTTTTTGAGCACTTTTCAGATCAAGGCAGGGAATGTTTCTTACCTCTACACCATAAATGTGCCAATACAGGACTCACCTGAATCCAGTGCATTTCTAAAAACCCAATTTGTTGAACAGTTATTGTATGTGATTCATAAATAATAAACGATATGACAAAAAAACACCTACTGCCATTCGCCAGGCACATGGTACTTTCCATAAAACTTTACAACTACAAGGTCGCTGCTGAACTACAAAACTTTGCTTACTTGAATACTTGAACACCAACACATGTTCATCATTCAACACTGTATATGTTCCTGTCCACCATTACAGATTTTAAATGTGCCCATATTTACTATAAATAGCTACAAGGTGTCTGCTCAGGTTTTGGGGTGATATATTGCGCGATATTAGTGTGGAGACAGCACATGGAAGAATAGCTCATTCACTTCCCTCCATTCACTTGAATATTTTTGTCATTTCTTGTAATGTGTATATATTGTCTGATGGTTTCGTTTGGAATTTGGGAATTTATATAATACCTTGTGACAAACATTTTAATAGAATTTGAAAATAAAATCTCAAAAGTTTGTTTCTTCATTTTTTTTAAAAATGCTCTTAAAAGGTAATTGGTTATGTGATGTGTTATCTGATTGTCAAATGTTCAGAGATTTATTTGAATGCTATAATACTGTATTGCAACTAAAAGACCTAGAGTAAATTGAATTTTAATTTAAGGGAAGCTGTTTTTTTGTACACAGCTCAAATAAAGAATTTTCGTACCTAGGGAAATTTAATTTTAATTTAAGGGAAGCCTTTTTTTTGTACACAGCCAAATAAAGAATTTTCGTACCTAAGGTAATTAATTTTAATTTAAGGGAAGCTGTTTTTTCGTACACAGCCAAATAAAGAATTTCCGTACCTAGGGTAAATTGAATTTTAATTTAAGGGAAGCTGTTTTTTTGTACACAGCCAAATAAAGAATTTCCGTACCTAGGGTAAATTGAATTTTAATTTAAGGGAAGCTGTTTTTTTGTACACAGCCAAATAAAGAATTTCCGTACCTAGGGTAAATTGAATTTTAATTTAAGGTATGCTGTTTTGTTGTTAATAGATGAGTTTGCATTATATTATTTTTTTGTTACTTTCAGCTCTCATACTAGAGCAGCCATTTTGAAAGAAGAAAGCTTTGAAAGATTTAAAGTTACAAGTGTAAATAGTTGTCAAGATGTTAATGAAAAGAAAAATGACATGTGCGTTATTTAAACAGTTGTTGAAACACATGGGGGCGTGTAACGTTATATTTTTCAGAACCCCGCTACTTACTCTTTAAGAACATTTCAGGCTAAGTGGTTTAAAATGGGAAAATATGAAGATTATATTTTTGTTTCAGATTACTTAAACACTGTCACATATATTTTGAATTTTGAAACACTAACCCATGCATTTTATCATTTTCTTAAAATAAATGATTGTAATGTCAGATTGGCTTTAATGAAACAGAAATATAATACAACATTGATGATTACTTTAGCCCACTCTGTTGTTGGTTCATGCTTTTAAAGCTCCTATAACATGTTTTACTGTACACATTATCCCAATGATTTCACCTTCAGGGACCATGTTGACAGTACAGTTCGTTTACTTAAGAATCTAAGGAATGCTCCCTAGCAAAGTAAAAATGGCTTGTCTCCTGTTGCAAACATACAGTATTACAGTACTGAAAATTGTGTTGTTGCTGAAATCAAAGTATGCCACAGATTAAAACTTGACCAGTATGGAAAACATATTTATTGTGCCCTTAGGTCCTTGTGTATTAAAGTATTCTACTGGCAGTGTAATTGACCCAGTTTTTGTGACTAAACATAAAAAACACTGAAACAATCAATGTGAACTGTTTTAATTAGTCAGCTTATCTCAGTTAAAATTGTTATCTGATTGCAAACTGCATAGTAAAACTTTTCAATAAGTACAGTGGAAAACACTTCCCAACAGTAGTCCTTTGCAAGTCGTGATATCTGTCAATGAAATACTCAATAATTGAAGGATATGCTTTCCATTGTTTTATATAATGTATTGTTTTTAAATGCAACCTTCTTTCTGTTTATAAAGCGTCAATAGCAACACTGGCGTTAATTGGTGTTGCCATGGAGATCACGGATTTGTTTACAGTCTGGCTCGTCATTTGAGACTACAGAGCATGCCATGGCTCCCGAAGTGCAGCTGGAGATTGTGGGTCTCCTGAAAGAGACAACCTTTCAAATCGCGAAATGCATTGCAGAGGTAACTCAAAAACCCACCAAGTTAATTTTAAATTATTAGTAATAATAATAATTATAACAATAATGATAAAAAAAAGTATCGTTTTTTGTTGTTGTTAATCAGTCAACACATTTGCATGACGTTGGGTTTTACTGGAAGCTACGACACGTTTTATTTTTTTATTTTTTTTTGTTTAATTATGTGTAATGTATGTGTGTATTAAACGAAAAAGTAATTTATTAAACACATTATTTGTTTGATAAATAAAGTGTATTGGTTATAGTTTTGGTTGTTGTACAGTAATTTTAAAATAAAACACCTGTACTTTTTTTTCTTAAAGACGCATTTGTTATATAATTGTATTTATTGTAATAGCACGTTGCTTAATTCTACACATGATTACTGCAAATTGTTTTTGTGCAATTATCTTTCATTGCTGTTTCAATTATCTACTTTATTTAGGAAAGTCAAATACATTAAGGAAAAAAAAAATTTTACCCAGTAAAGAATGTGTTTTACAAAACAGGGCTTGAAACTGAAGTTTCCAAAAAAATTCTCAGAACCAATCATTTGTCCACTACTGGAATGTGCATGGGATGAATATTTAAACAACAAGAAAAAGGTAGGTGTCTTACTAAAATCATGATATATGACCTATTGCACATTAATTAGGTCCCAGGAGATATATATAATGTTCACTTGTGTTATATTTGAAAGATCTGTGCTGAATTAAAATAAACAAAAATGCAATAAGCCAATAAGGTACATATATTCCATACAATTAAACAGGGACCATTGCTCAAGCGATTTATCTCTCTAAAATAAGTAGGACAATGGAATAAAGCTTTGATTAACACAACATCAAACATTTTATAAGACTAATTGTCCATACTTTTCTTTTTTTTTTTTTTTTTTTTTTTTTTAACAGTGTCTTAAAGGGGAAACTTGGGAATATTCCTCAAGCCTCATGTGTTTTGTGAACGGCCAGCTCATTGGTAATGAAAAAGAGTTGAAGGTCTGGGCTGAGCAATACTGGGATTTCATTTTTTTTAGGCCACCTGCTCTCTACTCAGCACTTGCAGAAGATTTCTACTCAAGTCACCTGAGAAACACAAAGGCAAGTTTATTTCAAGGCCCATTTTGCATTAAATCAGCAGCAATTTTTGGTCTTCCCTTTTAGCACAGCTATGGTATTTCTTGACAGAGGTTTTGGATGGAGGGTCATTAGTTATTAGCATCAAGAAAATTGCTGTCAATTTCACTTTATATGACCTACAGCAGAGGAAATAATTAGGTAGTAGGAGGCAATATTATATGTATTTTGTTATATAGCATTGTACTTGAAAATTAATTATCTTACCATTGGCCTCCACCTGTGAACCATTAAAGTTGCTGTCACATTTTCTGGATAAAAACCCCACTTGTTGAAGGATCATTGGTAAGGCTGTGAATCTGAAGGAAAATGAAGACCAAAGAGCATTCTACAGAAGTTAGAGATAAAGTAATACAAAAGCATAGATTAGGGAAAGGGTACAAAATAATATCCAAGTGTTTGGATATCCCAGTGAGCACAGTTGGATCAATAATCAGGAAGTGGAAGCTGTATCACACCACCCAGGCACTGCCAAGAAAAGGCAGTCCCTCAAAACTCAACTCTTAAACAAGAAGGAGTCTTGTGAGAGAAGCCACAGAGAGGCCAATAATCACTTTGAAGGAGCTACAGAGTTCAGTGGCTGGGAGTGGAGTAATGGTGCACCAGTCAACCATATCAAGAGCTCTGCATAACACTGGCACGTATAGGAGGGTGGTAAGAAAGAAGCCGTTACTCAAAAGGTACCATCTGAAAGCACATCTGGAGTTTGCCAGAAAGCATGAGAGTGACCCAGCTGCGATGTGGGAAAAGGTTTTGTGGTCAGATGAGACCAAGATAGCTTTTTGGCCAAAACTCCAAGCTCTATGTGTGGCGCAAACCTAACACTGCCCATGCCTCAAGACACACCATCCCTCCAGTGAAGTATGGTGGTGGCAGCATCATGCTGTGGGGATGCTTCTCATCTCGCAGTGACTGGGCATCTTGTTACAATTGAAGGAAGAATGGATGGAGCAAAATACAGGAAAATACTGCAAGAGAATCTGCTTCAGTCTGCTAAAAAACTGAAGCTTGGGAGGAAATTCACCTTTCAGCAGGACAGTGATCCCAAGCACAAGGCCAAAGCAACATTGGAGTGGCTCAAGAACAAGGTGAATGTCCTACAGTGGCCCAGTTAAAGTCCTGATCTCAATCCCATTGAGAATCTGTGGCACTATTTGAAAATTGCGGTCCACAAGCGTCGTCCAACCAACCTGAACAACTTGGAGCAAATCTGCCAAGAAGAATGGGCCAAAATCACTCCGACACTGTGTGCAAGGCTGGTACATACTTACCCCAAAAGACTTAAAGCCGTTATTAAAGTGAAAGGTGGCTCTACCAAATATTAATGTGTGGGGGTTGAATACTTATGCAAACAAGATATTTCAGTTTTTTATTTTTCTTAAAAATATTTCCCAACATAAAACCAATGTCACCTTACAATAATTGATTCTGAGTTAAAAATAAAATATCGAACAGAACGAAATTTCAATGTACCATTTGTAATTCAGTAATATGAGAGAATTGGTCAGGGGTCTGAATACTTTAGCAAGGCACTGTTTATATATATATATTGTGTGTGTGTGTGTGTGTATATATATATTTGAACTTTTTAAACATGTTGTTGTGTCAGTGTTTCAGAGTTTCATGCATTTAAATAAGGATTTTTTTTCCACTTATCTATACTCCACACTGTTAAGGGGAAAAAAGTTTTTATTGAGAAAAAAAATATGTATATTGAAAATATAAAACTGAAAGATCATAACTGGATAAGTCTCCACCAGTCTGAGTTGATACTTGGTGGAAGCACCTTTGGCAGCAATTACAGCTGTGAGTCTGTTGGGATAGGTCTCTACCAACTTTGCACACCTAGATTTGACAATATTTGACGATTCTTCTTTACAAAACTGTTCAAGCTCTGTCAGGTTCCTTGGGGAGCATTGATGTTCAGTAATCTTCAAGTCATGCCACAAATGTTTGATTGAATTTAGGTCGGGGCTCTGACTGGGCCACTCAAGGACATTTCCCTTTTTGTTCCTTAGCCACTGTAGTGTAGCTTTCGCTGTGTGCTTTGGGTCGTTGTCATGCTGAAAGGTGAACTTCACAGTTTCCAGTTTCAGCTTTCTTCCAGAGGGCAGCAGGTTTTCCTCGATGACTTCTCTGTACTTTGCTTCATTCATTTTTCCTCCTGACAAGTGCCCTAGTTCCTGCTTATGAGAAACATCCCCATAACATGAGGCTGCCACCACCATGCTTCACAGTAGGGATGGTGTTCTTTGGGTGATGCACTGTGTTGGCTTTGCGCCAAACATAACGCTTTGCATTTAGGCCAAAATGTTCCATTTTAGTTTAGTCAGACCACAGAACTTTTTGCCACATGGATACAGTGGAACGGGATTCAAGGTGGGCTTTCTTGATTAATGGTTTCCTTCTTGCCACCCTACCATACAGGCTAGATTTGTGGAGTGCTTGGGATATTGTTGTCACATGGACAGTTTGACCAGTCTTGGCCATAAAAGCCTGTAGCTCTTGCAAAGTTGTCATTGGCCTCTTGGTAGCCTCTCTGATCAGTCTCCTTCTTGCTCGGTCATCTAATTGGGAGGGACAGCCTGATCTAGGCAGGGTCTTGATGGTGCCATACACCTTCCAGTTCTTAATAATCGTCTTGACCATGCTCCAAGGGATATTCAAGGCTATTCAAGGATATTTTTTTTATATTCATTCCCTGATCTGTGCCTTTCAACAACTTTGTCCTGGAGTCCTTTTGAAAGCTCCTTGGCGCTCATGTATGACTCTTTGCTTTGAAATGCACTACCCAGCAGGGGGAACCTACAGGAACTTCAGAATTTATCCTGAAATCATGTGAACACTACAACACCGGTGGAGGCCACTTAACTTGGTGTGTAATTTTGAAGGCGATTGCTTACACCTGAGCTAATTTAGGATTGCAATTACAATGGGGGTGGACACTTATTCAACCAAGCTTTTTCAGTTTTTATTTTTAAAAAATTTTCTACAAATTTCTAGAATATTTTTTTTCACTTGGAAGTTGTGGGGTAGGATGTGTAGATAAATGAAAAAAAAAAACTATAAGCTATAAGGCAACAAAAGGTGAAAATTTTGAAAGGGGGTGTAGACTTTATAGTTAAATATACCATCATATATATATATATATATATATATATATATATATATAGATATATATATATATATACATACACAACATGTGTTTTCCGGAGGATTGTGCACACCAGGATGGAAGAAAACATACTTAGTCCATGGGTGTGGAAATTATGTTTTTTAAGTGACTGTTGTCTTGCCAAAGTGAACATGGTCTTATTGTTAACACATTATAAATCCATCAAACTTTTGATCTAATCAGTATTTTTTCTGCTTTGTTTCTAGCACACATTTGTATACATGGATATCTCCATTGGAGAAAATGCCATAGGGAGGTTACTATTTGAGGTACAGCCTGGAGAATGCTAAAGTTTTGCTTGATGTGGTGGCATGCACAGCCAGCAGTTGACAGAAAATGTTTTTTCTTCAGCTTTTTTCAGACCTCTGTCCAAAGACGAGTCGCAATTTTCAGCAACTGTGCACAGGAGAGGCAGGTTCCACCGCCGGTAACCTACAACTGGCATACAAAGGGTCGATATTTCACCGTGTCATACCTAACGGCTGGATTCAGGGTGGAGGTATGGTAACGTAGTTACCTGGCATATGGTGTACGATCAGTATGCCAAATATATGATTATGTTATGTTCTGTGTACGTCATCTTATAAATGTAGTTCATATTTTTTTTTATCTATCTCATCATATGAATTTTATGTCCCATACATAGAACTTATGACACAATTCTAAAGTTAAAAAAACAACACGTTTATGTTTAATAAGAGCTCCTGAGTACAATCTTTGTTTTTGTGATCGATACATTAATATGTTGTGAGTAGGTTGTCTGTTATTATAACAGCAATCACACAGTTTGAGCAGAATACAAAATGTAAGAGATGACACCCTGCACATGATTACTTGTATCATGAATGAAAGATAAGGATCAATGGCACAGGCTACAATCATGCACGGTGTAGATGGGCACAATGTGAGCTTACCCACAAAGCTCACCTATTGCTTCACAATAACTGAAACATGGGCAACCAATCCAGTCTTTTTGTCTGGGCTGTTGTCTCCTGAGCAGAGACTGCCAGTAGTGCTGAATTGTGTTACTGAGTGAGCAACTACTGTCCTGTGATAATGGATTATACATTAATGCATTACACCACTTCGCTATCTGTTAGTCTTGGTAAATGGCAGGAATATGGTGTACATACAAACACTATAAACGATTAGCCAAAATACCCTGCTATGGAGTCCCTTGACATTAATGGAATCTGGAAGAAGATTGTAATGTGTCTTTTGATTTATTTAACAATTAAACCAGGGGGCTCCCGAGTGGCGCATCCAGTAAAGGCGCTCCACATGGAGTGCAGGATGCACCCTATAGCTGGTTCAAGTCCAGTTTATGCTAACATTGATTGTGGCCGGGAGTTCTCAGGGGGCGGTGCACTATTGGCTAAGCACTGTCTGGGTGGGGAGGGTTTAGATCAGCAGGGTAGTCCTTGGTTCACGCAGCACCAGAGACTTAAGAACATAAGAACATAAGAAAGTTTACAAACGAGAGGAGGCCATTCGGCCCATCTTGCTTGTTTGGTTGTTAGTAGCTTATTGATCCCAAAATCTCATCAAGCAGCTTCTTGAAGGATCCCAGGGTGTCAGCTTCAACAACATTACTGGGGAGTTGATTCCAGACCCTCACAATTCTCTGTGTAAAAAAGTGCCTCCTGTTTTCTGTTCTGAATGTCCCTTTGTCTAATCTCCATTTGTGACCCCTGGTCCTTGTTTCTTTTTTCAGGCTGAAAAAGTCCCTTGGGTTGACACTGTTGATACCTTTTAGAATTTTGAATGCTTGAATTAGGTCGCCACGTGGTCTTCTTTGTTCAAGACTGAACAGATTCAATTCTTTTAGCTTGTCTGCATATGACATGCCTTTTCAGCCTGGAATATTTCTGGTTGCTCTTCTTTGCACTATTTCTAGAGCAGCAAAATCTTTTTTATAGCGAGGTGACCAGAACTGAACACAATATTCAAGATGAGGTCTTACTAGTGCATTGTACAGTTTTAACATTATTTCCCTTGATTTAAATTCAACACTTTTCACAATGTATCCAAGCATCTTGTTAGCCTTTTTTATAGCTTCCCCACATTGTCTAGATGAAGACATTTCTGAGTCAACAAAAACTCCTAGGTCTTTTTCATAGATTCCTTCTCCAATTTCAGTATCTCCCATATGATATTTATAATGCACATTTTTATTTCCTGCGTGCAGTACCTTACATTTTTCTCTATTAAATGTAATTTGCCATGTGTCTGCCCAGTTCTGAATCTTGTCTAGATCATTTTGAATGACCTTTGCTGCTGCAACAGTGTTTGCCACTCCTCCTACTTTTGTGTCGTCTGCAAATTTAACAAGTTTGCTTACTATACCAGAATCTAAATCATTAATGTAGATTAGGAATAGCAGAGGACCTAATACTGATCCCTGTGGTACACTACTGGTTACCACACTCCATTCTGAGGTTTTTCCTCTAATCAGTACTTTCTGTTTTCTACATGTTAACCACTCCCTAATCCATGTACATGTGTTTCCTTGAATCCCAACTGCGTTCAGTTTGAGAATTAATCTTTTGTGCGGGACTTTGTCAAAAGCTTTCTGGAAATCTAAATAAACCATGTCATATGCTTTGCAATTATCCATTATCGATGTTGCAAAAAATCAAGCAAGTTAGTTAGACATGATCTCCCTTTCCTAAAACCATGTTTACTGTCTCCCAGGACCCTGTTACCATATAGGTAATTTTCCATTTTGGATCTTATTATAGTTTCCATAAGTTTGCATATAATAGAAGTCAGGCTTACTGGTCTGTAGTTACCTGGTTCAGTTTTGTTTCCCTTTTTGTGGATCGGTATTACATTTGCAATTTTCCAGTCTGTCGGTACCACCCCTGTGTCAAGAGACTGCTGCATGATCTTGGTTAGCGGTTTGTAAATTACTTCTTTCATTTCTTTGAGTACTACTGGGAGGATCTCATCCGGCCCAGGGGATTTGTTTATTTTAAGAGCTCCTAGTCCCTTTAACACTTCTGCCTCTGTTATGCTAAAGTTATTTAAAACTGGATAGAAACTGGATGACATGAGGGGCATGTTGTCAGTATCTTCCTTTGTAAAAACTTGTGAAAAGTAATCATTTAATATATTTGCTATTTTTTTTTTTTCTTCGTCTACGATTTTGCCATTTGTATCTCTTAAACATTTAATCTCCTCTTTGAATGTTCGCTTGCTGTTGTAATATTGGAAAAACATTTTGGAATTGGTTTTAGCTCCCTTAGCAATGTTCATTTCTATTTCTCTCTTGGCTTTTCTTAACTTCCTTTTTCACTTGCGTTTGCAGTTCTGTGTACTCTTTCTGCGTACTTTCTTTTTGGTCCTTTTTTAATGCTCTGTAAAGTGTCTTTTTTCGCTGAATAGTTTTTTTAATTGATCTGTTAAACCATTTTGGCAATTTAGTTTTACATTTAGATTTGTCTACTTTAGGGATGTAATTGTTTTGCGCCTCTAGTACTACATTTTTGAATAACAACCATCCTTCTTCTGTGGGTGTTTTCTCTATTTTACTCCAATCTACTTCTGTTAGTCTCTGTTTCATACCTTCATAGTTTGCTTTTCTAAAATTGTAAACCTTAGCTTTAGTCATTACTTTTGGGGTTTTAAAAAACACTTCAAATGAGACCATGTTGTGGTCTGAGTTTGCCAGTGGTTCTCTGACCTCTGTTTTAGTTATTCCATCTTCGTTATTTGAAAAGACTAAATCAAGGCATGCCTCCCCTCTAGTCGGTGCCTTGACAAATTGTGTTAGGAAGCAGTCATTTGTCATTTCCACCATTTCTATTTCATCCTTCGTGCTACCCACCGGGTTTTCCCATTTTATTTGGGGGAAGTTGAAATCCCCCATTAGTATGGCTTCTCCTTTGCTACACACATTTCTAATGGCACCTGCTGTCTGCTGTAGAAGCCACTCAGATCTGTGTTGTCCTCCAGCACTATGGGTCTGGTGACTTCACAGTAGATTTGCAGCGCGAAAAAAGACAGCTTGACAGGACACGTTTCAGAGGACACGTGTGTCTGACCCCGTTTCCCAGGTTGGCACGGGAGTTGCAGCGGTGAACCAGGATAAAAATAATAATTGAGCATTCCGAATTAGGGAGGAAACCGTGGTAAAAATCATTGTCGATGACTAAAATTAATAAAACAAATTGTGCTCTCTTGACATTTAGCAACATAAAATACAATAACATAAAAATATCGATTACTCAAATGTATGTTTCATCTTTTGCATTTATAGACATCTCGGGAGGAAAAGGAGTGGGTGGAGTATCAATTTACGGGCCAACATTTGAAGGTAAATGAGCTGTAAATGTGCATGACCTTTTACTGAAATAAATGAAAGTATCCCATGTTGATGCTAAATAGTAAGAGATTCTGATTTTCAGGTTAAAAAACGACATGTAAACTTTAAAAAATGTGTTTAATCTGGCTTTATTTCTGAACATACACACAGAGTAAGGTGACATTTTGTATTTGATCACACTCTAAAAAATACATTTTAATCAGTAGAGGGGAGCAAAGTAACAGTATTTGGTGAACAGATATTCATGGTAGAATAAAATAATCCTGAGCTGCCCTACACCTCAGGATTATTTTTACTGTACTGGTACATGCATTTAAAATCTTCATTACTCTTCAGTTGACGTATTATTGATGATTAAAAAATAAATAAACCAGAAAGGGTAAAACCAATGATATTAGTTGGCTACACTTTTTACTTAGGTAAGCAGCATTCTTTGTATTCTCTGTCTATTTTTGAGGAGTAAATAAAATACAGTAAGAAACCATTCTGTTTCTGTAGTACATGGACATGTAAGAGTTATTGTGTTTTATTTTATAAATCTTTAAACACCATTTAAAAGAAGAGTAACTTAAAAATGGTAGTCCTGGACATGCTTGTAAGATAAATAGCTCAGGCTACAATGCACTTGTAATGACGTTAACCTGCTTTTAAAACAAAATTTATGTTTTCTCAGAAGTCACAAATAAATAGCTTTTTTAAAATGTATTTCTAGATGAATGCTTTGCAGTCCCTCACAACAAAAGAGGGATATTGGGCATGGCCAATAAAGGAAGGCACTCAAACGGATCTCAATTTTATATTACACTTAAGCCTGCACCCTGGATGGACACAAAACATGTAGCCTTTGGGTGTGTATACTACAATCTTATCCAGAGTTGCTTGTGTGCACATAAACATTTTTTTCAGGACTGCTGCTTTGTATTCATTGTAATTGAATGATGCTATTATAATTAGTTGTAAAGAATGTATTTTCTTGTCCAGTGTTCCAAACTCAGTGTTTAAATATGGTATTCAACATATAAAAAAAGATAGTTACTTCTCATATGAACAGCATAGAAAGTGTTTTTTATGAAATAAATTATAAGAACACTAAAGTTCTGGCACAGTAGCCTTCATCTGAGAGAACAGATAGCAAGTACAAATGTAAGAAGGTGTGTCCGTTAAATACAATCTAATTCATTCAGTATTGACAATGCAAGAAAAATTAGGACATTACTAAGCCAAGGCACATTCAAATTACATTTCTCATATACAAAGCAAAAGGTCATAATCATAATTTTGAAATGTAGGGATTTTAGTCCTTTGTGCAATATATAGACACATCAAGTGGTATGATTCACACTGACGTCAATATGTATATTTATATTTAATTTTAATATAAAAGGACAAAGTACAAGCCTCAATATGCAAGGTCATTAAAAATAAACATTTTGTGGCTTAGTAATCTATAGCATGTTTTCATACTGTTATGTAAATTAGGTACGCTTTGTGATCTGCCATGGAAAATAACAACTTGTAATGCCTACTGCACACGTTCTGTAACCCATCTGTTCGCCTACATGAAACCAGCCTTTCTCTTTTGTAGACAGTTGATCGAAGGCACAGAAGTTCTGAAGAAACTGGAAGCTGTGCCCACCTACAATGAGAGACCAAAATATGAATGCAAAGTGGTGGACTGTGGCATATATGTACCTTAACTTTCATAAAACAAACAAAAAAAAGTATGTTATCGCATGTATAGAAACATATAAAAATTGGCATCATTCAACCCTTGTCATGTTTTTCAGGGCATATGCAGTAATTGGGGGTTAATTTCGGGGGGGGGGGGGGGGGGGGGCGGTTGTGATTATTACAGTTTGTCTCTGCTGAAACATTACACATATGCAAGTCTTATAAAGCCTTGCTCATTCGGATGTACTTTCTATACATTTACTTTAGATATATCAATCATAACTATGAACACTGAATTATGCTTTTTTTTCATTAAACTAAAAGACACTTCATCAATGCACTAACAATAATGTGAAAGACTTTTAGTCAAAACATTTAATTTAATTTAATACATTTATTTTAGTTTTTTTTCTAAACTTACTGTAGATAAGCAATATTATTGAATTACAATAAGGCACTTCATGAAAATAGGGCTAATAAGAGGTTTATACATTCCTACTACACTACCACAGCTAGAATTTCATATACTGTATACTGTATCGTACACCTGCAGCCAGATTGCCATCCCACCCTTTCATATACAAAGATGAGGGACAGTGGAATGTTTTATTTGCATAGCCCAGAATATTTGCACATTTTCATGAAAATGCAACTATATAATATGTGTAAGCAGAATACGCTGAGACTGCAAACGGATTTTATATGGGAGTAAATGAATATTCATAATAAATAATGGTATTTTAAATTGCTTTTTCTCCAGAATTGTCTGTTGACATTGTCACAACAGGTGTAGAACTGAGCCCTTTCACCAATTTTAATGACCTGGAGTAAAGAGTGAAATACAGTGCAAATAATACATTACTGCCCGGAATGATACACATGGCAGTAACACAATCATGTACACATTTCAACTGGTTACAAGTAATCAATATCCTTTTAAACTGTGAGCTTCTTTTAAAACAACACAGGGGTCCCCAAGTGGCTCACCTGGTAAAAGCACAGCTGTGTGGTGTGCAGGGTGAGTCATACAGCACAGCTGTGTGGTGTGCACGGTGTGTCATACAGCACAGCTGTGTGGTGTGCAGGGTGAGTCATACAGCACAGCTGTGTGGTGTGCAGGGTGAGTCATACAGCACAGCTGTGTGGTGTGCAGGGTGAGTCATACAGCAGGGTGAGTCATACAGCACAGCCGTGTGGTGTGCAGGGTGAGTCATACAGCACAGCTGTGTGGTGTGCCAGGTGAGTCATACAGCACAGGTTCAGTAGATGGTCTTCGATTAGGAATTCTGAAGGAAACGACTGTTTCTCCTCATCGCACTACAGTGAACCGCCAGGCACCCAATGAGTTCAAATGTGGACACCCGCAGGGCTGGCCTTTGTCCTCCAGAGGTCGGTAGCTTGCTGACATCCACTCTCAGATAACTGGGTGTAAAAGAGGAAGCATGGCTCAGTCATGAAATTGGAGTGTGCCTACTGAACCTTCAGTTCTCCATGTAGGGAATTGCTGCGGAGAGGGGAGAAATGATTGGACATTTCAAATTAGGAAGAAAATCTGGGATAAATAATTGGGCACTAAACAAACAAAAACAAAAAGTTATTCCCAAACAGCCTATCAATACCGAACTGTGAACTAAACAGGAAATAAAAAAAAGTTATACTGTATTTAACTTAGCCCAAGTATTATGGCCAAAGTACCAGAAGCTGGTGCGCGAGCAATAGATCTTACATTAAGGGTTGGCTTCACAGTCCCTGATGAGCGCTAATGGTGGACTACCTTACCCAATGTAACATTAGGTTGTCCGAGATTAGTGTTAATCAGGGTCTGTGAAACCGACCATATATGTTAAAACTGGTGACCCTCAACTGTGATACAATGCTCCAACCGTGCAACCCTTTCTTGTAACTATTGTGCAGCATATGCTCATTCGTTGCAGCACAAAATACATTATTTTGAGTATAGTTGTGCATATGTACTGTAATTTGATTTACGTCCTGTTGATGTACATGAAGTGTGCAATTCCATGGGCTTTATTTACATTATATAGAGGGCAAACCCAGTGGAGAAGTTTTCTTAAAATGGCTTTCACAAAAAAATCCAAAGTGTTCATTAAGTGGACATAATTGAACAAACAGTGTGGGACTATACCCGTCTCACCTGCACCTCCATGTTTTTTTGTAAATCAGTTTCAGTGGACTACGGTAAATGGTTTGCTGCCTTAAAGCCATTAAGTCTTAAAGTCAGTTTTAGCTGTTATTAGCAATCAATACTGCCACTGTTCTCCCATTTCATCTGTTAAAGATCTTTGGACTTGTTTTCTGAAAAAATATTCTCAGGATATTAAAAAACAGGACCAGTCGCAATGTTAATAAAGCTGTAAGGGGTATTGGCATTGGCTAGGCTATAATTCCACCGCCCTCACGCTGTTCCAATGGATGTTCTCTTCTCCCTCTTCAACTGAGTGCACGAGACTCAAAACAGGAATAGATGTCTTATTTGAGGCTGGAGGGCCTTAAACATCTTTCCTGTCACACATAATATCCTCTTTGGAGCATAGCTTTCTAATTTAATAGTGCCTAACTTGCAGGTAGTAATGTTTCATTTTAACAAGCACATTCTTTAACAAGAAAGCCTCTGAGCTCATCAACACAGGACAGTGGAAATAATACACAGTCCTTTCTCTGCAGTATTTCACAGTTCTGGAGCGCCAACAGAAGTAGGCCTACCTTATCTCTTCCACACCCACTGGTGGCTTATTCCTACACTTTCATCTACAGGGTGCCAGATCTAATTAAGAGGTATTAACTGGGGTTAAAAATAAGTTTGATTTGTCATAACAAAACCGATTTTAGAAAAGGAAAGACCAGAAATACAGCACTGTCCCACAATCGTGTTCGACTTATAAGCAAATCGAATTCTTTATCTATTTGCTACTTTCTTCCAGCTTACCCTTCAGTGCAGTATAATTTATCTGGAGGCAGACCTTGTTGGCAGTACAGTTTGTGTGACTAGGATCATTTATTTGACAACTGTTTTGACTGTTGAATATAGATTTTAGAATAATTAACCCAGAGCAAAAGATAAAATATGGTCTTGCTGTAAGTTGATGGGATACATAGACAAATAAATATATTGACCAGTAACTGTGTTACGCCAACACACCTAATTAACAAAACAAGAAAAGGTTTAAACGGGCGTATGATACCTAAGAGGTTAATTAGTGCAGGCCGGCATAACTCGCCTCCTCCCTCTGCAATGAGTCAGTAAAAGTGCCACATGACCTGAATAGCAGGAAGTAACGCACAGCGCCACAAAACCAGTTTACAGCAAGAATCAGAAGTTGTCTCTTGCTTAAGTTTTGCAGCATTACAGCCCGTTTTAATTTTAACTTAGTTCATATCACCTGAAAATGTATTGGAAACTACTCTTTGTGGCATTAACTCTTAGCGTGCTGGGAAGTACAACAGCCGAGGAACTAGGTAAGTTAATTTAGAAGTGTACCAACACGAAAATTACAAGCGTATGTGTCGCATATCGCACACTGTATTTCTACATAGGTCCACAATCTGGGTTTAGAATTCGATTTAGTTTCATATATATTCTATACTTTTTAAATAATTACATTTTTTATACAATGTAGTTACGTTTCGACTCTTTGTGTTGTTGTTGTTGTTGTTGTTGTTGTTGAAATGGTATTAATAATTAATACTAAAAATAAATAAGAACAATGCAATGATATTTAAAAAGCAGTCGAATAGTAGATTTCTGTTTGATTAACGTGTACTTTATCCGTACTGTATATTAATACGTGACCGGTAGTTATCAGTAATCGACTACAAAATTATTAATAACATACAAGGGCTAGTTACAGTCTTGAAAACATCTTGTCGATTGGGTTTAAAATGTGGTCATTCCCAGTTTAAACTAAGCAACTGTGTCTTCAGAGTCATTCGGAATAACCAAAATTCAGGGGAAAGAACATTCTAGCAACTTGTTTCTAGCGTTGCATCCCACGTATATTATTATTGCTGCTTCAAATAATATTCACAGACACATTTAAGTGATAGTGTTTACGGTATCAACACTCAGTTATCAAAGCAGGCAGCTTTATATGTGTACTGATTTATTTAATTTGAAATACCAAAGCAACACCCAGTTTGTTTGGGAGTGTTTTGGTATTATACATGTTTAAAATACAGGTGGAAAAACAGCTGACTCGACAGCCACTTGTCGTGGTCGAAACTAAATTGAAAATACTGTAAATTAGGTGTTAATAAGTCTGGGATAAAAACAACCTTTGTGTAACAAGGAGCAGTGACGTCTGCCATAGTTTAGTGTTCTGTCCTCTGGTGGAGGCCCACATTCCATGCCGTCAATCGTTGTGTTTGCATCCTTTTTTGGCTATCGGTAGATTTTGAAAAGTGTAATCATCATTGTGTTAAGGTTCTTTTCATGAATAGTGTTTAATTGTTATGTTATGACGTGGCTTTCACAGTAAAGTACCTGGCTGTAACTTAAATACTGTAGAAGGGTGGTACAGAATCACAAACATTTTCTCACCATTAGTAAACTGAAGTATGAAAGAGTTTTATTAGCATAAACTTGCCTGTGACAAGGCAACACCTCAGTCAATTTTCTAAATCCAGAGCTTAATTCCTTCCTTTCTCCAGTACTTGCTGCTCACTCTGTGCTTAAAACTGTACAGTTTAATTCAATTACAATGAGAAACTTACCAGCTGAATTGTAGGTTTACTTTGATTACTTTTTTATTTACATTTTTGATAATTCAATAAAATGATGGGCTCTGTAGTCTTAAATTATGTCTTGATTCTGATTATATTAAAATAGCAACACGAATGAGAAAAAAAGGCAGTAGCTGCGAGTTGTCAACATCGTTCTTAAAATAAATTATACAAAATTAGTATAATGCTAGTGTTTGTAAAGCACAGCACTGGTTTATAGCAAACTAAAATGTCGTTGAAGTAATATAATAATTAAAAGACACGATTCATTTTGTCGTGCTTATTAACTAGGTTGAGTTTACCAGGGCTAAATATGATTAAATACGTATACACTGGACGCGAGTGAATAATTGACGCAGCACTGCAGGCAAATGGGAGTATCCACACCACCACCGAGCAAGGCGAGCGACGCCCCTTTGAGAACATTTTTGCGCCGCTAAAATAGAACCTGGTTCTATTTTATTATTTATTTATTGTTTGTCACGCGACTGGAATGAAACTGACCAGTCAGAAGCAAGGCTAACACCTTTGACACAAGCCTCAAAACAAGTTAATCATGGACTATGAAAAGTTAATTTATGAGGCGCAGCAGTAATCATTATTATATGATTGCAAATTGAACACTAAAAAGACAACCACAAGACAATGCCTGGGTGGCTTGCAGGTGGTGCATTTACAACACAGTGGCATTTTCTTTCCGATTATGCAAGTTGCATAAAACTAGGTTTATTAATAAGCAAAAATACATCGGACCATACACGCAGTCTACATATCCATAACTGAAATGAAAAAAATGTGCGCTTTTGCTGGCTTTTAAAAATGACACAAGATCCCGCATTCACACAACTTGAACATGTGACAGTTTTTAAGCTATGGCATTTTTTTGGTTTGTTTGTTTGTTTTTATGATACATAACGTTGTTCTGCGGCTGTAGTCCGTGACAAGAAGGTCTTTCCATAGGCATAAAGTGAAGTTTTGTGGAGATTCACCAAACAAACAAAAATATTACCGAGGTCCTACTATTCTATACCTTGTAAAACAAAGCCAGCAACACGTTTGTATTCTATGTGACACATCCCAACATTACCAAGATCATACAGAGTTTTGAAGATTGAGCCATATTTATAAAGCATTTTCTGTTCACTGGACTGTTTTAAAAGGAAAAACTAAATAAAAGTAAATAATAGTACAAGGTAAGTGGTGACCTGCGCATAATAACACTGATAATAATAATAGTGTTGCATTTTAAAATACTTAAAAGTTAATAAACAAATTGTCAAAGAAGGAATTTGTAAAGAAACAATTGAGATTGCAGTAAGTTATATATGTAAATGTATAACAACAAATTCATTTTGTTGAAAGTATCAGTTCAACTATACCACTACTGTCCAGCTGTCTTCTGACAGATGTACCGGGCTTCAAATAAGACTACTGCTACTACTGGTACCATTAAAAAAAACCAAAAAAACTATAGCTGTACAATTACTACTACTACTAATAATAATACAACTGTTGGATATATAGGGATGTTCAATAACTCTGATCTATAGATTTTACAAATCCAACCTTTATTTTACCGTGGAGTTGCCAGAGGTCAGGGTGGTAATGTTTTTATCAAAACAAGACCTGATTTGTAATGGGACACCCAATCTCTAGTATGTCCAATGGGTGGGGTCACGTATTTTATTTCCAGTCTTTTGGATCGTGTTCCAGTGTGGAAGGGCTCGTGTCTCTCTGTCCAGTGTGGTTGCAGCAATAAGAACAATAATTGTTATATTTGCCTCCAAAATCCCAGTGGCATCATAACTTTGTAATCGATATAGCTGAACAATCATCTTATTTCTCAGATAAAAATACATACATGTGAAAAAATATTTTAAGAAATGTTTCCCCTGTTCTCAATTTGCCTGACATGGAGTATTAATGTTTTAGTTACGCAAAGAGTAATCACCTTAAAGTGTGTTAATTATGTGCTATAAATAATGTGTTTTCCTTTGATCGCCTCACATGCCACAAACTTGGGTCAAGCGAGGGCACGACAGTTTGTGTGCTTTTGCACATGTGGATGACTACAACAAGACGTGTCTCTACTGCTCTCACATCTAGCGTAGGCTCAGAGAAAACTGAAATTTAAAGAAATGACAATAATGTAAAATCAAAATAGGGTCAAATTGAAAACCGAAAACGCACAGCAATGCCTTGCACATGAGCCTAAATCTTGCTGTCGGAGCTGTGGTACCTTTTCTTCAGAGCATAGATGCATACATACTTTTACCTGGGCATAAGCGATATTAATTTCTTCCTTGCTGTTTTGCGGTTTTAATTTCTTCTGTTTTCCACCTGCTGTGACTCATAGAAATTATACAATGCAATGTAATCCTGTGATATCGATATAATTGCTGGAGAACAATGAACTATCAGTCAAAATAACTGACTGCCTGCCGACGCCTTGAGACTCTGAGCGCAAGCAGTTGCATCACATAGCAACCGTCGCTAACTTCATTCAGGATCCGGTTAGATTAGAAAAGAATGATATTTGAAAAACGGGGGGGGGTGAGGTCTGTCCTATAGCAAATGACACCCCTAATTATATTATTTTTCCATTGGTAATTTAAATTGCAGTGTCAATCCAGTAATATCCAGTCATTCATGATTTCTCATCACCTATGATTCTGTGTTTTAACCTGAAGACTGGTCACACAAGCAACGTTTGTTGACAGCCAGAAGTCGGAATGCTGCTTTGTAAATCCTGTGGCCACACGAGAAGTGACAAGCCTGCTGTCGACAAGGGGTAAAATTTCTGGCAACAAAGTAATGTAAACCAATTCATACGGGAACAAAAACATTGATTTTCTTATATACATGAAAATATAGACAAAAATAAATGAAATAGTAAAGAATTGGCTAAAATAATTGTTGCATTGACTTTACATGGCACTGGTATTTTAATTATTTTCTTTACCAGGATTAATCACATGACAAGTGTCTCATTTCAAAGGAAGCGCAACTGCAGCATCGTTTCAAATATCCTAGCCTACAGGTCACATCAAGTCAGTATACTGTGATTTAAATTACTGAGAAAGCATTCAGAATATAAAACTGTAAGCATTGTTTTACCACAGGACACTACTTTCAAGTCTAATTGTCTAGTACTGAGTTTGTTGCTGTCGTATATTCATCAAAATAGAAGTACTATATCCAAAACTGGGCTACACGTTGCAGGGTTGTCAACGGCATGTTGACCAGCGTGGACACACAAGGCAACACGCGGTCAACATGCCTCTTGTTGCCATCAGCAGTAGTTGCACGTGGGACTTTAAAGACCAAAATTCCAATGTAAAACCCATTGTTGTCTGTTTACATTCATGGCGGCTGTCAGTTATCCGGTATGGGGGTTGGTGTCTAATTGTAATATAATATTCAACATGGAAAAATAAAGTGGGTCACTATTGGGTTAAAATGTAATTTAAAGCCAGTATTTTTATTTGAAAATTCTTTATTCAGGAAAGCCATATGAGCTAATTTAGCTTGTTTTCATAGACGTCCTGGCAAGAGCAGTACATTTACAGTTTTCTACAAACAAAAACAGAAGACACCATAAATACAATCAATCAGTAAATAAATAAATAAGTAAACGAATGTAAAACACAGAGCAGTTCAGCAAAATCATACAGTACACATACAGGGCTCGGATAAATACTGTCAAAAACCATAAATTCTTACCCATTGTTAGCAGAAGTGGTTTATTTTTGTTTATTTTTGTAGAAAAAATAAATTTAAAAAATAGTAGCATGGACATTTTATAAAATCAACACCTATAGACTGAAGCACAGTTTTTAAAGTTTTGGTGCGTCTCCTTTTAAAAATGAATTTCTTTTCAGGTGCCTGTTCAAATCAGACCAGTTGTGCAGACTGCTCAGAAGTCATCATTGAGAAAACAACTGCCTGTCAGTGGGTGGAGTGCACAGGTGAGTGCCCACAGTGGCTGCAGTAGTATGTTGTTTTAACTATTATACAGACTTGGAGGTTTTACATACAAAAGTCTGTTTGACTAGCAGACTTGTTTAGAATTAGACAGTTGTCCCTTATTCACAAGGTTTAAATAAATTTCAAAAAATAAACCTTCCCGTTCATTAAACATTCTGTTATTAAATAAGCCAGCAGAGTGTGTTTTATGCATAAAAACGAACTTGACTTGCAGTACAATAAAACACAAAACAACATGTCAGCAATGTAGCTTGTGTGCTGTAAGCTCCTCGGTTGTGTTTCCCACGCTGTAAACAGTTTAGATATATAATGGGGGAGGTTTTCCTTTTTGTTTTTGTGGGTGGGAAAGAGATGGTGGCTGCTGGTTAGCACAAAGCTGGAAAATATTTGCTCTTCTATAACAGTTATCTATACATGTTGTACTCGTAGATCTTTTATAGTTATCTATGAAAGATCTGTCAGTACTTTTCACAGCCGCTGAACTAATGACAGAATGCGGTTCACGACATCATTTCTTGCAGTTCCTTCTGAGTCATTAGTTTGTCAGTTGAAACCAATTGAGGACCAATTGTAAGGTCACTGCATTGTTTTAAAGCTGTTAAGCAGCAGCATGTAGGGTATTTAAAGTATGTTACAGTGTTATCTGTTAGTGTGTTGGTAGTCCATGCTCTGGTTATGTGAAATCATGCACAAGACATTTAGCAAGGAATCAATCAAGCATTTTTCTTGGCATATACGTTGGTGTAATTTATTAGATAATTAGCAGTGCGGTGTTACCCCAAAGGGTTTCTGTACCGCCAAGACTAACGCCATACTAATATTCTATTGTTTAAAATTAAAACATGAATAAGTACTGTGTTTTCATTTCATTTATTTTACTGATCTTTGAAACCAGCCATATACATGAATAAACAATTCTGAACTGGCTTTATTTAAATGAAGAAGAAAAGTAATACGATATAGATTTTTCTCATCAGAAGGCACGCAGTGGAAATACTAGTTATAATAAAATGTCACTTCAATTGTTTTTTTATTTTTTGTCCCCTAGTACAGTGTGGGTTGCTAGTATGTTTTCAATGCTGTACCTTATAGTTTTCAGTTCACTGCACACAGGGTGTCCTACACTAACTGAAGTCTGTAATAAGTAAACATACACAGGCTATGTTTCACATTTTGTGTGTTTTGCGTAAAGGGTGTTTTTCGTGCTATAGTTTTAGAAGGGAAAATAATACATTCTCTCTAATTAGCTAGACTATACAAAATGACATCACACTATGTGCAGATAACCTAGAGAAGAAAAAAAAAAGTTTTTATTTTATGTCTTTTTTTATAGTTTTTGTTTTTGCAATTATAAATGTCATATCAGGCTATTGTTACTGTCTGCAACAACCATAGACTGTACCAGCTCCAGAGATGCTAATACTGACATTTACTGTTAAAGTGGTCTGCAGTATTCAGTAAAGTAAAAAAAAAATATATAAATTCACCATCCATTCTGTATATAAAGTATAAAAAGTCTGAAATTCTTCTGTATTGAGAGAGGAATTCCAGCTTAAGGATTTACAGTTGTTTTGTTTTTTGTTTTTTTTTCCTGGAGGAAGGATAACATTTAGTTGTGGCTGTTCTGTTGTCCACCTATGCTTTTTTTAACCCAGATTTTTTTTCCATTCTTAACCCCTTTTACAGCCAAACATTTTTGCCATAGATGTCACTTCACTTTTAACGTGCTATAAAAACTTATTTGAGACACGTTTATTTTCAGACCTTTACCAGAATAGACTACTACATTTGGACCGCTACAAAACTTTTTTTTTTATTGTAGTCTACCTTTTAAGAAGTATTTTTTAAACAAGCACTTTTTAAAATAAATTGTTACCTTAGATCCCTGGGGGTAATTGCTGAACCTATGGTTATTATGCTGAACAAAAACAACTTCCCCACATGATAAAGTAGTAAACCGCTGCAATGAAAATGACAGCTGGTTGCATACTAATGAAAACAATGAAAACAACTACAGTTAGTGTTGTTTTCACAGATTATATAAAATAAACATCTCCGCCGGTTTTCAGCCATTGTGATCTGCAGTACCTGTTGGTCAGTTTCATTTTAATGAATTACACCGTGTAACAAATTATTATTATTTTTTTTGTTCCTGGGTAGTAAGTGTTATTTCCTAATTGCTTATGCCTCAAAAGTATAGAAAATGGCTATTATTCCCCACAAACTTTGCTTTTGTGACCAGGACAGGTAAATTTCAAAATATCACTATTTCCAATGAGAAAACGGGCGCTTTTGTGTCTTTTCGTTCACATAAAGTCAGAAAAAAACAACATATGAATCCAAATTAACATGTATTTATATTAAAGTAATACAAAAATGACTACAAAAGATTTAGAAGCGAGTAGTTTTTTGAGATTTACGATTATACTGTAAATTTACAGTATAATCGTAAATCTCGAAAAACTACTCGCTTCTAAATCTTTTGTAGTATATTAAGGTAAGTTTTATCTCTATAGAAGGGGTGAGAACAGAAATGTCTAACATCAACACTTCAGAGTTACTGCCATTAACATGCAGTTGTTTTCAAAGACATTATGTTTTAAAATAAATTAATAATAATAATAATAGAGAATGAATTTGCTGAGGCTGGTTGATAGAAGTGCAATTTGTGACGTCAAGAAGTCCATTTTTGATAATTAAAATTTGAATTATTGATACTAACAGTTCTGTTTTTTAAATCAAGAGTTGCATTTTTTTTTTATAGAAATAATTGTATTTCTGTCATTGTATCATTTCTGATGGATACAGATATTTTTTGCCCTCAAATACATACATTTGTTTGGATATTTGTCCCACCACTATTAAGAAGACTGATACTTGTTCTAAGTTATATCTATATACACCATTTTAAGAAAAAAAGCCATTTTAAATTTGTTGTGCTTCCTGAGTTATACTGGAGCTTGAATGTGTCGTTTATAATCAACTGCTGCATCTAGTAGTTACAGTGGCTAAAACTATTTTCATGTTTGTTTTACATAAACTATAGTACCACATCTTAGAGTAAGTAACGGTATTCCAGAAAATATAGCATTATACATAGCGTGTGTGTGTGTGTGTGTGTGTGTGTGTGTGTGTGTGTGTGTGGGTGTATATATATATATATATATATATATATATATATATATATATATATATATATATATATAATAATTCTACGTCCCCACATGATACGTCCCCATGTGAGCCATCTGGGACTTTCCAACAGGGTTATTGACACCTTGCAGAATGCCAGAGCACCATTGATGAGGACATTGTTCCTCGCTGGAAACTGAACGTGGTACTTAATGCACTCATGCAACTTTGAGCCCCTGTATTCAGCTGAGCTGACATTTTTATCATTTAAGCGCTTTTCTTGCCCGCTGTCATCTCCGCAAAGCGGGTGAGTGAGATGCAGACATTTTCTATTGCGAAAGCCTGCTTAATTTTTACAGATGCCAGGACAAAGGTTATGCGCCATACCAATCCTGAGTTTTTGCCACAGATTGGAAATGGAGGCTTTCCATCCACCACTTTTCCAGTCTGACTGAGAGCAATAACTCCATACGCTCTGCCCAGTTCAGGCACTGGCATACTACGTTGACAGGACAAAAAGTTGGAGGCAGTCTGAAAAATTTTTTGTCTGCTATGAGGAGAAGTCCCATTGTCAAGCCCTGTCTAAACAGAGGCTGTCCAATGGATAGCAACACAGTCAGGACTGCCTATGAGCTGGCCAACTTCCCCCCTCCAGAAAAGCTAACTGCCCATTCCACCAGGGGCTTGGCAACTTTGTGGGCTTTATTCCATGGCGCATCTGTCAAGGGCATTTGCAATGCAGCGGTGTGGGCTACTCCCCTTACCTTTTCTAGGTTCTACAGACTTAATGTTGTCAAAACCCTGGTTTTGGAACTAGACTGTTAAGAGTGGCTTCTCAATCGACCCTTACAGCACAGGCATAGAGGTGAGTTTCTCCCTCAATTTTTTTCACCCCCGCTACTTGTTACTGGGGTTCTGTATGTTAAAGCACATGGCAGCCTCTTGGCTTAGCCTTGTAGCATTCCAGTCATTCAGCAATCTTGCCCTTGTGATGGCTTTGGTACACTCGCCCATACAGTATTGGTTACATTTCTATTTTAGGGAGCCAGGGTTATGATAATAGTATTTTTTATCCCCTGCTGGATTTGTATTTGAGACATTGAAACAAAGAAAATTGACTGGTGGAAATACCACATTGAATGTAGAGGGTTTTGGCTATTGGAATATATTAAAATACATTAAGAAAATCAGTGCTGTTTTAAAAGGTACATACCTTCCTCCCATCCTCCTGTTTATGAAAGTGTGTGCACATTATCAGTGTATTAATTGCATTGAATAGTTTGGGGTTTACAGTATTAAATGTGCATTAAACTAGAATAAAAAAAGGCTTCAGGACCTAGACTTCTGTTATGTTGCTAGTGACCCCACATAATGCACTGTAGAAGTTTTGCAAAAATGTTATCACCACTGGGTCCTACCCTAAATTAGAACAGCACCTTGTAAAATGATTAACGATCTAACTGAAGCCGCTGTGGAAAAGTTTTTTTCCAAAGCAATCCTCTCAAGCAATTTCTGACTGCAGTACAACAGATTTTTCCAGTGAAGTCTTTTAGATCTGAGGTCATTAGAAGTGGTTGGGAACACT
Organism: Polyodon spathula; assembly: GCF_017654505.1. Lineage (NCBI taxonomy): Eukaryota > Metazoa > Chordata > Actinopteri > Acipenseriformes > Polyodontidae > Polyodon > Polyodon spathula. The sequence goes on along the minus strand of NC_054538.1, from coordinate 17,025,358 downwards.
CGGGCTGGCATCTTTACAGTAAATAACGAGGAGGAGGAGGAGGAGAGGCTGTTACATTCTCCAAACCTTTACATTTTGTTTAATGTTTTTTCTGAAAGTAAAATACCATTTGCTTGAGTAAAAAGACAGGAAAATTAGCACGATTCATTTAGCAACAGTAAATAAATATTTAAAAAAAAATGATGCTGACTGGTGCTTTGATAAAGTAAAAGAACAAAACAACCACTTTCTTAAGCTTTCAGTTGTTTTTAGATAGGCTGTGAAAAGCTCTATCTGCTTTTTCATTTAATTGAATAAGGCTCTAGGCTTGTCTACATTATATATTGTCTACTGCATTTTACCTTATATTTTTTTATTTTATTTCCATACAATTGCTGACATGTTAGCCACAGGAAAGTTGGTTTCTTTTAAGAAGGTAAACTGTCCTTAACTAACACTTACTGACACAATGTCTTACACGAAATGGAAAATGGTGGCTGAATGCAGAGGGGCCATTATCAGTCTTAAGCCTGATTCGCATGGGACTAAAAATTCCCACATAAACAGGCGGTTTCTGAATTTGTACTGACATCGCTGAAATTTACTCCTGTGCGAACTGTCCATTTCGTTTTCTCCCAGATAATTTTCTAAGAGGTGCTCCGATTTCTTTACAGGACATTGGAACCTGTGCAATTTAAAACTACGGCCTTCTGTGTCTTTTTACCCCTGTGCTAATCAACCATGGCAGTGTTGTTAGAATTGATATAGCATTTCTAGGGTATTCGCATCAAAGCAACACCAGCCTTTACAATAAACCATAATGTAATATTACAGATTGTACGATCTGTCCGGAGATTCTACAGTTCGGTAAAACACAACGATTGGGCATAACCAAATTGGGGATCGGGGGGGAAAATACTAAATTGGTCAAATGGATGCTGAATTTGCCGATTTTTTTTTTTTTTTTTTTTTCTTGTCTGGGGGGGTTACTAGACATCCTCTGCTTTTGACAAACTGAGGACACCTGGATTTTAGTCCTGTGTGAATCGCGCTTTAGAAACCAAACGGTGTGTTCCTTTTATTTCTGGATTTGGAACCGGATGAGCTGAATGGCCGACTGTTGTTCATAAAATTGTCTTATGTTCTTCATTCATTTTTCTGAGACTCTGCTTATTCTCATATATGCAGTATCCAGTTTCTGTGCTGATTTGTGTACATCAGAACTGTTAATAATTACATTTAAGAATAAAGTGCTCTGGCTACTTGTACATTGAGTCATTTTAGAGTAAAACCGGGCTAATCCAGCCCTCTACAAACCTTAATTTTGTATAGTGAGGCATGATTTTTGGGTCCTGACCAAATCCCTATTAAAATACCCGTATTATGATATCCAGTATTATACGAAACCTGTCTGTTCTGGAATCCGGCATGATTTTGAAGACACTTCTGCCTAAAATTAATGTAAATCTGACTGTACAGTCTGGCACCGGGTCACATAATTTTTCTTCTCTAAGTTTAAAACAAGTACAGAAAACAAGACGTTCTGATACTCCTATATCCTGCTGGTGCCATTCTGAATTGTGCAGTCGTTGAACACCAAATAAAATATCTAAACATCTACACAATGATCTAACTCTTGAAAGAAAATATGTGCTTATCAAAAAAGCTGGAATCTTGCTAAAATAAGCACAAAACAAGCTAAGGGAAAAAATCAAAATCACAAGGCAAAGCATTACAGTTATTCTGGAAAGAAAACAAGATTACTTAAAGCAACCTGACTCTCACATGCAAGTACATTGCCAACACGTGAAGGTCTTTCTATGGGAATGGTTTAAGCAGGCTTGTGCTCATAACAGTTAAAGGTTTTGTTGAGGCATTGTTGTTTAAAATTTGCTGAGGCATTGTTTTGTTGTGTTTATTATGCTGTGTGTACATTTTAATAAACTTTTTTTTTTTTTTTTTTAAAAAGCATTTCAATTGTTTTGTTATTTACCCTTTCTTAGGTACAGTATTAGATTTTTTACAGTTACTTTGTAAACCAGCACACTGTTTTACCCGGCACAGTTTTTCAGTACCAAACAATACTGGATTGGACAGGTTTCACTGTGCTTGGGGGAAACATGCATGTGAGAAATATGAAAATCTATAGACTGGCAATTGTAAAAGACTTGGCAAGCAGAGAACATCTTAATAGCTTTAGCTGAAATGTTTTGTTTTTCCTTGAACAGTAAGTGGTGTTTGAATACAATTTTCTGTGGTACAACTGGTTGCTAAGCAACTTCAATCTATATTAGACATTACATAAAGTAAACAGTCAATTAATTATATGCTGGTCACCATAAACATCAGAGTTTAAAGTCTGTGTAGCGTTAATTGAATTATTAAAGTGTTGTTTAACAATGTGCAGTGTGTGAGGAAACAGATTATTCTGGAGTAAATAGAATACCAGATACAATAAGTGATACATATTCCATTAACTCATGAAGGAAAATCTGTTAGTGCTTAGATATTTCTGTACGATTTGTGTTGCTTTGTAACAGCTGTAAAACAGCATACTAGTTATCACTTGATAATTATTGCATTTAAACTTGGGAACATTTTTATAATAGACTTTTGTGCAGGCTGATTGATGTTTGACTGCCATAGGCTAAGGCATAATGGAATCATATTGCAGCACTGGTAGACCTCCAGAACATTTGTCTGTGCATTCATATTTAATTAATTCTATATGTTACAAAATCCTGTCATGGGAGAGCAGTACTTCCTGCGTTTCCTGGAAAAGAAAAACCTGTGTACTGCAAAAAAGGTTTTCAAGAGAACATTGCTGCTAATGGGGAAAACAGATGGACGTGCTGTAATTCATTTGTGACGAGGTTGAACAATTCATATTGTTTAAGGGATCCATTAGGATTGATCTAGAATAAATGTAATTTTGCCTTTTTACATAAGTGTAAAAAAAAAAAAAAAGAAAAAAGAAAACAAAAGCTGCACTGCAGGCAGATATTTGAGAAAACAGGTTCCTGATTGTGTTCATGCCTTAAATATCATAGCAAGGTGTAACATTATTTCTGCATGCCATGCATACTGGAGTGCATTCGCTGGTGTGCAATCTATTTTAATTGTTCAGAGATGTGATCTGGAACTGCAGAAAGTGTATCTTGCAACCAGTTTTTTTTTTTTTTTTTTTTTTTAATTTTTGGTTGCATAAATACTGTTGAGGGGGATCTTCAGATTGTTCCCAGATTAAAAGTGACTGAGTTTAGAGTAGTTTTAAATGGTGAGCTAGTCTTTGTTTGACAGAATGATAGAGCATACTGTACTGTGTGGTGCAGGAATTTAATACCATGTAAAAGTGCTTCAAGGACAGGGCTTGCTTTCATAATCCCAAACTCAAACGCAGAATTTTATGTTTTTGCTTTTGAAAGCTTTGTATTTATTTATTGATTGCATTTATATAGCACTTTTCATGCGAAAGTATTGCAAAGCACTGTACAGTACATTGCAAAAAGCATTTCCATTTACACAACACAATACATTTGTGTAAAGGTCCCCAGGCACGTCACACACACGCAAATAGCAAGCACAATGGAACCTGAAATAACAGCAACCTGATTTATGGCCACATGGTTCAGATTTCATTTTTGCAATGTCATGATTGGTGCTTTTATTTGGGCCTACTCCTCCCTCCAGCAAATTTAACAGAGCAGGCCATTTAATGTGATGTATGTCTTGTTTGTTTGAAGCTGCAGTGCTCTTTGAAAGAGAAACATGAAAGGCCAGGGAACAAGAGTGAGCACGGATCCAGTACAGTATCTGGAACTATCATGAGAGAGTTTCATCGTACCTTGATGCGTAGTTGTATTCATCACTTGTAACACATTGTCATGCATATCCAACATTACAGCTGTATTATCTATTTAGAAGTGGACAAAATTGTCTTATTTTTATTTGTCAACCAGTTTGTGGACCTTGTGGTTAGTAAACAGAAATAAACATTAAACAGCATGCAAATAAAAAAACAATATGTACAATGGATGTGCTCTCTGTATTCAGTACCCTCCTCTAGAGCCATTACAGATATCTCCTTTGTGTACTGTCAGTGTTATTAGCTGGCATGCTGATATAAGATGGTTGTTGACCAATCAACCTAACCACTGTTGGGGCATGAGTTTTGTTTTCCTATCCTACCTTGTAGGTGCCCACCCTCCCACCCCTTTGCAACCTATGAAAAAATTATTTCCTAGTTTTCAGATATAGCCGATGCAAGAAAGGCACTGCAGAGCAATCTGGCAGATAGTAACAGTAAACCATGGGCAAGAGGATGGTACAGCATCATTTCCACAGCAGATTTACTGTGATGCTTTCAAACAGCCGACTAAACGGTACTTCAGCCTGCTCTGTTCAGATGCCCAGGAATAGTGATATGTTGTGGTACTGTACCTCAACAGTAAATTAACACCGCTCAGATTTTGAAACCGAGACTAAATGTCACACAACAGTAGAGTTAAAACAAAAACGCCATAAACAACCATTTCGTGATTGCATATTTTTTAATTTATTTATTAATTAATACTACTTTTAGTAATTTGTTAATATTTTTAAATTCAGAAGCAAAGCCCACATTTTGTTGGCCCCATTGCTGGTCTTAATTTGCTTCGTGTTTCACCGTTCTAAATGTATCTGATTTTAAATCCACATGCAAACTCTTGAATTGGTATGTTTATTGGGCTTGTAACGATAGCGGTACTAATCTAATTATTTGTCGTTTTGGGACCCCACAATAACAAATCGATAATATTTTAATGAAATCAAACATTCCACAAAATTAAAAGTGTGTCTTGTAGGGTTTATTTGAATTAGTTTTTATACCATGCTGTATAAAAAGAGGACTTATTGTTCCTTGAAACTGTTAATGATTTTTAATTTTTTTAATGATGAGTAGTTGTCGCTAGAATTTGCACGATATTCAATGTCAGGGTTCGATTTACAGCTGCTGTTTTTTGTTTTTACTTGTTTCAGTTGTAGCCTATTATGAATAATAATTTGAGCGTTTATAGTAGTGACATCTACACTCCGATAACTGCAGTGTAACCTCTGATAAAAAGAGACATGTTAACAGACTGCAATAAAAAAGGCTGAGAACGGGGCTTACTGCTGTATTTATTTGTCTGACTCAGCACAGTCTTCCAGAATGCACTGTTTTAGAGGGCTGTGTTTTGACTATTCAGAGCAACCTAGTTCTTTGCTAGTCAAATTGACTTGCAGCTGGGAGGGAAAAAAAAAAAAAGCATTGAAATGGGAAGCTGACTTGGGAGCTCTACGGAGCACCTCCAGGTTCACAGATTCTTATTTTTAATTGAATATCTGTCAAGGGATCATGTTGCAAAAAAACACCACAGTGATACTAGGAAATGACAATACATTGACAGTATGATAATCTTGGGGTACATGGAGCTTCTAACACTATTTCATGAATGCTTGTCTGGTCTCTTGATTTCATTAACTAAGAGGAGGGCCACAGATTGCGATATTGCTTTAATAGCAAAGGCTTTGGTTTTTGGGTGTTTTTTTTTTTTTTTTTTTTTTTGAGAAAATGGGAGTGGATTCCAAATTGTCAGAGACTGTCTTTCCAGAACTTGGGTAAATGCCAAAAGGAGCGTTGCATTTAATACTGACCAAAATTAAAGGGACATGCACATAGAACGTGGAGAAGGCCTCTGGAGAGTCATAATTTTTTTAAAGTACAGTTATGTTCTGTTTTTGTGTCTATTTTTATCTACAGTATGTTTTTTTTTTTGTTGTTTCTTACTGTATCCATTTTGTTAGGCTTGCAAAATTTTTGTGTGTGTGTGTATATATATATATATATATATATATATATATATTATATATATAATATATATATTATTTGTGACTGGACTGACATAATACACTATGCGCGTGGGCACTGTCAAAAAATAATTTTTGTTAATAAATAAATAAATAAAAATAATAAATCACTTTTAATGGGTGACTTTCTTTTTTTTTTATAGCAGTAAACTCCTCAGTCTCAGGCCACTGTGTGAATAACACTGAAGCCTTCAGCACAAATTGCACAGCTGTCAACACAACTTCTTGTACAGGTAAGTCCACAGTTCTCATTCACTTTTAAAATCACTGGTGTATTAATGAGTGTGAGTGTGTTGTAGCAGCTGGATTGAAAGGTCTCTGCCTATTAACTTCAGAAGAAAGATGCGTTCCATGCTTTTAATACTGTAGTGATGGGAGTACCCTGTATTGCCCCATTGTCGGAGTGGTGTTGTGTAGTAAGCACACTGATCAAGTTAACTAGTTAGAACACCTCTCTAATTTAATCTTGGGCTATGCCAGCACTACACAGCCGATCCCTAGAACCTTACTCGGAACCGTTCTAATTAATCCAACTCAAAGAGCCCACACTGAAGTACAGTTTCATGTTTAGTTGAATGTAATGCATACAAACACTATTAAAATAATTTAGTTACTGTTCCTAGCAGCACAATGGACAGTATCCCACCATGCATTGTATTTTATGTTTAAAATAATGTGTTATGCTCCATATTAATAGAGGTGCATAGTGCTAATTTTTTTTTTTTTTTTGGGGGGGGGGGGTAAATGCAAACACACACATGTAAATTTTAATTTCCAGGTTTTATTGTTTATCAGATGATGTCCGTTTAAACCTCATTTGGAGCCGATTTCTGTTTCTTAAGAAAATTCAGAAAGAGCTGTTAATTACAAAACAATGTCACTGAGTCGTAATCTGCTTTTATTTCAAACACAACTGACAAATTACATTAGTTACTCATCCCAGTTCCTACTTGTAACTCTCATTTCGTTCCTGGAGTCGCCTAATTTAACGTTGTGCTTTTGTTAATTTCCACTCTGGTTTAACAGATTTTCTTTCCAGGACTTGCCAATAAGGAGTTTACACTCCAGGGCCTGTTCAGTTCTATTTGAAATGTCCACGTGCCAAACATATCAAAGAGCATTTTATGACATTGGAGGGTAAACAGAAAATGTATTACAGCGTCCACACTTGTGACAAACCTCAGTACCTGATGCGATCTAATTTAGAAGAGGACTCTTGAAGAGGACCTCCTGAGGTGGTCTTGAGTACGGTATTAACCGCTCTGCACTGTACATGCTAACTGTATTTAGCACTTTTAAGCTGGTTTAAAAGCAACTAATATGGTTTAAGTGCATAGTGTGGACAGGGCCTTAGATTTGAACCACTCAAGACTAACTATAGCCTGGCATCTGGATTAAATTTAAATCCAATAAAATATTAACAAGGTCCTGACAACCACGTGAATATTTAATAAACTCTTAAGCAGGGGTGTTGAGACACCCCTACCCTTGGACTTTATTATAGCATTTTACAGCACTGGATTTCATCAGCTACCTATTTTTTTTTTAAAAAAAGAGGGATTTCCTAGTGCTGTAAAATACGCCTGTGTGTGTGTGGTCATATATATATATATATATACACACACACACACACACACACACACACATGAAGGCTATGTGATGATGAAGGCTATATTTGCATCCTGAGCCATTCGAGAAAAAAGGCATAATACCACAGTAGTGACATTAAAAAGTGATAATTCCTCTAGAGGAAAAGATATTTGAACTTTGACCCATTCGACTCCTCGAGACAGTCACTTTCAATTCAAACACAAAATGTCTTGTTTTCAATCACTCAACAACACCCACAATATAGAAATGTTCATTAATGATCAACAAACATGAGAATACGTTAAAAATAAATAAATATGTAAAGCTGGTACATTCGTATCACAGAGAAACTGGAGAGGAACAGGAAATTGAAACAATGTAAAGGCAATCATCCAAATAAAGCTGAAGCACTAAAGGATAATGACATAGAACGTCTGTACAGCACTGAAACAATAAGTTTAAAAAAAAAACAACTGTACTGCTGAACCTCGTCTTCTATAATATTAGCATCACAAGGGCAGGCCCAGACTGGCCATCTGGCAGCTCTGGCAAATGCCAGCGGGGCAGGTGTGTTAGTGGGCTGGTGATCAAGAGGGGAAAATAAATAAGTAAACATTATTATTTTGCTTTCGCTATTGTGTAGATTAATCAAATAGAAAATACTTCAAATGACTCACTACATTAAGAACACACCTAAAATATTGTAGTTAAATACAAATTGAGGGGACTTCCCTTTCAGCAACTTTATTTAAAAAAAAAACTGTGACACACACACACACACACACACACACACACACAGTCATGCATGGCTTCTCCCTAATCCTGATTCAATTAGTGCAGAATGTTGGGTCATCATGTGTTGACATATTAAATGTCTGTAGGTCTCCTGTGGTTTATGTATATTTACAGTAAACAGTAAAACAGCCTGTTTTTACGCCAGTAATTGAAATTTGCTAAACGTCTTTATGTAATTCTCTGTCAGAACGGAAATTCCGCATTTTATTCTTACAAGTATCGTCGCAGCCTTAATCCCAGTCAGTCACTGCACAAGGGTATCCATGTATTCTAAAAAAGAACAGATGGGCCTCTGTTTGAGTTACAGGAAAACAATTCCATCTTGAGTTTCTCTGACCATTTATAAATTACTCGACCTTCGGTCTTATAATTTATGACGTCACAGAAACCCTAGATGGAGTTATTTTCCTGTAAATCACTGAAGCCCATCTATTGTTTTTTTTATATATATATAAAAATCTCATTAATTATTGTTGTTCACGTGTTTCTTAGACATGATCTTTTTTTTTTTTCTTCAGTCAATTCAACCACTGTTGGTCCACCGACTACAAGCAACTCCACTGCTGTAGTAACGACAGGTAATGAATCAGAGTTAGGGCTTCTGTTAGTCCTGGTTCACCATTTCAGACCCGTTTTTAAAAAATACCTTGCGGTGCTGTTTTACAGATAAAATATTTTTGAATTTATGGAGCTACTTTTTTTATTGAATGTTATATTTTTGACCAGTATAATAATTGGTAGAAGAATTTGATTTACAATTGTTATTTATTTTTCTTTTTTAAACACAGCTCCTTTGAACATGACCACCACTGCTGCGACTCCAACCACCCCACGCAATATCACCGTTCCTACTACAGGCAAGTCATTTTTTCACCCATAACCACAGAACACTCAAACTTAACATATGTATAGCTATTGCTAAAAGTTTGGCATCGCCCTATAGAATTAACTCATTTTGCTTCATAAAGTGGAATGAAACCTGCTGAATAATGTTATGTTAACATATTGAATTAGATACCACTTTGTAGTTTTCCATGTGCTTAACGGAAAACTGACAAATTGAAAAATTTGACATTTCAGACTAATGTACTACTGTTGTGGCTTCCGGTAGACACTTGCGATAGCATTTTGTAGTTTCTTTGATGTTAAATTTAAATTATCTAAATAATGGTCATATAGTTTTTATTTTTATTACATCTCAATCTTAAAATTCTAGGTGATGCAGAATGTTTGGCCATAGAAATAATAACAAATTTGTTTCTGACAAGAAACATGCTTAAACCGTTCAGTTGGTTTAGGAAACTGTGTGACTGATGGTGCTGTGGAGTAGAAGCATTCTGTAATTGATGTATTGTTTTTTCTTCATCGCAGGCCTGACCAACTCAACAGTGCTCCCCACCACAACCCCCCATAAGAAGTCCTCCTTTGATGCAGCCAGCTTTATTGGGGGCATCGTGCTGGTGCTGGGCCTGCAGGCGGTCATCTTCTTCCTCTACAAGTTCTGCAAATCCAAGGATAGCAACTATGACAACCTCTAAGAGCCCTGCTAATCTAGTGGTGTGGCAGTCACTGTGTGCACTGCTGCCTAATGTCAGCCACACCCCCTCCTTGCAAACAGTGTTTCTGCAGAGTTCAAGCAGCCTCTTTAGTATGTGATGAGTGCGTTGTTCTTGTGGTTGATCACACAGTGTAATCGCTGGTTGGCCACAGGTAACTCGCTCATGCTGTGTTATGCGTGATGGTTCTTAAGAGAGTTCAAGCTTAGGTTTTTCTGTTCTAAAGTTTATTTTGTGGTTGGCTGCCTACCCGTGTTACTTAAGGTTTTACATATTTTAAAGAACACTGTTTTTCTTTGTTGTTGTTTGTTTGTTATTAGATAAAAACATTTTTTTTTTAAATAAAGGAACATTCTAATTGTTAACTGTCAAGGAGAGGCAATGTTACTGTTTTTTTTTTTTTTTTTTTTTTTTTTTTTTTTTTTTTTTTTTTAGGCATTTAGAATTGTAAGCCCTGTAAAGGAAACATCTCTCCTGGTTTTAATTTGAGATTATCTCAAAACAAGCAATACTGTGTTTTCCCTACCAACTTAAAACAAATAATCATTAAACCGCAATACTGTGTTTTGATTTTGTTTTTAAAAAAAAGAACTCCTCTACTGTGTTCATGTATGTTAACCAAAAATAGCAGATTAACACTGGAACTGCCGGTAGTGATTTTGACGGGTTTGGATTTAAAATGTAAATCAATCTGTGTTTGTGAATGCAATGCAGTTATCCGTTTTGTTTTTTTGCCTTATTCTTTTTTCTATTTTTTTTTATAGACGACCGCATTGCATTGACAGTATGCAGATTAATTTACATTTGAAATCTCATCAATCCTGCGGTGGTTCTAGTGCTAATAAACTGGGTTATTAATTTCTCTTGCTGATTTTGGAGGGGGGGAATGCATGCCTTTTTTTTTTTTTTTTTTAAACATAAAGCTCAGCTGTACTGTTGGCGATCATCCCAGATTAAATGTTAACTAAACAAGATGGAAAACAGAAAATAGAGAGATGTGCCAGTCAGGCTAGTGAAACCCTGTGTGTTGACGTTGACAGTTTGTACTGCCAGCTGAACTGATGTCTTTATGTTTTTAAAATAGATTGTATTTGTGCCCTTGGACTCTGCACAACAAAAGGGAATACATTTCCCCAGTTTAGCTACACTTGGCCAGATTTATCAAGGTCTCTCATCTAGTGCACCAAAATACAAAATAACTTGTTAATGTTACTAAACCAGTAACCAGCAACTCATGAGGTTAATTTCATAACTCAAATGTTGTTATTGTGACATAGTTAAGTTTTCCTTTTACCAAATAGTATACAGACACCACTTTGGCATGAAGATCTTAGTAAACCTGATGATTCTATTTTGTTCAGCTTTTAGTTTTAAAGACAATCTAAGTTTTATATCAGAGTTCAGTAATATTTAATACCCTCATGTCCAGTTCTTCTTAAATATACAGAAAGCTTTAGTTTCCCCCTATCTTCTTCTTTGAAACCGGAAGTAATTCAAACTAAATGAAGAGAAGATTTATTGTGGTGTAGAAAAAAAAAACTGCTGCAGGTTTGGCATTTAAAAAGTGAATGTTGAACAGAATTTGTTCATGCTATTTTGCACTGTTTTGCAAACAATGGCTCAGGTTTTATGCACGTATATTTGAAAATTTAGCAAAAATTATTTTATAAAAAATAAAAGTTTGATTAATGACACTAAATGCTGGTAAAGCATTAGAGATTGCACTGGATGGGCTGTGCATTATTCTTTTTGTTATCACTTTGTATTGTAGTAAAAAAAAAAATGCCACCAAAATTCCTGAGTGCTTTACAAGTAATGCCATGCTGATTTAATTGCCAAAGTATGATGATGATTTGTACAAAATATAATAAATAGGACTAAATAAATGTATGACCTGCTTTCTGCCAATCCTGATGAGTGTGTAGCATTTCTTAACATTGATTACAAACGCTTGCAAATCATTGTCACATCACATTAGAGTAGGCAAATTACAGAATGCATCAAAATCAGCTTCAACAACATTGCTGGGGAGTTGGTTCCACACTCTCACGATTCTCTGTGTAAAAAGGTGGCTCCTGTTTTCTGTTCTGAATGCCCCTTTGTCTAATCTCCATTTGTGACTTCTAGTCCTTGTTTCTTTTTTCAGGTCAAAAAAGTCCCCTGGGTTGACATTGTTAATACCTTTTAGAATTTTGAATGCTTGAATTAGATTGCCATGTAGTTGTTCAAGACTGAATAGATTCATTTCTTTTAGCCTGCCTGCATATGACATGCCTTTTAAACCCAGAATAATTCTGGTTGCTCTTTGCACTCTTTCTAGAGCAGCAATATCCTTTTTATAGCAAGGTGACCAGAATTGAACACAATATTCTAGATGAGGTCTTACTAAAATTTTTAACATTACTTCCCTTGATTTGAATTCAACACTTTTCACTATACATCTGAGCACCATGTTGGCCTTTTTCAGAGATTCCTTCTTAAATTTCAGTATCTCCCATATGATATTTATAATGCACATTTTTAGTGCCTGCATGCACTACCTTACACTTTTCTCTATTAAATGTCATTTGCCATGCGTCTGCCCAGTTCTGAATGCTGCTGCAACATTGTTTGCCACTCCTCCAATTTTTGTGTCTTCTACAAATTTAACAAGTTTGCTTACTATGCCAGAATCAAAGTCATTAATGTAGATTAGGAAGAACAGAGGAACTAATACTGATCCTTGTGGTACTTCACTGGTTACCTCACTCCATTCTGAGGTTTCTCCTCTAATCAGTACTTTCTGTTTTCTACATGTTAACCACTCCCTAATCCATGTACATGCATTTCCTTGAATCCCTACTGCGTTCAGTTTGAGAATTAATCTTTTATGCAGGACTTTGTCAAAAGCTTTCTGGAAATCTAAATAAACCATGTCATATGCTTTGCAGTTATCCGTTGTCGATGTTGCATCCTGAAAAAAATCAAGCAGGTTAGTTAGACACGATCTCCCTTTCCTAAAACCATGCTGACTGTCTCCCAGGATACTGTTACCATACAGGTAATTTTCCACTTTGGATCTTATTATACACTAGTTTCCATATAATAGAAGTCAGGCTTATTGGTCTGTAGTTACCTGGTTTGGTTTTGTCTCTTTGTGGATCGGTATTACGTTTGCAATTCACCAGTCTGTCGGTACAACCCCTGTGTAAAAACAGTGTTACATGATCTTGGTTAGCGGTTTGTAAATAACTTCTTTCATTTTTTTGAGTACTATTGGGAGGATCTCATCCGGCCCAGGGGATATGTTTATTTTAAAAGCTCCTAGTCCCTTTAACACTTCTGCCTCTGTTATGCTAAAGTTATTTAAAACTAGTAGGAACAGGTCGACATGTGGGGCATGTTTCCCATATTCTCTTTTGTAAAAACTTGTAAGAAGTAATCATTTAATATATTTGCTATTTTTTTCTCGTCCGCTATGATTTTGCCAGTTGTATCTCTTAGATATTTTACCTCCTCTTTTAATGTTCTCTTGCTGTTATAATATTGGAAAAAACTTTTTGGAATTGGTTTTACCCTCCTTAGCAATGTTCATTTCTATCTCTCTCTTTGCCTTTCTAACTTCCTTTTTTGCAGTTCCAAGTACTCTTCTGTGTACTTTGTTCTTGGTGCCTTTTAAATGTTCTGTACAGTGCCTTTTTCTCTGAATGTTTTTTTTAATTGAGCTATTAAATGATTTTGGCAATTTTGTTTTAGATTTAGATTTGTCTACTTTTGGGATGTTTTGCAGCTCTAGTACTACATTAAAAAAAAAAAAGCCTCCTTTTTCTGTGGATGTTTTCTCTTATTTTACTCCAGTCTAATTCTGTTAGTCTCTGTTTGATACCTTCATAGTTTGCCTTTCTAAAATTGTAAACCTTAGCTTTAGTCATTACTTTTTGGGTTTTCAAATGAGCACTTCAAATGAGACCATGTTGTCTTAGTGCCATTTTTCCTTTCAAGTCTGACCTGATCGATGAGCTTTGTTCAGGTAAGTACATTGTTGCTTCTGTCTGTATAGATTTAGAATTGTTTGTGTTTTTACACAAGTTTATATGTGATATTAAACTAATCGCGGTAGTACTTTTCTATTTAGTCGTAGTTGTGTTCACTCCAGCTTGTTACATCCTGCTGCGGCCTTGTGCCCCACGTGAAGCCAGCGGCTCATGTCGATCTTTCCCAGCGATCCAGCAACATAAGTCAACTGACTATACTCTCCCCCCAGGCTGTTAGCTCCGGCTGGAGCTCATTTTATTCCTTCTTGTTGGATTTTAGCACAGTACAAGACAGTTTATATTATTTATGTAATTGTTTAATTACTCGGAGATGAAAAATCTCAGCAGATTGGCGGTTTTCGCTTTTCCTTAGTCCCCCGGGGCTGTATTGATGTGATCAAATCAATTGTTTGTTTGTTTTGTCTTTCTTTTTAAGCTGTTAACACATTTGTGATATTTGGTGAGTTTTGTATTTTATTTATTTATTTTTTACATGAAAAAATAAGGTTCAGTTTCATTAAGGCGGTTGTTTTTACATTACATGCCCCATTGATGCTTGCAGATGGCATTCTTGGCAAGTTGCCATTTCATTGGTCCACAAACAAGTACTGTGAATTAAACAGTTATGGTGCAGTTCTACAGTTCACATTGCAGAAAATGGCGAAAATAATGAAACGAAAGGAAGGCAGGGGTATTGATGCTACCTATAGCCTGGAGATAGCAGGTTCGAATCCAGTCGATGTCACAGCCAACCGCTACTGGGGGTTCGGAGGGGATGGCGCACAATTGGCCAAGCACCGCCCAGATAGGGAGGCACTAGGTCGGCAGGGGAACCACGGTTTACCAGCGACCCCTGCTGCCAATAGGGCGCCTGCGGTTCTGCAGAGGAGCCGCCAGATCTGTGTTGTCCTCTGGTACTATAGGTCTGGTGGCATCACTGTGGGTCCACATTGCGAAAAATGATGGCTTGGCAGGAGCACGTTTTTTGGTAATTTTTTTTTTTTTCATTGAAATGCATGGGTAAAAACTTTGAACTTAAAACGTAAACAAATCAAGTGCAGAGACAACATATTCGTTCAGTAATTGTAAAAATAATTGTGTTTCTTATTTGCTCCACGTCTGCCAACTTGTTTTTATCATCAGAGCATAGAAGGATGCTAGGACCAGAAATCCGCTCGTTACGGTTTTCCATGCAAGTGTCGAATAAAATTTTGCTGTGCGTAAAATATAAAGTGGTAGAAACTTAATTTCCTAGTGTGTGAGTTGTGTGAGTGTGTACTATGTTATTAAACTTTTGAAATCATGAATTTGTTTTCTACGAACAAGTAGTCTGCTCCCTAGACTATTTTAGGAAATCCTTCTGAATCATATTATACGTTCATCCATCATGTGAAGACTACTATCCATATATGGACTGTATGTGGTGGGGGGGTCCCCCAGATATAAATCAACCAGAAGTATTAGTATTTTTTTTTCTATTTTATCGTGTCACTGCCAAAAATGCGCTGATTTGCCTGACAGTCACACAAGCAAATCCTATCTTGAATGTGTCACCTAAAGTAATTAATTTTAAATAAATTACTCAATAAACCCCAACCCTCCGACTGCAATTTATAAATGAGAGAACTGTCAGCATTATTTTGTATATATATATATATATATATATATATATATATATATATATATATATATAATATATATATATATATCACTGTTATCTTGTAGATGTGGTGGAAAGTTTTACAAGTTGAAAACAATAGAACATCTACACCACCTTTCAAAATGTTCAACTTTTGTTGCCTTAAAGTCTGGGATTAAAAATATCCTCGACTCACCGCACACCAGCGACCCCTGTAGTCTGGCTGGGCGCCTGCGGGCTTGCGTGTTAACTGCCTGGGATCTGCGTTGTCCTCCGGCGCTGTAGCTCCTGGGTGGCTGCATGGTGAATCTGCAGTGTGTAAAGAAGTGAGCGGCTGACGGCACAAGCTTCGGAGGACAGCGTGTGTTCATTTTCGCCGCTCCCGAGTCAGCGCAGGGGTGGTAGTAGTGAGCTGAGCCTAAATAATAATTGGGCATTTCAAATTGGGAGAAAATAACAAAAATAATTGGCGACGACTAAATTTAAAAATAAAAAAAATATTATATATTATGTTATGTCGCTACTATTTTTGTAGCAATTTTACCAAGTAATTTATAAACTTGCTTGATAAATGGATGGAAAGCGCACTTATGAGCTGGACAACTTGCCCCTTCTAGAAAAGTTCGATGCACATTCCACCAGGGGCATGCCAACTTTCTGGGCTTTATTCCAGGGTGCATCTGTCAAGGGCATTTGAAATGCAGCGGTGTGGGCTACTTCCCTTACTTTCACTAGGTTCTACAGACTGAATGTTGTGGCTCCTCAAAACCCTGATTTTGGAACTAGAGTGTTGAGAGCAGCTTCTCAGTTGACCCTTACAACACAGCATAGAGGTGAAAGTTTCCCTGAATTTTTTCACCCCCGCTACTTGTTACTGGGGTTCTGTATGTTAAAGCACATGGCAGCCTCTTGGCTTAGCCTTGTAGCATTCCAGTCATTCAGCAATCTTGCCCTTGTGATGGCTTTAGTACACTCGCCCATTCGCTAATGGTAGCATTTCCTTCTTGAAAGCGAACATTAGGTTACTATCATGACTGTGAGATCTGTACATTTTTATTTCAGGGAACCAGGGTTATGATAATAACCAAACGTTTTTCCATTTTTCAATGTCAGTTTGAAATTTAGGGTGTTTAAAATAATAAAAATAAAAGTTTTGGCTATTACAGGGAAGCAGTCCTTACTGTGTCTTATTTCATTAAAAAAAGTTTTTTCTTGTTATAGTTAAACCTTTTGTAAGGAGGAGCTGGTCCTACAGTGGAATTGAACTGCGCTCATTGCATGCTTTGAAACACCTTTCGTTTACCGTTCCCTTTTGTATGCACTTACTTTCTGTTTTACAAGCTGATTAGTATTGACAGTTTTAAATTCAATTAGGTCTGCTTTTTTTTTTTTTTTTTTGTTTGTTTTTTACACACTGACAATTTATTTTATTTTTTTATTTATTAAAAAAAAAAATAAAGCCACAAACATTAAAATCCATCACATTCTAACAATTGCAACACATATACAGTATAAACAGATGTGGTTCATGGAATAACCTGACAGTTATTTTCGTTTACATGTTAAGCAACCTAATTATTTTTACAATACTACTCAAAAAATAATTACACATTATTCGTTTGTCTGCAACAGCATACTGTCTAAAAACTTCAGCCCTGTAGATAATTGTTGTAAAGAATCTGCATAATTACAGTAAATGCCAGAAATCCTTCCTTACTGCTAAAGCTACACAAAAGCCCCCAAATTCCACGGCATGCAGTTTCATAAGACACAAAGATGCATTTATTTGCTTTGGGTGTAGGAGCTGGTCTTGATAATGCAGTGTAAATAGGGATGCTATATGTCAGCCGATTTAATGAGTTTCTCACTGATATGCATCATGAGCTGACCCTTCCAGGATGGGAGGGAGAAGGCTGAGTCTCCCATGGATGAGAAGTGAGAACTTACACATAGTGCAGGGTATGCTGTTACAAAACATTGCTAAAACACTGGCGGGAATCTTGATAAGCTAGAACATTCTCAACCAACCAACTGATTAACACATAAAACAGTCTCCAGTGAAATGACTGACGTTTCTGACCCTACACATTAACTCTGTATGACTGTACCCTAGTTCCGTAACAGTCATCTTTGGTGCTGTGCTGGTATCCCAAGGTCCTGGGTGTGTCTTCTTCAATTACTTCTTGCAGTGTCGAAGGTCCTGCAGCTGTGTGATCAGCCTGTGGGGGTTGACTTCTTCAAGGTCTGGTAAGAGAGCTTCTGCAACCTTGTTCCTGAGCCTAATTGGCACCTGATATACAAGAAAAACCTTTAGTTGATGTTTTAGCTTTTTACCCTAGAATACTGGTGATGGCACAGATTCAAGAACAGCAGCTTTAGTACAGATGCCATCCACCTGCACTTGCATGTATGTCACAGCTCTAATGTGTGGCTGCAGAACAAACTTGCTAGTTTTGTAGGCCCAGATGAGTTAAACTTTTTGTTTTAAAATCCTTACATCCACACATCCTTATGCTGCATGTACTGTACATTAGTATCTTAATAGTGTTTGGAGCTGCACTCACAGTTTTGGGTCTTTGAAGCCGTGTGTCTTTGCCAGTGGTGCCGATGCTGTCGACAGCCATCCTGTCCGGTGTGGGTGAGGGCTGCTGACAGTCTCTTGACAGGACGAAGGCTGAGTGTGTCGACAGCAAATTCCAGCTTGCAGAGCCTGAAACAGTCAAATTACATGATTTCATGTGTAGTATCTGAAACTTGTGTCAGTATATTAAAATTAATGTCAGCTAAAGATTTATATAAACTGTCTTTGGATTTAAAATATCACAAAATAATGCCATTAAAGGATTTCCTTCTATTTCAGAGCTTGAGGGCCTAGGAGACAAAATTCACCCCAAACCTATTTTTCTACCCATAATGCTATCCATTCTTTTTAATCATAGGAAAGTAGAGTGCCTCCTTAACGCTGTTCATCCAGCCCCCTTTTGATTTTGCACACGGCAAACCAAAATGGGTGTGTCACAAAGACGGCTGCAAAGGGTGACGTCAGACCAGAAACAGGAACCAACACAAAATAAACAGAGGTGGAGTTTGATGAAGCTGAGTGATTGTTTTCACTCAGCATTTAATAATTTGAACAGACAGAAGATTAAAGGTTGTAAGACAAACAAAACACAGGACACAGCACTTTAGCCAAAATAAAGAGACAAACAAAACGGACTACACAGACAAACACGGTGAGCTGATACTATTTACTATCACTATTATTACCTTCGTCTTCAATCCCGTTCTCCACTCACCGAACACACAACCCCGAGTGAGTGAAAACATGCTGATTTTATACAGCTGTACCGAGACTCGATTGGTAATCAATCATTCAATTGGAGTCTCCATACAACTGCACGTGAATTAATAAAGTGCAATTCCCCGTGCTCACATATTATTACATTTTACCCGCACGTGAAGTACTGTGCAATCCTCGTGCCTAAATACAAATATACATTTTAAACACTTGTGCGCATAACCCATATTATATCCAGTGTACCAATGACTATACACCAACATTAACACACCACACGCAACATACAACACAGAAATACACAGGGGCAGGGCAACATTGCCACAGGGTGTAAAATTACCGATATTTAACGGGCACACTAAGTGGTTGACACATACGGCTTTTATAATAATCTGTGCAGAGGTATTTTTTGTGAAAATAAAACTTGTATTCTTGTATTTGCTGCCATTGTCGCATGTAGACAACATCATCATAGCAACTGCATTGTGCTTTGCGAAAGATGGAGGGCATTACCTATTTTCATTTGACAAATCCCCCTGGAAATCAATGGGAACTGAAATGTGCATTTGTACAATACTATCCGAATCGTATGGTTGAGTCATATTTTTTTACTTCAAAAGCATTAACTGTACAAAAGTTTTTTGGTTTATTGTTTCCCACTCCTATTGTGTGAATGCTGAAATAATATTCTTCAACCTTGATGTGCAGTTCAAAGTTGTCCTATCCTTATGTATGAACCAGTTTACCTGTGTGACACTGAGATGCAATAGACAGACTAAAAGTACATGAATTCAGGCTCTTCAAATGCTGTCATGAAACAAACTCCTAATACCTGGCAGTGTACTTCTGACGCTGCTTGCACTTCTGGACGTCAGGGACTTCTTAATGACACCTTCAAAGGAAACAAAGTGAAGGTTTCAGTACCCGAAACAATGGCAACATGTGGTGCTCACGTAGTGGTTCTTTCAGCCCATTCCAATACAGGACCATGTTCTACCAGGTCATACATTACTTTTGAATGCCTGCTGTAGGTTCAATTTAATAATAAGGGGCATGAATGGAATAAAGCCCAGGAACGCTAAATTGAACAATTGGATTGACCCAGAGTTTGAAGTAGAAACGTTTACCGGACCTGAGGAGGAGTTCCTCTGGGACAGAGTGGCTTCAATGTCGTACACCTGGCTCTGCAGCTCGTCAACTCGCTGGAAAGCGTCCTGCTTCAAGCTGCGTTCGAGGGAAAGCTGGCTTTTCACCTTACAGCAGTGCAAAAGAGAGTGGTGCAAAGTGTCAATTGTTTTAGAATTTCAAGAAACTGCTCTAAAATGCAAGCATCTCGTAAGGTTTTTAGCCTTCAAAGATGTATATTTTCTAGTTTTAACTTTAAAGACCATTTTCCCATAATAACAGCACTTTAAAAAAAAACATTAACTGGCTCTAATGCAAATTCTTTATTTGAAGACAGTCAAGAAATTGTTTCGAAAAATTGTTTCTAAAAAATCGTTTTTTTTTGTCAGTGCAGCATCCTTGTAATGTAGCTGCCTTGATATAGTAATTTTATGGAGATCAGAAAAAGTGTTTCATATGGGGCTCTAATTCAAGGCTTTGGTGATTGGTAGACTTTGCCGTGCATACAGAATCTACATCGCAAAAACCATGAAAAAATAAGTATCTCCTTCCTTATATAGTTAAAAGCCCTGCACAGAATCACTCACAAACCTATAGCTATTGTTTTATTGAAAACGCCTCATTTCCTGACAGTACAAGCTGGGTGCTAGTTGGAACACATACAAGGTTATGCTTAACCACTGCAAATTATATTTATTATGTATCTGATTATTTGGTAGACGCCTTTATCCAAGTACAATAAAGAAGAAAATACAGTTTTTTGGGGTTTTTTTTTTGTCAGTTTACCACATCTCATCCATAACATCAATATACTCAATCAGGATTATAAGGTAAAAGTAAGAAACAAAGTGAACCCTAGCTTTCCTTTATTGTGGTGTATGTGTTTGTTGCTCACGTGTCTGATCTCCTTGTCTGTCTTGTGGTTCTGGAGCTGGGTGATCTTGCAGTTGTCCTCTAGCTCTCCAGTGAGCACCAGCAGCTGCTTCTCCTTCTCCTCCACGTCCTCCAGCAGCCGGCACAGGTTAGCTGCCTTCATGCTGTCCAGGTGCTGCCGGCTGCGAGTCTCCTGGGCCGCCCGGTGCTCAGACTCCTTCAGCAGCTGTCTCTGTTGACAGACACATACACAAGTAAAAAGCAAGCTCCTGGCTCACGACATCTGTGTCTACACTAATTGAATATCGCTGACTTCTGTTTATATAGTTAAAGAAATACCTCTACATCTACTAACAGAGGCATTCAGGGTTAGTTTACAACCACACAGTACAGGAAAGCAATCACAACGTCAAAACAAATGTTTGGATATATAGCCAAAGGTTATGATGAGGCTGTATAATGCAATAGCAAGACCGCACTTGGAACTGTGTCCAATTCCGGTCACACTGGAACCAAACAGATATTTTAGCCCTGGAGAGTCCAAAAAAAAAAAAGGAGCAACCAGACCCTGGTCTTAGAGAACTGATCTATGAAGACAGGCTGAAAGAACTGAATCTATTTAACAAAGAATTAGGGGGGACATGATTGAAGTCTCTAAAATGTTAAAAGGAGTTGACACAGTTAACCAATACTTTAAGCGCAGCACAGAAACCAGGACCAGAGGACACAGTTGGAAACTAAGTGGAGACAGACTTAGGACCGAGGGAAGGAGACACTTCTTCACACATAGAGTAGTGAAGGTATGGAATG
Organism: Polyodon spathula; assembly: GCF_017654505.1. Lineage (NCBI taxonomy): Eukaryota > Metazoa > Chordata > Actinopteri > Acipenseriformes > Polyodontidae > Polyodon > Polyodon spathula. The sequence continues at coordinate 17,003,794 of NC_054538.1, read as the reverse complement.
GGCTACCTAGTCATGTTGTTGAGGCAAAATGACTTTGATCCTTTAAGACCCAACTTCACAAAATTCTGTGATCAAACAGCTACTAAAATCCAGACAAGCTTAGATTCTTGTTCATAAATGTTGTTATGTTCTTATTAGTAAATAAAGTTTGGACTGTTCACAATGTTTTCACTCAGACTGTTCCTCAGATCATATAGACAGTTCATGATGAATCCCTTACAGGGTTTGAATATTTCTAATTTTTGTCATTTGAATGTTCCATAGAAACTCATTACATATTAAAAGTACATTGTCAAATATAAATACATTTGAAAAAGTACATTTAAATGTAGTTAACATAGGTTAAAGGAGTATTAGTCAAATAATGTCCTCACTTATCAGCATGAGAAACCTCTTTCTTACTGATCACTGATTTTACAGCAATCAGATCAGGTTAAACATACCGAGTACCGGTAAGTATAAAACCTGCCAAATACACCTCTGTACAAATTTTAATGTACAATGTTTAAATCTGTGGCTCACTTTGTATTAGACCATCTTTGTAAACTGACTGACCCTTATTATCACTTTACAAATAAAGGGTGAAACAGAGAGGATTTTAACCATTAAAACACAGAAGCTCTTGTAGTACAAATATGCCTGTTTTTCTGTGGCATGCTATATTGTGTTACTTGGTACTGTATGTTATTCTCTTCTACAGTGTATTATGCTTGTCTTTAGCATTTCAATACTGTACAACAAAGAGCTTGAGATATGTCAATGTGTTGATAATAAGAAGAGATATTAACTGGGATGGACTGTATTTGTAACTGTGTTGAGCAGCTTTCACATTACCTGCTTGCCTAGCTGTTTCTTTATGGTCTTGTACTCTTTCTGACACTTGGACAGAGCCTGCCTCACAGCCTCCAGCTGCTGGCGGAGCAGGATCTCCTCATCCTCTGCAATCATCTTCACTGCCAGGCACTCCTTCTTGTGCAGCACTGCCTCCTGCCAATACCAAGGGTTCAAAGGTAACTCTCCCATGGCTATGCCATAACAGCTTATTTGGTGCTATTCAATGGACTTGCTGCTTAGTGTAAAAGTGACAAGTATAACATTCTGTCACCGGACGGTGCTGTATGCTTTGCGATGACCCCATTCAAATACATTGCCAACATTTAGTCACCAGGTGGCACTATGCGATATGCTGCATTTCCATTAGGAGTATAGGTAAAGAAAAGTTATTCCATCCCCAATATTCAAATGAATTTCTTTTTTTTTTTTTTTTTTTTTTTGTATAATCCAATTAGCTAGTGTACATTAAATGGCCATAAAGTGAAATCTGAAAATTACAAAAGATCATAATTTTCTGTTTTCAACTTGCAGGTGTTGGAAACAGTTGCCAGTCAGAATCTGTACATTAGTTGAATCAGAGCAATTTAGCATTGTATGTAAATGCTACAGTGATTGAAATTTGCATGGTAATTTTGCAGTCAGCCATGCTTTGTCACACTTATAATATGAATGTACTGTGTGCTCCCTAGTAACTATTCTTCAAACTATTTTCTACACTTTACAAGGCTATGATTGGAACTTGCTCTACTCTGTGAGAACTACTATACACCATTGATTTTTTTCCTAGTCACTTGTGCTGTGCTGCTCTGGAAGGAAAGTATTTCAGTTGGTTCACAGACAGAATGCAAAACAGGGCTGGTAATTACAGTGTACAGTTGAGCTTTTGCACAGCTTGCTGGTTCTCAGGTCCAACACTGAGAAACAGGCACAGACTCTCCCTCTGTGTGAAGGGCACTCCCTGCCAGAGCATTCAAAGAATGATGTCACTTAGCTCTACCCAGGCACCAGGAGACACCTCAGGGAAGGGAAACGAAATTGAAATCTATGAATCCATGGGTCAATGAAAATACTTTCATTATGTACATCTATTTAGCTTCAGTGTTCATTCAGAAGTATCTGTGTCACTTTTCAGTCATTTAACCACATTTTGCAACTAAAGACAGATACAGCTAAAAGAAAGTCTGCACTTTCCCTTTTGGATACATTAGATTGAGAGCCTTTTGCAACCTTATTTAATCTTACACTGCTTATGCTTCCACATGACACAGACATCCTGAAAAACTTGAAAATAGAGATTGTTACAGGTAACATGCACTACTTTGAGGAAAGCGCAAAGGCATAAAATACTTTCAATGGTATAAAACTAGACATTTCTCACTGCTAGTTCCAAGTAGTTACATCAAATGACCCTGTATAATATTGCTCTATTTCTCTTTTCAAAATAGGACCCTAGACCCATCAAGATTGTTGCTTCTTGAATTACTAGTATAGTTTCAGTTTTGTTTATAAGATTCAAAAGTCAGAACATCATGTGGCAAATACAAATATACTGCTGGGAAATTGTTGAAACAAACTCTGACAGAACAGTACAATCTACAGGCTCAGTAAACAAAAAGCTCTCTTCAGACTTTTTGTTTGTTTGTTTCAATGCAGTAAGTTCAATATTAAAGTCAAGTAAATGAGAGGTAACATGTGAACAGGGGCTGCATTATAATAGCTAAGTACTACTAAGGGACATGCTTTTAACAAGATCACACCGTTCTATGTCTATGGATACAGTTATATTAAATAATGATGTCACTGCACCGTACTACCTGAGTTCACATTACAGCAGCTGACTGACTGAACTATTGAAGGCTATATCTTGGCAGCCACTTTGAGATATTTGTGCTATTCTTACATAGTACAGTATTTCATGGCAATGTATATTTTCATGGTCCTGACACTGAACGTATTTCATATATACTGAATTTCTGGCAGAGACGTGCATGTTGCTCAGCATGCTGTATAGTAGAGTGCTCTTCTTCTTGCCTCAACAGGTGTAGCCCCCACTCCTGAAGCCCCTGCCTGCTGTACCTGCTGGTGGTGTCTGAGCTGCTTGCGAAGCTGGCCCTGTTTCACAGTTTGTCTCCAGCAGCCCAGGGACTTGAGCTTAAACAGCAGGCCTTCCAAACGGCTGTTCTCCCCTCGCAGTGCCTGCAGCTCCTCTTGCTAAACAGGGAATCAATACAAACAAGCACATGGCCGCATTAAAATCAACATTTATCTTGATTAAAACCATACCAGATGTAAACTTAGTGTGGATTCTGTCTTGTCTACCACACAAGCAGAACATCTTCAGGTCTCTGATCACTTCAATTCAAACTGGTTAACAAAGTCACTTGAACAGTTTACATATATTACACGAAAAGTATGCAGTGAAACTTGACATGTCCCCATAGTAGACCATGGGGAATAGAATGATATGATTGACACCTGGCATCCATCTATAATTGGCTCATTTTGACCCAAGTTAGCCCATGTTAAAATTGCTCTACAGTTTACTTTTTGGGAACGTAAGGCACTGTGAAACTAAATGTTAACATCCAAGGTTGTGCATTTTTAAGCAAGGTAATACTGCTGAATATGTCTCATGCGGAAATAATTTGAAACATTGTTGAGAGAAAAAAAATAATTCACAACTGCTACATTTGGTAATGCAACGAAAGACTTAGGATTTTAGTGTATCCTGGTGGCCATGATGAGCTACATTACATTTTAAACAACTGAAATCGTCTGTGGAAGTCAAGATCAGGTGAATGCTTCCTAATGCATGTTCTTTCCTTGAAAGTAAAACAAATGTATAAATTGTTGACACACTTGTTGAAGTTTTTGTGTCCCTTGATGAAGTGCCACCTCTGCATAGTTTCTCCACACCAGTGTTTTGGGATTATGTCTCCCAGCTACCCATGTTTACATATTTTCAATATATACAGCAATCCAGCATGACATTTTCACAATACATCATGTTTGGACTGAAAAAAAAAAAAGTCTTTTCTGTTCCTTCACCCACTAAAACATTAGTTACAAATGAGAGTACGAGATGTTTACTTCTCATTGAAGTAGAATAATAATAATATTTCACCCTTGCCAAGGTTCCTTTCAGTGCCTCATCATCTTTGGTGGAGCCATACTTCTTCTTCAGTTTGATTATGTTCTCAACCCCCTCTCGCCGCACCTCACTGACCAGCTCACTCACGTCCTCGTTCATCCTCATGTGGTATTCATCTAACTTCACCTGGGTTTCAATAGGATCAGTTAACCATAAGAACAAGGTGATTTTTTGTGTTAAAATTAGGACACTAGTTACAGGGGACAGACAAACAATTGGAACACAGTTGTACTTTTCACTTCACTGATTAATTTCTTATGCAAACAGAATTCTTGATCAGAATAAAAGTTACCCCAACTATTCTGTCATTTCTTTTATGTGTAAACTTATAACTATACAGTTACAATAATGTTTGACAGTGTGCTCGTGAGGAAGTAGGAAACTACTTACCTGTAAATTATAACATGCTACAAACATGCTTCGTACGAGCTCTTCATATTCATGCTGGACCTCTTTCCTGACCTCTTCCCTGAGGCTTTGCTTTTCTTCCTCTAGATCAGACAGCTTGGCCCTCAGTGCAGTAATCTCCACAATCATCTCATGACTGAGTTCTGCAGTCTTTCAAATTGGATGAGAAGGAAATAATTAGAATTAGGACACCTAAAGCAGTAAGGATGATCCAACATAACACAGCTCCCAACTGACCCACTCTTGTGTGTTTTTAAACTTTGTGCAATTGTTCACAATATCCAGTCCAGGTGGATGGCACTTTATTTACGGTATTTATTCTAGGTTCATAAAAAATATTTATTATTGTGTAGATAAGCTGTCATTGCTTTTAAAAGTGTTTATAATACCATCAAAGTAGGTTAAGTGTTTTAAATACTTATTTCTGATTTTGTATTCCTTGTTTGCAGCACAGATCAAAATGCAATGATGGAATAGACTAGGCTCATCAGAGAAATTGGTTAAATGTTAATATACCTGACTCTCAGGTCCTTCACACTGTGTCTTGGATTCTTCCAATGTCTTCAGATCCTGCATTTAAAGATCACAGTTAACACAAAACACATTAATCTGCTGAACACTGCAGCCATTTACAATTAAACAGAGATAGAGAAACCTGCTCATATTAATAGAGCAGAACTATAAGGATACATACATAAACACTCACACACATCAGTACTGGCTTTATTACATACTCAAGGGTATGGTTTAATACAACGCTCTTACTAAATACATTTTTGTGAGAGCTGGGGGAAGAGATGCAGGAGGTTTTGGGCAGGAGGTAATCTATCTACGTTGTAAATGAGAATTGATTCTCTTGTCCTTGTAAAAACAATAAAAGTCATTTGAAAAAAGAAAAATATGTAACGGACAGCCTATGACGAGTACCATAACATTTGTTGTGATACATATCGTACTGTGGTTTGTATTTTGCAATGCATATCACATTGTGATAATCGGTACCTGTTCCTTCTGGAAAAGCAGTTGATGTTCCTGCTGAAGGATATTCTCATAAAACATGGAGTATGTCTCAAAATTACTGCGCTCCCTGGCCATGACGTCACATGCCAAAGATGTAAGGCACGCCTCTAAATGATCTTTAGTGAATGTAATCTGTAAAATAAGAGAAAAAAAAAAATGTACAAAGTTTTAGCCTGGAACATGTTTTCTAAATGTGTGCAGTTTTAAGTGTACTATTATTTTTTTGAAATGTGACATTTCCATGTTAATGTCACAAAATAAGAAACAAACAACTTGAGGAGAGTTATGTAGGTGACTTTAGTTGCCTGGTTCTAGATTTGTAAAATTAGCAGGTGTTTTTCTCCACTGTTTTGAGATACAACACAATTTGAATCACCTAAAGCAATATTTACATTAATGTCATTAAACATATTTTTGCTTGTGCATGTTCTATTGTTGCGTTGTTAAAGTTCAAAACTTCTGTAAAAACTCCTTAACCTTGTCTTTATTCTCTTCACACCTGCCCAGCAATGTCTGCACAAAACTTTCAACAATCTGGGGTCTGACAGCTGAAAAGCTTTCCTTCATGACAGGGTGCTTCCATAGCTCTAAACAAAAAAAAAAAAGCTTTATTAATTGTTTAAGTGGAAAATAAAACAATGACAAGGCTAGCTCGTCCATTTATTTCACAAGCTTTTTTATGAGCCGTCTATGAAAACAACTAAAGTACAACTAAAGTACAACTGGGATGTTTTGGATATTGTCTTACCTTGGGTGCCATGCTAAAACCTTTAATTTTTATTCCCACATTCATATAACCTGTTTATCTAACATGAGCCTTACATTATGGATCGAAGGTTTACCACAAACCTAACAACTTTGGACTTCTTTTCAGTGCTCTGGTTGGTTGCCACTAGTTTACATCCAATCACTATACAATTGTATTTTCATTAACATAGCCAAACAATCTATCTTTCACATTTAGCCACGTCTAACTGAAAGGGTGTTTCAAGTGTAATAAATACCAGTGCGAATGTACACACTGTTAACTGAAAGCTTCATGTGTAACACAATACCACGTCTAACTGATCAACAGGCTTCACGAACACGGCCCACCATTGTTACAGAGTACTCCACTGACATGGAAACTGATCTACTGTACTTAGTGGCAGCTTCTTAGGCAATCAGATGTGTTGCATTGCGTTAATATATCTGTTACAATCAGTATGACAGAAATGTGATTTCAAACATCAATCAGGAAAACCACACAATTAAAATTGTGTTCCACCTCTAAACAATGGTTTTATTATTTATCCTGATGAAGGTGGAAAGCAGTAGAGTGTGCAGTGTTCCTGACTGATGATTGTCTGATTGCAGGGGGTTTGAAACCAGCAGTTTTGGAGCACAGACATTAATAAAGCTGCGCTTCAGTCAGTAGCTGCAGCTTGCACATTCAAATAATTTCACTGTGGTTTCACCTGCTGGTAGCCCTGTGTCCTGCCGCGCCCTCTCTGATATGACCAGCGTCAGCTCCTTCGTGATCTTTTTCTGCACAGCATGAATCATGTGGCCCTCCAGACTTTCCATCAGTTTATGAAGCTGAAGAAATAGTGAAACATAAATCCATTTATTGTTCAAAAAAAAAAAACGGATGGCTTAATGTACACAGAACTTTGTGTGGACTCTTACAACACACAAAGTGTGAAAAACACATGAACTGGTTCTTCACCTGATGTGTTTTGGTCTCCACCTCAGAAGCTCCTTTGGGGAGCAGGATGGGCTGCGTGTCGCTCACCAGTCCTTCAAACTTGTCTTCTTTACCCAGCTGTCTGGCTATGACTTTCATGGTGGGGTGCAGAATCTCCACTCTAAAGAACAGGACACAAACCATCTAGCAAGTTACTGTAACGCACTTGACATTGCTTACTGTCTTTTTGTTGATTTATATTTTCAATATTATAAGTATTGCTTGTTAAACTTGAACCCAGACATAGAGTTTTAAGCCAGTCTAAAATAGAGAGTTTAAATTATACACCATCTCCCTTGCTTGACTGTATTTCTTGTTTTAACTCTTGTTCATATCAGATATGTAATTTGTATTTAAATGAACCCTCTCAACCCAAAAAACCCCAAACAAACAAAAAACAAAATGCTTGCAAAAGGATAAGCCCAGGCCCAGGCTAACAGTACACCTTCAAATTTGGGTCAAATGATGGTTAAAAACCTACAAGGTATTTGTAGTATGTGATACAGTACTAGCTGAACTAGTTCTAAAGCAACCCCCAACTCCATCACTGTAATCATGCTGAATAGTTACTTGTAGATCTTCGAGAACTGATTGTAGAGGGACACTGTGTTAATGTCTTCCACGCCCAGCTGCTGCCGGCCCCACTCTGCCTTAAAAACCTCCAACTGTTTCCACAGCACCAGGAAGGCTCTCAGCAGGGTGTACACTTCTATATGGTCCTGCAGCAGGGCTTGGAAAGAAGATACCTTCCCTTCTACTGGAGACAGCTGATCTTCAAGCTCTGCTGCCCCACTAATGGCAAGCTGGAATTCAAAAAGCAGATTTATCAGAATTGACATGCAGGTGTTTTTGATATGATCCATATATGCAACACTGATATATTCATATTATAGTACTTTTTAAATAACACATTTGTAAGGGTATTAAGCAGAGCATACAATCAGCTGTGTTGAAATTCACAAAGCTGATTATAAACCCTAAGTGTTGTTCATTGTTGTCTAGTTCAGTACCTGCATTTCAGTGACTTTAGAGTTATTATCTTCCTCCCAACCCTGCAAACCAAAATTAATCATAACCTGGCTGCTCTGAAGGACATCTTCCATCAGCAATGACACCCCCAGGATTTCCCCATTGGCCACGTTGCGATTAAGGTCATTCAGCCCAGAGAGACAGAGCTAAAAAAATAGACATGGCGTGTTTTCAACAAGCCGACAAGACTGGAGCTTAAAAAGTGAGATCACTTCACTTGTACTAATTGTTATGGTACCAGCAGGGCTTTCAAAATAAAAAATCTGTTTGTTCGGGTGTGAATGGAACATCACATCACTATAGGACATCCAAGTTGATCAATCCTAGTAGCTCCTGTGGCTATGTGTGAGGCTTTTATTATGCCTTGGAAAATGTTTGCATTCCAGTCTATTGTTGGAACCCTTCTGCTGGTCCAGGTATCTCAGTAATATTATCATTACCTGGATGAAAACAAACTGAGCATGGAATCATGAAGGTGGTGTTTTACAGCTAATGGGGAAAAGGGTTGATCTCCAAAGAGATGTAAGGCGGACTGGCTTACCTGCATATTGTATTCTATTGGTTGAATATTGCAGATAGAGAGTGGGAATGTACTGTGTCCTGCTTGGAAACTTCTCCAGGGAAACAACCTTTGAGCCTACAAACAGAAAGCATGTGTAGATATTGTAGCCTTTTTATTTACATGAAATCCTGTGTCTGATTAACAGGACAGGTCAAGTTACATATTTATATTTTCTCATAATCTTAGAAACTCAACCATCATTTTTTTTTTTTTTTTAGAACAAACGACCATGCTAGTTTTCAATGATGACATTGAAACATACATTTTGCTAAACATGTGTTGAATAAAATATATAGCATACGTAATATAGTAAATACACTCTTGCAAACCATGGGCAAGACTTTTATAACACAATGCAATTCAGTGTCATGTTCTAGAGTTTGATCCTTTTCATCAACCACCAATATCTCTTATCTTACTTGGGATCATTTTTATTTGATGTTGCCAAAGGAAAGTGAAATAATATATGAGATGCAATTTTTTACCATATACACACACATACACACACACACACACACACACACACACACACACACACACACACACACACACACACACACACACACACACACACACACACACACACACACACACACACACACACACACACACACACACACCTATATACAAATAAAGAGTGCATAACCCATGCTGAAAAAACATGATTGTCATGCCTTTCATACAAAATGCTGTTATTAGCATGTGTTACTGGCTGGCGTGAACAGATTATTTGATTGATTCCACCTCTAAGGGGGTGTTACACTGACCCTGGTACTAAGTGGATCTAATGGTTGGGGCACAGAAATCTGCGAGCTGCCCATGCTGCTGACGACAGAGGTACTCAGGGCAGGCAAGGCGTGGTACATGTTGTCAGTGACTGTCTGATAGGCCTCTTTGTTGCCTGCTGCCAGGAAAGCTTCCCTGAAAGACCAATAAAAAAAAGACGATAACAACTGAGTGGTCAGGACAGTACAGCGGTTCCCAAACATTTGACTGTCGCATACCCCCTTCCAGACTATCAACTGTCTGTGTACCCTTAGCATACAGGTTTATATTTGAATGTTATTTTTAATAGATGTTTTCATAATACATATATAATACACATAAACAATATAATACATAAAATATAAATGGCTATAATAATATAATTAAGTGTTCTGATTTTCAGTTTAAACTGATAAAAACCAATAAAATACTGTGATACAAAAAAAAAAATGAAATCGGTTTATAGCCAATAAACACCGGAAAAACTCTGGAAATGGTCACTTAATTCACATTGACTTCACTCCTTTCCCATTAAAAAAAAAAATAAAAATATATACCTTCCTGACTTGTATCTATCATTGATTCGTTCTGAATACCCAGCCCAACTACTGAGTGGCAGCACATACCTACATTTCTGTTGGAGACTCCACTTGCGAGATTTAAAACGAGATTACAATTAGGAATTGAGGCTTGTTAGCAGGATTTAGAGCTGTATTACAGTTAAGATACAGAGGATTTAAAACAGAATTGCAAATTGTGGCAAAATGTACAAAAATGCCTACAAACAAAAACCTCAGTAGAATGTACCCTTGACCATAAGGATTTCATTGTGGAAGATAGCAAAGGAAAGAAGGTACAACTTAAGGGTGCAAGTACTGTCGAGTTACTATTTTGACAGAAAAAAAACCTCCAAGCATTTTGGAAAGTAACCGAAAATAATAATATCATACAGTATATAAAAAGCGAACGCCCCAAAAACAACCGATTTACACAAAACTCAAAAATAGGTAAAAATAAGCACCGAAAAATTTAATTAATAAAAAACGGAAAATAGAAGTCCTAAATATAATGCATATAATTCACTCTGTATGGTGATTGGTAGTGAGGGCTCTGTACGTCATTGTCTCTGTGTATCTTTGTTCTCATTGGTACCTCTTGCAATAAACGCGTACGCGGTGAACCCAAGTGTCCCGCAGTTGCGTGATTGTCTCGCACCACACAGGCTCTCTTTTTGTTTCTGAAACTAAAGTATTGTGTCTTTGCAGTTTCAGATTTCAGCTATAAGGGTATTCTAGGCATGCCAGCATCAGACGACCACAGAAAAGGAATGTAAGCAGACAGCATATTCTGCAGACACTTTTGAATGCTAACACATCAAACCTAGCGGTCACAGTGGATCACAGGCTCCCTTACCTGATTAAGTGGCGTACACCTGTGTCGAACTGCAAGAACAGGACATCTCTTCGAAGATGCAGCAGCCTGCCTACTTCCTGGGGACTGGCTGGATCACAGAGGTCATCGATCTGTTTCTGAATCTCCTGAAGCTCAGCCCCTTTTGTCAAATAAAAAAATAAAATAAATGTAGTACTATTCTTCTGTTAACAATATGCCACCTATTTCCTATGTTCTACAAACTGTTTCTGAATTGTTCTTTGTTGCAGTTAAAGTACAGTAGTCTCTTGCTAATCTGTACCAGCTGGGAGCAGAAAATCGTTCACTTTATATTGCACCTGTACTACAATGTTCTAAACCTAAATGACAACCTGCACTGAACTATGGATGTGCAGGTCACAGTTTGTTGTAATACTTAAATTCACCTGTGCGGAAAATATCAGTTTGTACAGTTGCTTGTTCTTGAGTGAGCAAGGAGTTAAGGTGGGGCCATAATTTAGATTTAACTGTGTCTGGGGTGTGAACAATACACCTTAAATTCACCTGATTAAATTAAGTTTAATAAATCTTCAAGTGAATTCATCACAAATAAACCTATTAAAATGCAAGGCCATTATTAATCTTGGGTGCTTCCATGAAGTTACCAATTCCTTCTGTTCCTCCCCAGTCGGCAGTGAGCTGCTTGGGCTTTCTGGAGCTGCTGATAGCTGAACAGTTTCCGAGGCGAGCGAAGCTGACCAGGTAGGAGACAATGTCGTGCAACGCTCCCACAATCTGTAGGGTCTGCTGAAGTAATCTGAGGCAGGTCTGATGCAGAAACAGGAAAAAAAAAACACTGAAACAGTAGTTCATCCCTCAGTTAAATCAGGTTAACGTGACAAAAAAGTTTGGAAATGTTCAGAGAGAAATGCAATTAATTGAACAGTGTAAAACTAGCTAGAAACTAGATAGATTTGTTTTCCCTATAACCGAGTTACTGTGTCTTGTATTAAACCTAGAGTATTGCAGTGCCTTTTTCATGCCCCACCATTATAAAGCCATATACATTTTCAGATCAATCCAACAAAGCTTTGAGAAGTTCTAAATCTTACAAGCGTGCATAGAAACAAACCTGTTATACCACTTTAATAACACCCCCCTGCACAAACAGCAACCAAAAGGCAGATAAACCCTTAACAGACCCACAATATTCCTTGCATGGACATACAAGTCAACAGTTGTGAAGTTTAGATGGGAAACGGACAGGAAAGTGCCACTAAACTGCTTACGTTTTCCTCCAGGGACTTGAACATGATTAACACCTCTGAGAAATGAGGGATGAACCACAGGTTAAGGAATGACTCCCCGTCTCCAGAGAGTAAACAGCGAGGTCTGCGCTGGAAGCACCTAGTGATTGAACAGAGGCAAGCAATAGAAACATATGCAGATACTCCTGAACCTACGCTGTGAAATCCATCTTCTAGAAAATAACCAAATAGGCACCAAATAATTCACAACCACAAGCCAGCAGAGGTAGTTGAATACATTTTTTAGACAGTATGTGGGCATTTACATACCCACATACTGGAAATAACCACAAAATGACTGAATATCGCAAAATTGATCAAACCGGGGATCAGAGTTGAGCCCCTCCTCAGAGTCCCTCTCTCCTTTCTTCTCGTGTGGTTGGCCCAGCATGAAGTAGGTGTCCCTGATGGAAGGGATGTCCTCCAGCAGTGCTGCCAGACTGTTATAATATTCAATGATCTGACCCCTCAGCGAGTACTGACACATACGACGGCAGAACCTGGAAGTCATTGGCAGGATGAAACTGTTATCATGTAGTACAACTGTATTTAAACTCTGGCTAAGCCACAGTTGAGTGTTGAGCTGGGGCTTTCTGTGAAGGACCTACAAAGCCATGGGGTCGAAACGCAGATGTGGCCCAGTTAGCCTAAATATCGTCCATCTAAAAGTTGCTAATCTAGATCCCCCATGAGCAGCTGTTAAGGCTCTCTGTCTTAGTTGTGTAAAAGATGTGGTTTCCGACAGGTCAGCATAATGTGTGCAACACAGTACTGATCCTGTGTGGCACATAATTGCCGGTTGACTTTGACTAGACTTGCAATGACATAATGAATACCAATGTCCATTCTAGACAGACACACTTATCATTTAAAGTAATCAATTACTTACTTTTGACAGAATTCCAGAATTAGCCCCCTCTTAACTTTTTGTGCTTCTTCCTGAATATATATATGAAAAAATAACAGAATCAAACAAATACACACAAAACATCATCACTATGACAACACACTATATAGTGCCGCTTCTAATAAAACAGCGGCAACATTTTGGACTGGTGAAGGAATTAAGTGTTCATTTTAACTGAAAACAAAAAGCTGTCTTGGACTATTAATAATATCCTAAGGAAATCATTAAAAAACTAGATTCCAAGCCTTTCAGGCTCAGGCTCAACTTTGTGCAGCAAGTTTTAAAACCAACATCTTTTAATAACCCATGTGTTTTGGTCAGTTGAATAGCCTGCCTTTACTAAAAGCCCACCACCACAGTCATGATGCTCCTTATGTGACAGGCCTACTTACAGGACTCTTCATGATGGTGCCCATAGCTTGCTTCTTGCTAATGAATGTGTTTAGCATCACATCACGAAGGCCTGCCTTCTCTAACTGAATTGACACAAAAGCTTCAGGAGGCCTTAACACAGAAAAAAAGTAACAATGAAAAAAATAGTAAGTTAGGGCCCCAGACTTACAAGTACTTTACTTAGTATGGATGAAGCATATAATTTACCTTCTTCTAGCCCCAGCCCCTGGTTTAGGTCTTGCCGCAATAGAGGATTTGCCTGGTTCAGTAAATTGGCTCTCTAGCTCTTTAGCAGCTAAGGAATTTGGTCCAGTCGCTGAGCTCCCTCGACTCCATGAGCCAGCAGACCCTCTTTGAACCTGCTATAAAGAGCACTGGTTATAATCGGGTAGAAGGGGGGTCTTCTGATTCTGCAGCCATGCCACCTAGTGTCTGATCTCATCAGCGGCTTGTCAGTACCTGGAAATGAGGTGCTGCAGTGTGTGAGAGGGTATTGGTGGCTTAGTAAGGGATACTCTTCCCTTTGGGTGAAAGAACAACCAAGTCCCTGTATGAGGTTAATAGTCTTAGAGATTACCTAAACCAACATCTCTTAATAATCCATGTGTTTTGGTCAATTTGAGATAAACTCTGATTTGGCATGCATATCAAATAACTGCAATTGAATGAAATTAATTTACTAATTATATATACCAAACTGATTTTCATCTGGAATAACTTATAAGGTCCACGGGTTAGGGCCATCTTATCTCCTAGAGCTATTAACTCAGAATATTCAAACTTGTTCTTTGAGATCAGAAAAGGCAGTTTTAGTTGATCCAAAAAGTCATCTCAAATCAACTGGAGACACAGCTTTCTGCTGCTGTGTGCCTCGGTTGTGGAAGTCTATCCTGGTTACCATTAGGCAGGTTGAAACATTGGATTCTTTGAAGTCTGAACTGAAAACATACTTTTTTTAATGTGCTTTTATATAATAGGTTGTAACTGGAGTGTATTCTATGCATATATTAGTTATTTTGATTTGTTTTTAACTTTGTACAGCGCTCTGGGATGCCATAGCATGAAGGGCGTTATATAAAAATACATTTTGATTGTATTGTAGTGTGTGTGTGTGTGTGTGTGTGTGTGTGTGTGTGTGTGTGTGTGTGTATATATATATATATATATATATATATATATATATATATATATATATATATATATATCATTATTTACAAGTTGGTATTTAAAGTGTTACATATAAAATAAAAGTTCTTACATTGCAGCACCTTACAGGTCTTATTTATGCTAACTTATGATTATTAGTGAAAGGCACGCCTGTGATATAAACAGGTGTAGATCTATGTCTGCAAGCATGGAAATAGTTAACATATAGTAACAGGAGATTGAAAAGTCCTGTTATCTGTATTGTTAGACTTCTTATTTAATCATTTAGTTTGCATAGGCTTTTCCAATGTAAAAAGGTTTGTTTAGAACCAGGTAGCAACAATAACTAAGGTAAATGGATAACTGATATCACAAACTGATATCACTGGCACAACCATTGTTTAATTAAGATATTCAATATGTGCTGAAATAAATCAAATAAAGGATTGTTCAAGCTACTGTAACTGAGTTTTGCAAGTCTCACTTTAGATTTCAGAGATATACAGGTATTGGAGAAAAGGTTGCTTTTACCAGATGTTGTTGTAGACTGCAACTCTGTGAAATATTTTTGTGGTTAATCAGGTTTGACCAAAACCTTTGAAGTCTAAACACACTGATTATCTTTGTATGCAGACAAACAATGTGCTGTGAACAAAAGAGCTTATAGGGAAATTCAATTTACTGTGTCATTTGCCTTCTGAGAGGGCTGCTGGGCCTGGTGACAGAGAGAGGCCTGCTTCACTGCACCAATGAGGGCGTTCTTCTGCGTCACCTGACAGGCCAGCACGACCTGCATGTTCTCTATCCCAGATGTTGACAGCAGCTGAGAGAGAAGAATGACAACCATAAGGATCTCCTATACACTGCTAGTGTCACCCTGATTTTATTTATGTGCAGGATTAAGTTCTTACTTGAAGTACTGCTTCCTGGGTCCGAAAACTGAACTTTCCAATTTGGTTTTCATCAATCTCTTGAATCGCCAAAGGCAAACTGGATGGAGTGTATCTGAAAAGGTTTAAATAAAAAGAAATGTAAATCATTTACTCACCTAAATGTATATAATTTACTCACCAGATATGCAGTCTTTGACAATGTGGGAGAAACCCGAAGTTATTCTTGAATATACTTGTTAAAATGACATTTCAATTATTTTTACTAGGAGACTTAGATGCTGTGATGCTAATTAAGTTTGTCTTTCTCCAACAGCCCCTTTTCCCCTAAACATTGTTCACTGATCTACTTCAAAGACTAGATATTGGTAACATGGAGTGTTGGAAAAAATGGATTGAGAATTGATTAGCAATTTGCTACGCATGTGGACTGGCAGAGCTATACTGGTGTTCTTTTCTGAAAAGAGACTAATATTGCAGATAGCAGACTGTTTGGTTCAAATTGCATGTACTGCTTACAATTGATAGAGACCTTGTGTCTACAAGTTTCTTGCCCAGCATTGACTGCAAGCTAAAAAGATAACAATGCTGTGGACCAGAAGGCTGTAAGACTTTGGAATGCAAAGCATAAAGGGGCTAAAAGGCTCCCAGGGACTGGTGTTGGACCCAGAGGTTCTCAGAGAGATTGAAAGAGATAATGCCACTAGGATCAAAGGGGCAGATTTATGGACCTTTTTTCTCCAGGAGTGTGAAGAATGCACTGAGTTCAGAGGTTGTCACACTAGACTACACACACACACACACACACACACACACACACACACACACACACACACACACACTAAATTAACAGAATAATGTGTTGTACCTTGACCATTGGTTAAGTGTCAGAGAAAGGGGAGGTGGACCATCTATACAGAAGGGTATTTAATGTCATGCAAACATTGTAATGATGAGTATTCTGTTTGTCCTGTACCTGGGACCAGACTCCCTGCATATTTCAATAAATCTGGCAACTGATTGAAGAAAAGGACTCTGTGCATTTTCTTGAATCTACTTAATCACCACCATTTTTTGTAAGTTACTTCATGGAGTAAAGATTTAAATTGGGGAATGTTTTAGATTACCTGCTGTGCTGACCTGCCTGTCTGTATGAAACAAACAGAGCTGATTGGTATCTTTTAATTAAGAACGTCTGTCTGAAAGCCAATAAAAAGCTTTCTTCTTGTAACAGGTTTGGAAGGGAGACACCTGGTGGATACGAGGTGCCACGACTCTCTCTCATGAAATGACTAACACTGTGTTCAAACCTAGCTTGACAAATGCAGTGACCACTTAACCGATTAAATTGTTTTAGAATAATTTTAATAACTAATCTTGCGGACGCAAATTTAAGAGTTGGAATTCATGGAAGTCTGCATCACCCCTAACAGACTGAAAGCCACCAGGGAGATAGAAGGTCAGAACAGCTGGGTTCAGGTAGGCAGAAGCAGGGAAAAAAAGAAACTTCGTCAAACACAACCACCAGAAATCAAAACAACCAACAGATTTGAGTCACTTCAGAATTTTGATGAGCAGAACCAACAACAAGAGAATGAAAGGAACAACATCCAGGACCCTATTGACAGTGGTGACCAGACAGCAAAAAGAAGGGAGGTCATGATTGTTGGGGACTCCATATTGAGAAACACAGCAAGTTCAATTCGCAGTTTGGACCCCCTTACTACAACAGTGTGCTGCCTTCCGGGAGCCTCGGTCAAACACATCACTGAAAACGTGGACAGGCTCCTGGAACGAACAGGAGACGACCCGGTAGTAGTCGTCCACATCGGTACAAACAACATTGGAAGAGACAGACCAAAATCCCTGCAAAACAAATTCAGAGAGCTAGGAAGGAAATTAAAAGAGAAAACCAAAACTGTGGTATTTTCTGGTATACTACCCGCACCTTGCAAAGGACCATATGGACAGCTGGAAATAATTAATCAAAACGAATGGCTGAAGACGTGGTGCACACGGGAAGGCTTCACCTATCTTGATCATTGGACCACATTCTACAAACGAGGACTATCTGTATAGACGGGATGGACTGCATTTAAATAACAAGGGAACTAGTCTACTCGGAGAAAAGATCCTCGAGCAGGGTCGGAAGCATTTAAACTAGAAAGGAAGGGGGGAGAAATCAACAAAAAAACAGAAGGGAGACCGCATCAAAACAAGAACAACAACTCAGGTAAGACAACCATTAAATGTATTTATCTAAATGCTAGAAGTATCAGAAACAAAATTCTAGAACTTGAAGCTACTGCACTAACAGGTAACTATGATGTGATAGGTGTTACAGAAACTTGGTTATCTGAGAGTGATGGGGACGAATATAATATTTGTGGGTATACACTGTATAGGAAAGACAGGCAGGACAGAAGAGGAGGAGGGGTAGCGCTATACATAAGAAACAGTCTTGAAGCCCAGGGGTTAAACCTGGACAAAGAAAATAAAACCGAATCAATATGGGTCAGAATAACAGACAAAAATTCAAAAGGCATAATAATAGGAGCATGCTATAGACCGCCAGATTCAGACGGTGAGCACAATAATCTGTTATACAATGACATTAGAAATGTGTGTAGCAAAGGAGAAGCCATACTAATGGGGGATTTCAACTTCCCCCAAATAAAATGGGAAAACCCGGTGGGTAGCACGAAGGATGAAATAGAAATGGTGGAAATGACAAATGACTGCTTCCTAACACAATTTGTGAAGGCACCCACTAGAGGGGAGGCATGCCTTGATTTAGTCTTTTCAAATAACGAAGATAGAATAACTAAAACAGAGGTCAGAGAACCACTGGCAAACTCAGACCACAACATGGTCTCATTTGAAGTGTTTTTTAAATCCCCAAAAGTAAAGACTAAAGCTAAGGTTTACAATTTTAGAAAAGCAAACTATGAAGGTATGAAACAGAGACTAACAGAAGTAGATTGGAGTAAAATAGAGAAAACACCCACAGAAGAAGGATGGTTGTTCTTCAAAAATGTAGTACTAGAGGCGCAAAACAATTATATCCCTAAAGTAGACAAATCTAAATGTAAAACTAAATTGCCAAAATGGTTTAATAGATCAATTAAAAAAAATATTCAGCGAAAAAAGGCACTTTACAGAGCATTAAAAAAGGACCAAAAAGAAAGTACGCAGAAAGAGTACACAGAACTGCAAACGCAAGTCAAAAAGGAAGTTAGAAAGGCCAAGAGAGAAATAGAAATAAACATTGCTAAGGGAGCTAAAACCAATTCCAAAATGTTTTTCCAATATTACAACAGCAAGAGAACATTCAAAGAGGAGATTAAATGTTTAAGAGATACAAATGGCAAAATCGTAGAGGAAGAAAAAAAAAATAGCAAATATGTTAAATGATTACTTTTCACAAGTTTTTACAAAG
Source organism: Polyodon spathula (assembly GCF_017654505.1). Taxonomy (NCBI): domain Eukaryota; kingdom Metazoa; phylum Chordata; class Actinopteri; order Acipenseriformes; family Polyodontidae; genus Polyodon; species Polyodon spathula. The sequence continues at coordinate 16,984,846 of NC_054538.1, read as the reverse complement.
GAAGATACTGACAACATGCCCCACATGTCATCCAGTTCCTATCCAGTTTTAAATAACTTTAGCATAACTGAGGCAGAAGTGTTAAAGGGACTAGGAGCTCTTAAAATAAACAAATCCCCTGGGCCGGATGAGATCCTCCCAGTAGTACTCAAAGAAATGAAAGAAGTAATTTACAAACCGCTAACCAAGATCATGCAGCAGTCTCTTGACACAGGGGTGGTACCGACAGACTGGAAAATTGCAAACGTAATACCGATCCACAAAAAGGGAAACAAAACTGAACCAGGTAACTACAGACCAGTAAGCCTGACTTCTATTATATGCAAACTTATGGAAACTATAATAAGATCCAAAATGGAAAATTACCTATATGGTAACAGGGTCCTGGGAGACAGTCAACATGGTTTTAGGAAAGGGAGATCGTGCCTAACTAACTTGCTTGATTTTTTTGAGGATGCAACATCGATAATGGATAATTGCAAAGCATATGACATGGTTTATTTAGATTTCCAGAAAGCTTTTGACAAAGTCCCGCACAAAAGATTAATTCTCAAACTGAACGCAGTTGGGATTCAAGGAAACACATGTACATGGATTAGGGAGTGGTTAACATGTAGAAAACAGAAAGTACTGATTAGAGGAAAAACCTCAGAATGGAGTGTGGTAACCAGCGGTGTACCACAGGGATCAGTATTAGGTCCTCTGCTATTCCTAATCTACATTAATGATTTAGATTCTGGTATAGTAAGCAAACTTGTTAAATTTGCAGACGACACAAAAGTAGGAGGAGTGGCAAACACTGTTGCAGCAGCAAAGGTCATTCAAAATGATCTAGACAAGATTCAGAACTGGGCAGACACATGGCAAATGACATTTAATAGAGAAAAGTGTAAGGTACTGCATGCAGGAAATAAAAATGTACATTATAAATATCATATGGGAGATATTGAAATTGGAGAAGGAATCTATGAAAAAGTCCTAGGAGTTTTTGTTGACTCAGAAATGTCTTCATCTAGACAATGTGGGGAAGCTATAAAAAAGGCTAACAAGATGCTCGGATACATTGTGAAAAGTGTTGAATTTAAATCAAGGGAAGTAATGTTAAAACTGTACAATGCACTAGTAAGACCTCATCTTGAATATTGTGTTCAGTTCTGGTCACCTCGCTATAAAAAAGATATTGCTGCTCTAGAAAGAGTGCAAAGAAGAGCGACCAGAATTATTCCGGGCTTAAAAGGCATGTCATATGCAGACAGGCTAAAAGAATTGAATCTGTTCAGTCTTGAACAAAGAAGACTACGTGGCGACCTAATTCAAGCATTCAAAATTCTAAAAGGTATTGACAGTGTCGACCCAAGGGACTTTTTCAGCCTGAAAAAAGAAACAAGGACCAGGGGTCACAAATGGAGTTTAGAAAAAGGGGCATTCAGAACAGAAAATAGGAGACACTTTTTTACACAGAGAATTGTGAGGGTCTGGAATCAACTCCCCAGTAATGTTGTTGAAGCTGACACCCTGGGATCCTTCAAGAAGCTGCTTGATGAGATTTTGGGATCAATAAGCTACTAACAACCAAACGAGCAAGATGGGCCGAATGGCCTCCTCTCGTTTGTAAACTTTCTTATGTTCTTATGTTCTTAAATAATTTTCCTGCTATCTTTTTATGATCAATATAACTAAAGTTAGATCAAAATGAACTTTTGTTCTATAAAGATTACTGTTTTAATGAATTATCTCTCCTGCAGGTGGGACATTGCTTGTGTCATTCAAATTCTGTAAAACAATGAAAGGACTGATTCCGGTCAGGGATTAACTTCCTGTTTTACCAGGAAGAGATTGGATCACCGAAGTGAACTGCTTTGGGGAGCCTGGTTATAAAAATTTAGGATAATAAAGAAGCGAGCCAGAGGGAGCACACTGCATATCATAAATCTCAAGCCACAGTTAACATATGTACTCACTCACTCGTTGATTCCTCTCCTTATCTACCCGCAAATCCCAGTATCCTCTTCCCTTCTTCAACCTCTCCAGCCTCACTCCCCACCCCCCCAGCCAATCCAACAATTATCATTGTGAACCAGACTACCCTGAAGAAAAATGAACTACAAATTGAACAACTATAAATAACATGAATATAATCTAATATTCAATGTTTAGGGAACTAATTTGAGTACAGATTGCCACCACATTAATGCCACAGATATTAACAGAGATCATGGAAATTAACAAAGCCATGTATCCATATTACTAATAATAAGATACAGTAGTACTCTTAATAGGGTTATACCCTCTGTGGTGTAGATATCCGTTTGAGGACCTTGCATAATGACTAAATCAGTGACAAGAAACAACAAGTGGAAATATGCACACCTGACGGGTCATTGTGAGTCATAGAGCAATAGACCCCGTTGTATCTTGAAAACTCTGAGTGAAGAAGGAATTGACCTATTCAGAAGTATGAAAGACAGATGCTCCACTCCATAATTGGCTGTCAGTACAGCTGGATACATCAAGAAGTTGTCCATCCTCGGGAGCGAAGCTTCGCTCTCACTTCACCAAAAGCCGCCCTCAATGCGGCGGTGATAGTAGAAGGCCTTCACACCAGACACGACACGATTTTTACTGGGGCGACATGACAAATTCGCTGCGAAAACACAATGCACACCAGAAGCCATCACAGTAACGACACGATAGCTGGAAGTTTGCCAGATCTTTCAGAAAGTATGATTATTAACAAATAAACGCAATAAAAAATGGCTGATCGAGAAGTGGAAGTGCTCTCATTATTACTGCTGTTATTACACTATTATTATTATCATCATCATTATTATTATTACAGGCCTGATGACAATGGTAATATATTATGTAATATGCATTTAATCATGTATGAAGTTATACAAACCAGGCACACCCAGATCATTACGTTTTTGTCTTTGGTGCTTTTATAACTTCTTTGAGTCTTGTCAAAAAGGTCAGGAAAATTAGATACTGCAGTATGATCTTCGCCTCCATTTTGAGTGAAAGTGAAACAGGGCTTGATTTCAAACCACGACATGAAGCTGTTCTCTGACTGCTCAGTTGTGTAGTTGTTCCATGACGAATTTGCAAAAATTGGACCAGATCTATTGTTTTTCATCGCTTGTGTTGGAATTTGTGTCGCGGTAACACCACTTGTCGTGTCGCCTTTGGTGTGAAGGGCGCTATTGAAAAGAATAGATTATATTGATTTTCTCGCGTTGCTCTGTAGTGTCGCTCTTCGCGTTGCATCTGGTGTGTAAGGGCCTTAATCCACATAAAAAGACAGCTTTCATCCCTGCACAATGATCAAAGCGGTTTTTCAAGCGGTTTTTCAAGATCAGTATACCAAAGGCATTGAAATATTATGGTGAGTGATTCATTGGAATCCCGAGTTCCACCTGCATATACTCAATGTGCTATATTTAACTGCAGGAAAGGGTGATTTTTGGAGGGTTTCAGGGTCAGATACCAATGTGGAATCTTCTGCTGAAGAAAGTATATGGGGTCATCGCCTTCAGCCCCTTCAGGAAGCCCCACCAGTTTGTCGTTACAGCGACGACTTCTGTCCTCAAGGTCTGACATCTTATCTTCCATAGCATCAATATGAGTGTTGCATTGATTTTGTTGTCGAAGCTCAGCTCTGGTGATATCCTGCCTGGCAGTTAGCTGCCTCATGCAGAAAGCAATATCAAACACCTCTTGTTTAAGAGTGCTGAGGATAATAGCTGTTTCGGTTACGTTTTGAATCACAGGCCACAAAGCCACGTCAATTGCTTTCATAACTGATACACGGAAAGTGCGTGAAACCACTGCCAAGCAGATGTCCCAATCATCGTGACCTCTTCACACCCTTTCCCTCCAGTGTGAAGGTGAGGGGAAGCAATGGGTCCCCTGCGTAAAGTAGCCATTTAAAAATATTAAGTAGACCATTTTTATATAGATGATAATTAAAAAATAATATATGGAGCATAAATTGTTGGATTATAAATTAAAATTGCAAAGTGGTAGCAGGTGCTCTATCAGCAAGCAACCATCTCAGTGATAGGGTCACGTGATCTTCTCCGATCATAGTTCTTTTGATATATTTGAAAACACTGAAAAATAGAATGGTGAATATAATTCTATAAGAAATATCATATTTGTTAATGCTCTGTGTCTGACTCAGTATTTTCCAGTGACTACCCACACACGTAACACATCACCTTGTTACAATTACCTAGGATATTGAGGGATTAATGTTAAATATTACATCTTCAAATATGCTCTAAAACAAGACGAACTCTTAGACTAGACGGATTTCTATCTAAAATTATATCTGTATATTTTAGCTCTTATAAACTTTAATTTCAGGTGTTTTTCCGTTCCATTTCTTGGTTGACATTATACAGTTCTGAGAAATCGTGAATAGCGAGAATATGATGTTCGGTATTACTTACACTCCAATAATCTCTTAAAATCTCTAATAATCTTTAATAAACCACATCCTGTAGGCCATTTTGAATACCTGTCCACCTGGCTGTCATCCTCCAACAGGGCAGTGATGAACACAGGGGGCGGCTGGTCTGCCTTCTCCCTGTGAGCTGCGAACTCAAACTGCACAGCCCGCAGGTACAAGTGGAACTCATTGAAGCCCATCTCTGCAGAGAAGGTCCTGTACAACCTGGAGAGACATCAGTAAAGTGTGAACAATTACAGGTAGTGGAGCTGCTGCAGATGGGCTTGGCAGGCTTTTCTTGTATTTTACATTATTACATTGTCGAAATTACTGTTGGATAAGGAACAATGAGAGCATCTAATGATATTGGCGCCCCCTTATTGCCATCTTTAGCTGTAATTTGAAACTGAGCCTTCAATTATTAGAGGATACCCACTGAGCTAATTGTGCAGTCTCTGAGGCACACTCAATCAAGCGATGGCGGAGTGTGATGAGTTCCAGAAGTCTGGAGAAGGTCTCCACAATGAAGGCTTGCTTTTCTCTGCCCTGTTTCTTTTCACCCTCCTCAGCAAACTCCAGTGCTGAAAACCCAACATCTCTCACAAAGAAAGGGTCTTCAAAAAAGATACCTGAAAATAGCTAGAAAAGTAAAAACAAGAAAAAACAAAGAGACAGCAGGAAAAGTTTGTTAACTGTCCAAATCTATCGCACATTTCAGAGTGATAGGCCAGGTTACTGCCTGGTCTACTCTACACAAGTTTTGAGTTCAAGAACACTAAACCAATAAGAATTTTTTTTTTTTTTTTTTTTTTTTTTTTTTTAAGGAATGTGAGGCCTTTCACGTTTAGATACACATCATATCAATTTAAGCCAGTACTTGTCATATTAAGAAACTCTTGTAAGTCTCTTTAACAGTAGTAAGTTGCATATATGTCTTGAAGCAAACCCCTTTTTTACTTGATTTCATGGGACTTGTCAAGTATAAACACTAATGGCTTCAACTGGTTGATAATTCCCAATTGCATTATTCCAGGAATATTATTTCTAAAACATTTCAAATTGTACTTGTGCCTACATCCTTTTGTACTGGCATGCTGTAGGAGGCTCCGAGCAGCTCCAGAGCCTGCCACTTCTCCACAGCCAGCTGCAGGAGCTGCTTCTCCAGGGCGACACTCTCTTGGACAGACCGGGGCCTGTGAAGCTGGCAGAGCTCGTTGTAAGCCTGGTTCAGTGCCTGGGGGATCCTGGGAGCCAGGCCGAGGGATGGGTGGAACTCCAGCAGAAACACATTCCTCAGAGCAGAGCTGCAATAAGAGAGAGAGAGACAAGACTGGAACCGAACTTATCATCAACCAGAACAAGAAAACTGCTTCTCCTGACATCAGTGCATCAGTCAGTTCAGCACTTTTGTTGTGGTGTTTTTATATTCGAGAGAGGGTATTATGAACCTCTATTTAAATTCCCACACAATTTAAACTGCTATCATGTTGTCATTTGGAAGACACTTTTCTTACCTGCTGCTATTGATGGCAATGAGTTGCTTGGGGGTATAGTTTGGAGGTAGGCCAAATTCATATACATTTCCTTTCTGACCATCCCTCCAAACTCTTTGGACGTACTGCCGCTGCTCATCTATCTGTTTAAAAACAATAAAGCCTGTCACCAGCTGAACGAAACAAATTGTGCAGAAGTTATAATTGTGCTTATAGTTCATTAGGATGAATCACATATACCGGCATAGCTGTCGGTTAAAAAGATTTTAAGTGATATCAGTATCAAGCGCTCAATTGGGGTGTACTGGTAGAGGCTGAAATTGGGATCTCTAACTGTAAACTACCATACAAACTCTACTATAAAATTCCCATACACAGTACTATACTAGTGGTAAAACTACTAATGTTCAATATGCATATTTTGCTCGGTATTATAGATTTAATTACAATTGTAAGCGTGACATATGTACCGGTACATATGCATCTTATTATATCCCTGCTCTCAAAAACGTGTGCTAAAGATTGTGCAAACCTGCTTGTTGAGGATGTCCTTGACGAGCTGCTGGTGGTACTGCAGACAGATGCACTCCTCTTCGTAGGCCGTGACAAAGTACTGGCTGCTGATCTCAAGCCGGGGTCTCTTGTGCATGATGTCTGTTATGACTTGTGCCAACGCAAACCTTTCCTCGTGATCCAACACATGCTGGTAGGCCTCAAAATAACAATCCAGGAGCTAGGAAAAATGGTTCATATTTACTGAGGTGCACAAAAAACTCTTACAATCCATGTTTGAAGCTCACAACCCATATCTATCTATCTATCTATATACATATATATATATATATATATATATATATATATATATATATATATATATATATATATATATATATATATATATAGACCCCCCCTCCTGAATATCTTACTAGCTCGATTAAAATTCCTCCCTGCTAAAACCATGTGAATATGCACTTTTGGGTGAACGGGCTATGGGTGTTTAATTGTTTTAATTGTTTTATTGTTTAGTTAATCCCCTGCACCTGGTGGTAATTGCAAATTACAGCCAGGTGCAGGGTATTTAAGAGAGGCAGCCAGTCTGCTAGAGGCTGCTGAGTGAAGAGCCTGTGTGTGTGTGTGTGTGTGTGTGTGTGTGTGTGTGTGTGTGTGTGTGTGTGTGTGTGTGTGTGTGTGTGTGTGTGTGTGTGTGTGTGTGTGTGTGTGTGAGAGTGAGAGTGAGAGTGAGAGTGCGAGTGTGAGTGCAGTCGTATCAGAAGAAGGTATTGTGTGAGAGCTGTGTAAGTTTTGGTTGGTGACAGGTAAACGGCTTAGCCATCCTGTGGATTAGTCAGGGAACTATTGATGTTTAGTCAGTGCTCCAAAGAGAGCTAGGTGTTTGTTTTGTTTATTTGGTTTTGTGTTTATTAAAAAGTGCGTGTCAGCGCCGTAAAAAAAATCAATTTTCTGTGTCCTGGGTCTATTTTAAAGGGGCAATGAACCATGCGAGTGCAAAGGATCGTTTACTATATATATATATATATATATATATATATATAATATAAATGCTACAGTACACCAAAAAATCTAATATTATAGGAAACTTGTTGAGGCTATCTGGGAAAAAAACTAAAAAAAAAAAACCTTTTATGTCGAGATCACAAGATAAGTTATCTCAGGATCTCGAGAAAACGCATGTGTAATTCAATTTTTCTGACATAATTTATCTGAGATAAATTATTATTTTTATTATTATTATTTGTTTACTTAGCAGACACCTTTATCCAAAGTGACGTACAGAGACTAGGGTGCATGAACTATGCATCAGCTGCAGAGTCTCTTACAGCAACGTCTCACCCGAAAGACGAAGCACAAGGAGGTTAAGTGACTTGCTCATGGTCACATACTGGGGACCTCCTGGTTACAAGCCTTTTCTTTAAAGATAAATTATCTTGTCAACTCGACATAACAAAGAAATATTACATTTTTTTTCCGATGACCTCGACAAGCCACCTTAGTTTTTGGACAGTATTTTGGGGTTTTTTTTTGGGACAAGACGCTTCATTTATTTTTTCTTAAATGTTTTTTTTTTTTTTTTTTTTGGTAACCAGCTGGAAGCTAATGAACAACGTGCTCTGCAGGCATTGTTACAATCACTCACACAATGACATTTAAGATCATCTATAGTAAAAAAACCACCTGTTATAGAAGACCACTGTCTTCCAGAACCAAGACATGCTATAGACTTGAATAGATAAAGAGATAACAGTTGATAACAGTGGCTTGAATGGCAAGTACACACCACTGCAGGACTTATTTTTCATAAAAGGCAGAGATATTGAAATCCCCTGCGAGCCAACAAACTCACTGAAAAATCCATACCTGCTGTTTATTTTTAAGAAAAGCAGCTTCACAGGTCCACAGCTCAAGCAAAACTGCAAAGCGATCAACATCCATGTGTGCCCAGGCATGCAGGTTTATTCCAGGGGTCTGTAGGCAAGCTGAAGAATGGGAGTGTCTGCTGGCTTTGTGACCTTAGAGAAACAAAACAAAAGAACCCTCTTTAATAATAGATGAAATCACACCATACAGACCTGCACATAAGCTCATAGCCTGTACAAAATATATAGGTTCTGGGTGATCATTTAACAAGCATGTACATAGCATGCATTCCCCACCACAGCTACAAATACAAAATTAGAGGTATATGTAACATGAAAAAGTACATCACCGTGGCCTGCATTTATAAAAATTTACATTTGTATATTGTGAAAATGTAAGAATGAAATAGGAACAGACAGACAGAGAGGGCGCCTCCATATACCCCCAGATTCATCTCACTGGATAACCAGTTCTCTAGATGGAAGTAATAATGTAAGTTTGGCAGTCAACAGACAAAAATCTATGCATCCCCAGAATGAGAATTATGAGAAACTTATTACCCCCAATCATTAATCATAATTAGACAATTAATAACAGCTTTTTTTACATTACCCAACTGCTGAGATTCATATAATGCGCCCTCCAGTGGTGAACCAGAGCTTTACTTGGTAGTTTTAAAGCAATGGTTGTCCCTGCACTCCAAGGAGCAGGTCAGGGTTTCTGCGTTACCTTTGTCTTTCTTGATGTACTGAGAAGCCACAAGAAGAAGCACATTCTCCAGCTCTTGCAGGTCCCTGATAGCCTCGTCATACATGATATACACTCCTCTCTGGTCCTGTGTGTGGATATAGCTGTCCTCTGTGGTGTAGAAATCATCATAGTTTTCAACCTCAGGGAATTCCATGAACTCAGCGCTGTGGACCTGCAGCCCAAACATAGTAAAGGATCAAGCGAAACCTACAAATAACAGAACGGCATCTGCTGTCAGATTTCATTGTCAAATCTCTGGGCACAGATGGAACTTTTAACAGACCAGTGGCCAAAAAAAGTGAGGAGGCAGAAAAAAAGGCAGAGGCCAAGAGGACCCCTTAAGCTCCCAGCAGCAGCAGCAGAATCTTATTATTGTATTCTGACCTACAACACTTTTCATATCTTCTTAACGTTTTACCCCAATTTGGCTGTTAAACACAGCCAAAGCTGACCGCGACTGGAGTTATGCATCCCGAGCCTCATTTTCAAAACATTTTCATAAAGGATCACACACATAATTAGAGAGAAAAATAACTTTATTTAACAAATTACTTTGTTACTTGTCAGAGCTGCTTATAGTATATCTGTGCAGTGCTAAATATCTGAATAGAGCAATATTACTGAACTGTCTCAGTTTGTTGTTGTTGAAAGATGCTGCCTGCGCTCCAGTTGAGTTGACAGGCTGTGATTGGTTGACTTTGCAGTTGTAGGTACAAGATTAGTTGCTTTTGTCAATTCAAAGCATGGCTAGTTTGGCTAGTTCTGGTGAAAAATAAAACACATTTGGACCAATTGTGTCATTGATTAGTACAGTATTTACTGTCCCATAGATGTGAACTAAGCTGTGAAAAAATACAGCGCTGCCACTGCTAGAACAGTGGTTAAAAGCAAATAGGAGTTTACAACAGAGGCTTCCCTAAAAAAACTCTCTGGGCTCCTCCAATTAAAACCAGCACTCAGATCATGTCATCTGCTACGAATAGTACTGTGGTTAATAACAGATAGGAGTTTATAATGGAGGCTTGTCTTCTTTGAGGAAAAAACCTCTCTGAGTTCCTCTCAGCAGCCAGAATTTCTGTTAATATAGGAATACTGACTCTACGGTTAGGCTAAAATGTCATTTGTTTCTTAAATTTTAGAAACCAATTGTATTTTATATATTTTTTTTTTATCCACTGTAACGTTCACTATAAGCGCAGTAAGAAGGAGACTTTCTAAGGTTATCAACTCACTGCCAGGTGACACTTTTTCAACTAATGCCTTAAAAACTGTGATTTAGTTTTACATCACTTTATGCTTGGAAAGTACGGATGACCTGGATTTTTTTATTGCTTTCATGAAACAGCTTTTCCAAAAAAGATTCTTTTACAAAATAAAAAGTTATTTTTCTGTTCAAGATTGCGCAGTGTAGTTATATTGGGATAAAACTTTGCCAATCATATCATTTAGATATATATATATATATATATATATATATATATATATATAATAATATACATATATATATATATATATATATATATATATATATATATATATATATATATATATATATATATAGATATATATATATATATATATATATATATATATTGTAAAAACGATCCTCGCACTCACGGAGTTCGTTGCCCCTTTAAGATAGACCCAGGACACAAAAATTGATTTTTTACGGCGCTGACGCGCACTTTTTTAATAAACACAGAAATGAAAACAAAACAAACACCTAGCTCCCTCTTGGAGCTCTGACTAAACATAGACTGGTTCCTCACTAAACCACAGGACGGCTAAGCCGTTTACCTGACAAACACCAAAACGGGCTTCTCTCAGCACTCTCTTCAATACGACTGGACACACACGCAGTCGGGCTCTTCACTCAGCAGCCCCGATCAGTCTGGCTGCCTCCCCCAAATACCCTGCACCTGTCTCTAATTTATAATTACGATCAGGTGCCGAGGATTAACTAAATCATTAAAACAATTACAATTAAACCCCATAACACCCAAATGTGCATTCTCACAAGGTTTTTAGCAGGGAAGGATTTTAACCCCCTCCCTGGTACCTTAATATATATATATATATATATATATATATATTATATATAATTTTATATATTTGATAAATTGTTAAAAACCTATAATATATATATAATATATAATTGTAAAAGACCAAACAATTTCAACAAGTGTATATTTAATTGTAAAAGACCAATTTTTAAACTTTTGCATTCAACAGTGTTACCTCGAATGTCTAATGCTCATGTCTTAACGCGTAACAATTAAGATATTGCATAACATTTTTGTCACTATAGTTGAACTGTAATGGGAACTTTTTCATTTCTATGGTCAAAAAATCAAACCAGTAAACCAAATTTCAGTGCATTTTTACTATTTCATTTTCAAAGGTCATTCAAAATAATCTAGACAAGATTCAGAACTGGGCAGACACATGAGAGAAAAGTGTAAGGTAGTGCACGCAGGCAATAAAAATGTGCTTTATAAATATCATATGGGAGATACTGAAATTCAAGAAGGAATCTATGAAAAAGACCTAGGAGTTTATGTTGACTCAGAAATGTCTTCATCTAGACAATGTGGGGAAGCTATAAAAAAGGCCAACAAGATGCTCGGATACATTGTGAAAAGTGTTGAATTTAAATCAAGGGAAATAATGTTAAAACTGTACAATGCATTAGTAAGACCTCATCTTGAATATTGTGTTCAATTCTACTACAAAAAGGAATTTGCTGCTTTAGAAAGAGTGCAAAGAAGAGCAAGAATTATTCTGGGTTTAAAAGGCATGTCATATGCAGACAGGCTAAAAGAACTGAATCTATTCAGTCTTGAACAAAGACGACTACGCGGCGACCTGATTCAAGCATTCAAAATTCTGAAAGTTATTGACAATGTCAACCCAAGGGACTTTTACGACCTGATAAAAGAAACAAGGACCAGGGGTCACAAATGAAGATTAGACAGGGGCATTCAGAACAGAAAATAGGAGGCACTTTTTTACACAGAGAATTGTGAGGGTTTGGAACCAACTCAGTAATGTTGTTGATGCTGACACCCTTGCATCCTTCAAGAAACTGCTTAATGAGATTCTTGGATCAATAAGCTACTAACAACCAAAATGGGCCGAATGGCCTCCTCTCGTTTGTAAACTTTCTTATGTTCTTATGTTCTTATTTAAAGATGTGTGGTATGGTATGTGCATTACTAGTACATGATCTTTGACCATTTAACTTTACTACAATATTGGAAAATGGATCCAAGTTGCAGTATTTTGTTACCTTGTAGTCAGCAGGTGTGTTGTAGAGATACTGGTGAGAGCCCAGCCCCCCAGCAGTACCAGAGCCCCCTCTAGCCGCGTTCACCCAGCAGGAATCCTCAGCTGTTTTGGTCAGCTTCACCCCATCTAGGCTGAGGCCTGCAATGCTGAAGGTCAGGGTCCTCTCCACAGAGCGAAAGTAGTTCAGAAATCCCAGACATATGCGCTTAGAGAGAAACATAATCAGATGATACAACTGTAACACAATGCTTTCAAAGAAATAAAAAGTAAACCTTGGTTATCTCTCCTTTGATTAATAGTAGTTAAGTTGTGAATGAACCATTCCCATGGTGTGGCAGAAACATGGTAGAAGCTCCTTTTTGCATTGTGATCCCTGTGTGTGTTTTACCTGCAGCTCTCTGATTCGCAGGTGACGCAGGTAGAGGAAGGACAGGTAGGCACCTCTCATCATGACTGGGTCTTTGATGTTCTCCTCTTTGCCATCATCTAACCCCAGAAGCTGCATGGTGTCCATGTAGCAATAGCTACAGAGAAATAGACCGTCACTTTTTCGGTGTTAAATACTGTATATTGGGCTTGATTTACTCCAAAAACCCTGATGCGAAGAGGTCAGGAAACGATTAGGGTAAGCAAAGAGTTAGGGTTCAGGGATACGGTTATGGTAAGCAAAAGACTAGGGGTTAGGGTTAGGCTAAGCAAAGGGTTACAGTTATGGTTACGGTTAAGGTTAGGGCTAGTGTAAGCAAAGGTTTTAAGTTAGGGTTACCGTTTTTTTGCAGTAAGGAAAAATGCACATAAAAAGTTACTAAACCACAGATATTGTGAAATTAATCTTAAGCTGTTTCTCAAAGATTTTATTCATTTCTTATACCCCTCTTCTTTTTTCTTTTTCTGAGAGCCAGGGCGTTTGCTCTGGTTAACACTCTCTGATTCCTGTTCGTTTAACTCAGATAGACTGCTTTCTTCAGGTATAGGTGCCTGTTAAAAAGAAATACAAATCCTAAGCAGGTACACTATCACATTGTCATCAGAAAACAATGAAACCTCACTATTAAAAATAGTCGAGGTTCTACAGCCTCAGGCGCATTTCTTATAAACCACAGGATTTGATTATTTAACAAGTTCTTAGTTTAGCCAATGTTATATATTTGTGCTTCACTCAAATTGTTATTTAAATCAAACCTACAAATGAGTAACATCATGTCTCATCCAAGTTTTCAGAGGGTTTGTTAGTATCATTAGAGGTGTAATTTAAGAGGGCTTGGCACATTTGGGGCTGCGTATGGTGGCCTTAACTCTGAATACAGGGGTGGTCTTAAAATGAAATGTGACCTGAACAGGAGCAATAAAAGACAGTAACGCTAACAGTATAAGACAATCATATATATAGCAGATCATCTGACTAATCTTTTTTACTCAGTAGTGTCAACATGCACTTACCTGAAACAAGTCTGGAGAGCTGTATATTCTCTTCCAGATCTGATTGGTGTGCTGTCCAGTGGGATGTGATGTCACTGATAAGGGCTGGATGGGCTCAGGCTCAAAAACGGTGGCTGCATGTTCTTTAAGGGCCTCCATCAACCTGTCTGGATCAGACACCTTGGACCCAACAAACACAGGTAGTGTAATAGCATAGCATAACATAGCCTGTGATTGGGTAGTTCAGACTGGAATGTCTCATGACATTCTAACATAAATATAAAGGATAATTACATCAGATTTAAACCCCAGCCAAACAAAACAGAAGTACAACAGCAATCGCCGTAATCTTCCACACTTGCCCATGCTGTACTGGAGATGGATGCACATCCATTTAGATAGTGTAGCAAGCTAATAAATATTTTGTCATATGGTAACAGCTAATTCAATGGGCCAATGTGTACTAGGGCTAATTATATTATAGGCAATAATATATCATACTGGAGTTAGTGTGCGTCAGCATAAGAGTTCCCAAAAACAAACTGTTATGTACTGCACTCTTAACGTGAATTTACAAATCACATATCTATTATATTATGACACCTTACAGGTGCCAGGATGATATTATGTTACCTGGAAAAACTTGGAATGCAAGCGTAGCAGTTCATCCACAGATCTGTCCTGCTTTAGTTTTGTTATCATTTTTTGCTGCCAGGGATCATGCTTGGCTGTTATCTGTTACCACAATGCAAAGAAATGTACATATATAAAGATTGGATTCAAAATCACGTATGAGAAATCAGCCAATCCCTGTTAATGATTTGTTAAAATTCCAGTATATCTTATGCTGTGTATAGATGTCATCCTGAGCATATGGTGTAGTTCTATGTTTTCTGGTGTTAAATAATAATGTAGTACGTCATAGTTAGTAATATGGCTGCTCTTATAATCTAACTGTTTTTGCAGTTTAAGCAGCCAAAACCTGTCCAAGATGACAAACGACAAATGAATTTACATAACTTAAAGCTCTCCTTAGAATGACCCCAATGTGTTAGTGTGGAGCTGTACCTTTATAAATGGAATCCAGTTAGCTTGTTTCTTTACTGCCATGCTGGGTTTCTTCATTCCCCACTGATCTGTCCCTGACTCTGTGGCACCGTAAATCGGGAAGGTTTTCATAGTTTGTTGTTTCTTAAAGATAATCCTGAATTTACGAGCAACCTGGAAGACACACACACACACACACACACACACACACATACACACACACACACATATATATATATATATATATATATATATATATATATATATATATATATATATATATACAGTGCCTTGCAAAAGTATTCAGACCCCTGACCAATTCTGTCATATTACTGAATTACAAATGGTACATTGAAATTTCGTTCTGTTCGATATTTTATTTTAAAACACTTAAACTCAAAATCAATTATTGTAAGGTGACATTGGTTTTATGTTGGGAAATATTTTTAAGAAAAATAAAAAACTGAAATATCTTGCTTGCATAAGTATTCAACCCCTGTGCTGTGGAAGCTCCCAGTTTGCACCGATGAAAGAAATTGCCCTAACGAGGACACAATTACCTTACCATTGGCCTCCACCTGTGAACCATTAAAGTTGCTGTCACATTTTCTGGATAAAAACCCCACTGTTGAAGGATCATTGGTAAGGCTGTGAATCTGAAGGAAAATGAAGACCAAAGAGCATTCTACAGAAGTTAGAGATAAAGTAATACAAATGCATAGATTAGGGAAAGGGTACAAAATAATATCCAAGTGTTTGGATATCCCAGTGAGCACAGTTGGATCAATAATCAGGAAGTGGAAGCTGCATCACACCACCCAGGCACTGCCAAGAAAAGGCCGTCCCTCAAAACTCAGCGCTCAAACAAGAAGGAGACTTGTGAGAGAAGCCACAGAGAGGCCAACAATCACTTTGAAGGAGCTACAGAGTTCGGTGGCTGGGAGTGGAGTAATGGTGCACCAGTCAACCATATCAAGAGCTCTGCATAACACTGGCCTGTATGGGAGGGTGGCAAGAAAGAAGCCATTACTCAAAAAGTACCATCTGAAAGCACTTCTGGAGTTTGCCAGAAAGCATGAGAGTGACCCAGCTGCGATGTGGGAAAAGGTTTTGTGGTCAGATGAGACCAAGATAGAGCTTTTTGGCCAAAACTCAAAGCGCTATGTGTGGCGCAAACCTAACACTGCCCATGCCTCAAGACACACCATCCCTACAGTGAAGTATGGTGGTGGCAGCATCATGCTGTGGGGATGCTTCTCATCAGCAGGGACTGGGCATCTTGTTACAATTGAAGGAAAAATGGATGGAGCAAAATACAGGAAAATACTGCAAGAGAATCTGCTTCAGTCTGCTAAAAAACTGAAGCTTGGGAGGAAATTCACCTTTCAGCAGGACAATGATCCCAAGCACAAGGCCAAAGCAACATTGGAGTGGCTCAAGAACAAAAAGGTGAATGTCCTACAGTGGCCCAGTCAAAGTCCTGATCTCAATCCCATTGAGAATCTGTGGCACTATTTGAAAATTGCGGTCCACAAGCGTCGTCCAACCAACCTGAACAACCTGGAGCAAATCTGCCAAGAAGAATGGGCCAAAATCACTCCGACACTGTGTGCAAAGCTGGTACATACTTACCCCAAAAAACTTAAAGCTGTTATTGCAGCGAAAGGTGGTTCTACCAAATATTGAAGTGTGGGGGTTGAATACTTATGCAAGCAAGATATTTCAGTTTTTTATTTTTCTTAAAAATATTTCCCAACATAAAACCAATGTCACCTTACAATAATTGATTTTGAGTTTAAGTGTTTTAAAATAAAATATCGAACAGAACAAAATTTCAATGTACCATTTGTAATTCAGTAATATGACAGAATTGGTCAGGGGTCTGAATACTTTTGCAAACTGTATATATATATATATATATATATATATATATATATATATATATATATATATATATATATATATATATATATGGGTTACATTGCCTGAGGAGTCAGATTTAGTAGCAAATTGTCAAAAATACAGTAAATAACTCTACCAGAGTAAATAGTTCCATCTCATTTGCAGTGTTTCTGAGGTCTTCTGTGTTGTAGTCAATATCAAAGTGTGAAATCAGGTACTGGAGCTGGGGTTTAAACTCTTTCAGTTCCAGTTGCTGGACTGGCAGTAATCCAGTGGCCTTACTTCTATACAGTCCTAAAGAAACAACATGCAAGAACAGGTTTTTTTTTTTTAACCATGAAAAAACCCACAAGCCTTGATAGAGTAAGTAGCGGGGTTCCAAAAAACATAACATTATATGTCCCCACGTGTTGCTACACCTACTTAAATAACATACATGTAATTTTTCTTTTCATTGTTAACATCCTGACAACTTTTTACACTTTTATCTTTAAAGGTCTGTTTCAAAGCTCTTTTCAAAATGGCTGCTACAGAGCACTGGGGTTTGAGATCTGTTCTCTGAATCACTGCAGGAAGAGCAATTAAGGAATAAATAAAAAGTTAAAAACAAGTGCTCTGGTTTTTCTGTTCCGCACCACATCATGGATAATTATTGCGGTTACCTGTTTGACAATGTGGGCAATAATCCTTACAATATCAGTGCACTAGAGTGGCCATTTTGTCAGGATGTTAACAATGAAAAGAAAAATGACAGGTACATTATTTATACTGTTGTAGCAACACATGCGGGTGTGTAACGCTATATTTTTCAGGACTTGACAGGTCACAAGATTTTTCTAGCCTAAAAAAAAAAAAAAAACAGACAAATGAAAAGGTAAGTAGCCAAAGATTACATTATTGCACCATGGATTCTGCAAGCAAGATGAAAACTGGTACAAGACAGTTATATAGAACAATCAATTAATCCTGATACTGAGGTGTCAAGACCCAGATTAATAGGAGAAATCAAGACAAGGAAATTAAGTGCAAAATATATTAGCATTTGACTATTAGTAAGACTTTTAATAGTAAGACTAGTAAAAGCTTCTCTGTGTACAAACAGCTACTACTAGGGTCTTGTTTTTTGCAAAACAAATCAGATTAACAATACAGTCTTACCATCAAAGTTTGTGATAACTGTGTGACTGCTCATGGAAGAAGCCATAATGTGAAGTCCACTTTGGAGTGGGGATGATGAGAGAGGTTTTCCTGACAAAAGATGCAGTATTTAACTTTTAATGTGCCCCATAGGAAAGTGAGTCAAAGCTTAAAGAACAAACAGATTACTTGATTCAATGCAGATTTAGAAATAGTAAAAGAAACTTCATAAACTCAATGACAAAGATTTAGAGTCTTTCCCAGTGTCTTCAATGTCACTAACGATTTTAGCACTTGTGTGTTTAATAGTTATGCACGACTGATCCAATGTAGGCTCTGATTTATTGTTGAAAACAGACGTTTATAGTCAATAATGGACTATTCCAGGTTAATAAACAAAAATACAAAGAAAGAAAAACATTTTGCATTAGTTGCTATAGACAATGTTCTTGTTGTTAGGCCTTAAACCATGAACACGTTTCCTGACACACTGCACTGTGGTTTTGCTCCTGTTACCTGCTGAGCTGGACAGGCTGGACACTGCTGTGCTGGGGCGTGCTTGAAAGCGCGGGAAGGAGGACAGGGAGTCACTAAGGCTGATTGTGTCACCAGGGTCCTGAACTCCATCAGAGCTTCTTGTGTTGCTCACTTCCATCCTCTCAGACACAGGCAGGTACTGCAGCACCTGGACATTTGCTCAATAATCAAGCTCAAACTTAGTCCTGATTTCTCTTTCCACAACGCTATGCATGAGTAAAAAGTATGTTGATCGACTCTGAATTTAGTTTCAAATCAGGTTTACCATTTATCAGTGTCACCTTCTGAAACTCACAACAAGAAAAAGCAATAAAGGGCTACATAGCATTTGTTAACTGTGTGCTAAGTGCATGTAGTGCATATTACAGGCAGTGTAAGTACAATGTTGTTGTTGTTCCTTTATTTTGAAGTGTATCTGAAAGAATGTTGCAGGCAGGGGAGTTGGTATGCTAATTCTGCGTCAATATATCCTCAATATAACCCTAGTCTACAGTGCCTGGTATTAAAGTCTCACCCGGAGGTAGTTGTGGATGGTCCTGACAGACTGAAGATGACACACCAGCCACTGCAGGTAGATCACCAAGTCTTCTTGGGTCACAGCATTAACCGACAGCCCTTTTTCTGTCAGAAAACTCTCCCTGGCAACTGACAGTCTCCGAGCTCTCTGCACGGTGTCGTCATACTCCTTCATGATATACTCCATTTGTTTCTTGGAACAGTTAAAGGAAAAGGATTAAAATGATTTTTTCAGCTTGAGAAAGGCTTCCTATTTAAATACAGCACCCGGAACTCACACTTGACTAAATAAGTGGGTCTTTTTTTTTTTTTTTTTTTTTACAACAGCATATAAAAAAGTGTTATTTGATAAAAAAAACAGCATAAAAAACTTAATTGACTGTTGAGATGTATATATGCATCAGAGATATGTGCTGTTGGTTGAGATTTTGGGATAGTTCTAGCTTTCCCCTGAAAAATGAGAATGTCTGCTTGGTGAAGTGGAGGATGAAACCAAAAGACAAGTGCAGGGAGGTTCAGATGGTTTAATTGAATTACAAAGTGAAAACGAATAAGCTTGAAAGGCTGATTTGCCTCTCAAAACGAAACCCTTTCAACACTGTAGACCTGTAAAATGGATCTTGATAAACAATTCACTCAGCACTGCAGACCAGTAACCAGGGCCAGCCTTGAGTATGTTCCTCTGTAAGTTTAATACAGCTTTTTGACAACTAATTCAAACTACAAACTATTTAAGAACTATTTAATTAGATATAAGGTAGCATGGATGCTGTTTTGCATTAATCACTATCATTGTTAGACAAGCAGAGATGTGAACAGGTTGCTTGCAGTACCTTGTACAGAGGATAGAGCTGTTCCATTATACCAGAGTGCTGACAAAACCTTCTCCACCTCAACATGCACAGATATTTAAACTGCACCAGCTGGGAAATCCGATCTGTGTAGAACTAAAAAGATGCACAAAAAGAAAGGTTAGGGGCCAAAGACTTAACATAACAATTGAACCTTTCAGTGCAAGTAGCCATAAAACTGGGGAGGATACCAGAAACAATCCCGTTACAATCACAGCCCATCAGTCAGGGAATGTGGTTCATGAGTTCAGAAAGTTCTGAATATTGACAATGACCTTGATAATCATTTTACTTACTGGTACTTTATTTATCACTTGCCCTTAGTTCAGTTTTTTGTAGTTTTATTGATTAGTGCTAATTGTGCTCTGTGAAACCATCTGCATAAAAACATTCTTTGAAAAACACATTAGTTATAGTTATGTGACATTAGCACAACATGCAGTATCAGTAAAAATGCATTAGCTAGATGGGGTTTTACAAAATGTATAGGAAAAGCTAACCCCCTCAAATACCAGTGCTAATTCAATTAACACTATAACGTATTATTGTCTGATGAAAGACATTTTTTTTTTTTTACTGTTTGATTAAAGCTCAACAGGACACTGATTCTGTTAAATGCTGTTAGCTCCCCTTGCATTGTAAACGACAGTACTATATAAATACTGCTGGTGAAGCTGTTTTACAATGTCATGAGAAAGATTATAGGCTGCCCCCTGCTGGTTACCTGGTGGAGCAGCAGCGGGAGGCTCTCCGGTGTGTACTCCTTCCTCAGACAGCTCTCCAGCTCCCTCTCCATCACATCAGCCTGAGCAGCTACTGGACTGGCTTCAGCTACCTGCAACACCAGCTTAATAGTGAAATCTAATCCGCTCATAGCTGTCAGAAAATCAAAACACTCTGATTGACTGTCCGCACCACGCTCGGAAATGAGCAGAGCAGGGGATTTTGGGGTACCCTCATGGGGTTAACAACACAACATCAACGGATTAAACACTCAAAAACATACGACAATGGCAACAATATATTTCCACAACAAACCTCAGTTGAAAACCTTTCTTACAAACTACGCAACATAACATTATAAAGCGACAATAACAGCGAACGCACTGTAAGTGAATGGATGACGGTTTCTTTAGACTGAAAGACCTGAACGCCGGCCTTCTCCCTCAGTGCCATCCTTACCTACCAAGTACAGTCAAATATGTTTTCTTTTGTATAAACAAACTTCATTCCACACATGATTTACCTGCAAGCCTTTTTTCAAGATTAGCTCCCTCTCTTTCCTGAAGTAGGAGATATCTTTTGGAATAGGCACAGAGCTGAAATAGAAAAACTATGTGATTAGGAAATCTAAATACATGGTGTAAAGAAACTGCATACCCTGTTCTTATTCCCTTTGCAAATATTATATACCACAAAACAGCCATGCAGTCTAGGTAGCTTCCCCACGCTATAAAACTGTATCCCACTTACCAAATTACCGTAATGGCAGCCAGCTTGTTTTTCAAGAAGGACCCGACTATGGTACTATGGTAACCAGTACTAAGGCCATGTGAGGACATTGTTTGAAATCAGGAGTGCTGCCGTTGATGATAAAGCTAAAAGTCTTGGTGATGTACATAGAGTTTATTCCGGTTGCACCTGAGCTACAATTGCATCCTAATGGTATTTTTTAAACACTGAATTCACCAACAAACAAAACAAAAATTATTCCATTTAGTGATATTATTAAAAAAAAAAAGTTTGTCATAAATACTGCAATTTTTTTTTTTTTTTTTTTGGTTTACTGTTATTATTTCCAGAATACTTAATTCCGCTGATTCATTGTATAATGGTTCAGATTCACAATTTGTGCATAATAATAATAATTTCATTTGTAGTGATGCTAGTATTAGTGGAAACCACAGCTGCTATGTCACTACTACATTACCTGTAGGACCTTGCAGGTGTTCCTTGTAAAACTCCATTTTCTTCAATCTCTGTCTTCAGTTCCAACAGCTGCACTGCCAGTTCCTTCTCCATTAACTGGAGCTTCTCAATGGAGGAGATCTTGTAATCCTCTACCATTTCAAATAAATGCACCTCTCAGACCAACAAGCAGGAACTGTAAATAATTAATATTACATTGATAAGGGTTGGCAAGCTATTACACCAGGTTAATTCACTGGCATCTCATACCTTTCACAGACCAGGATTGTTCTGGAATGCAGCCTAGTACAAGTGGAATAAGCATCATGGTCTCAACCTAAAAAATCCAAATCACCAAACAGTTCTGCATAATTCACATGGGAGAGGCCCATGACTGAATATCAGCTGGTGTTCAGGTCCAGGTTTGAGGTGCACTTTCAGAGCTATAAGGGGAATCCCTGCTACCACACCCATGTCTGTAGCCCATGTGATTGACTCTCACTTTTCATGAACAGTAAATACCTTGTTCTTGGTAACTTTAAAAATGTATTAAAGTGTTTACGTTATAATGGTCACCCGTCTTCATTTTTGCAAAGTACATTACAACACTTAATTTAGGTTAAAAAAAAGACACTTTTTTGGTTTTATTAAACATTATTCTACAACGTATTTCAATAGTTCATGTAAAATAAAATTAACGTATTTACACGTTTCATGACTTTAAAACGTGTAAGAAGTACAAACTGCTTACTACTTAATAGTAATGTCGTTTTTGCTTAGTTATTCGACAAAACGAAGTGTAAGGTTACGAACCTGTGTTAGATAAACTTCAGTTCTCTCAGTTCAGCTCCAACTCTGTCCACCTCCTGCAGAATATAATTAGAGACTGGCGCACGATTTCAAATCAACAAATGCAATTTACATAACTTTTCCAGTCAGGAATATATACCCGCACCTTCTATGTTTTTTTTTTTTTAATGCTGTACTTTATGATAGTCTCTGTCTGTGGTATTACGTTGTATACAAGAAGCCCATTATGTTACTTCCTTCCAAATCCAGGCGTGGACTTGCCTCAATAGTAACTATGGTGACATGATGCACACCAAACAAATCTCGCTTCTCCTAATCATTAACCCGCATGAGGATTGAATTTGCCAAAAAAGCTTTAAGCCTTGTCAAATACGGTGCATCTGTGTTGTGAGAATATCATTCCTTCCAAAAACATACAATATGGTATAACACGAAAACAGCAGATTTGTTGAAATGTAGTGTTAATTTCGTAAGGAAATATATTAGGGCATATTAATTCACGTGTATTTATATATTTGTGACAGAAAAAATGAACCTCAGACATACGTTTCTAAATTAAATTTCTGTAATGTAAGTACATCACTAAATAGGTTATGTGCTAGCTGTCCTAAATATATCCTGATTTAGTGTTACTTGGCAAGGTTAAAAGGTGTATTTGATAGAGTTTAACAGTGTCTGAACATTATATATGGTACCATACATTAAATAGTATAACCTGTTTTATGTTTGATTGTTTTGTTTCTGCATTCTGGGAAACTTCTGGCAAAATCGGTAGGCATTAATAAGCTTTTGTTTTCAAGTACTGTCGATCCATTCTGTGTATTAATTGTAGACCTACACACAGGGATCAATTGCTCACTATTCAGGCATACATATATGTATGTGTTCAAAGCTTTTGCTACTTTCATGCTAACAGAAACACACCCCAGTCTCTCTGCAAGTTCAGCTATCACATTCTAACATGGAAATCAGGAACATCGCTGTAGTCGAGCCAGAACACGCTGGAAAAATCACTCCAGTACTTTTTTCTTATAGGCAGAACCTTGATTTAAGAATTAACTCAACAATCTTTACCAATTTATGAAACTGCTTATATAGCACCCGGCCGCTATAACTCGGCCCTCCCTGGGCCATCTTGCAACCCTGCCTGGCACTTCCAACCAGCATGCCGCCATCGCTGGGAAATGCAGCTGCCCGACACCGTTAATGGTGCCAAGGCCAACAGCTCTCCTTTAGCCCGAGCTCGGCCCAGGGGAACTCGGCCCTGCCTGGGCTGCCTTGCAACCCCTGCTTATGAGAAGATGCAACCACGCCATGCCCTACCTCCAGGAGTGACCTCGCCCCCCCAGCAGTCTCCCCCTAGCCGTCAGCCCCAGTTCGCACCACAAGGCATGCAGTCTGACTCCTGAGCTGCTGGGCTTTGCTCGGAGCAGCGTCGCCAGCTGTGGGAGCTGATGTATGAGTATCATTACAGTTTCACCACCGCCTCGGAGGACATGGGGTGGACACATGTGGTAGAGCACCAGATTGAGACCAGTGCCCTCGCCACCAACCACTCACGTGCCAGGAAGCCACAGAGCAGGTGCTGGAAGAGACTAAGGCAGTGAGAATAATTGAGCCTTCCAACAGCCTGTGGACATTTACGGTAGTCATGGTGCGGAAGAAGGATGGTACATGGCACTTCTGCGTTCGATTACCAGCGGGTAAATGATGTGACGGAGAAGGACTCCTACCCCCTTCCCTGCATCGACAAGTCTGTGGACCTGATGGCCGGTTCCAAGTGGTTCTCCTCTATGGCTTTGAAGCGGCTACTGGCAGGTCATGCTGGACCCCTCTGCATGCCCGAAGACTGACTTTTCCACTGGACGGGGCCTGTGGCAATTGACTGTGATGCTGTTCTGACTTTGTACTGCCCCTGCAACATTCGAATGGCTCATGGAGAAGGTGCTGTATAGAATATCCCCTTCGGAGTGCCTGGTCTATCTGGATGACCTGCTGGTCCATGAAGTGACCTTCCAGGACACCCTGGCCTCCCTGCAGAAGATGCTCCAGTAACAGAGCAGGGCTGAAACTACCCTGAAAAATGCCAGCTGATGCATCAAGAGGTCTCATTCCTCAGACAGAGTGGGAGCAGAGGGGATCCGGATGGAGACGGACAAGATTGCTGCAGTGCGGGACTGGCCTGTCCCTGTCAACCCCCGGCAGGTCAGAGACTTTTTAGGGCTTGCTTCCTAGTACCGGATGTTTGTGCAGGGCTTTGCCACCATCGCTCCCCCCAGCACAGCATCCTGCGGAAGGATGAGACCTCATCCCCGGTGCTGTCCCCTTGGATGTATACTTACCTTTCCTGCTGGACACAGATGCGAGCAATGAGGGGATCGGGGCAGACTTGTCCCAGTCGGGTCCAGAAGGGGATTAGGTGATGGTGTACTTCAGCCAGTACTGTGTCACCCAATGGGAGGTGCTTCTGGTGGCTGAGGGGCTCTGCCACTTCCACCACTACTTCTGCGGTCTCCCCTTCACCATCTAGACGGACCACGCTGCCCTGCAGTGGCTCATGATGTCCCCGGAGCTGGAGGAACAGGTCGCCCGCTGGATCGAGCCGCTTCAGGCCCTCCAGTACCAGATCCAACACTGAGCGGGAGAGAAACACGCCAATGCAGACACCCTGACCCATTGACCCTGTGTTCGGGAAAGATGTGTCCAGAACAATGCCAGTTCAGAGTATTGTCCAAGAGAGTGGAATGGAGGGTGTAACAAGAACAGGACCCGGACCTCCTTCCCGTGCTGCAATGGCTGGAGGAGCAGCGAAGGCCTCTGTGGGAGGAGGTGGCCCCCCTGTCCATCGCCACCTGGGGGCTGTGGGCCCAGTTGACCGGTCTGGCCCTGCGTCACGGGATCCTCTAGTGGCAGTGAAAGGAGCCCGCAACAGGGGAGGTGAGGTGGAAGATGGTCATCCCTGGGATGATTCGCCAGGAGGTGCTGGACATCCATCATGGGACCCATTTTGGAGTGACGAAAACCATGAGGTGGCTCCCAGTCCTTCTACTGGGGTCTGTGCAGTGGGGACAGAAAGGACCCCAGGGCTGGTCGCACGCCCTGCTTCAGCAGTACCAGATCGGTGGGCCCAGGGAGAAGGTTGCCGTGGACGTGCTAGGTCTCTTTCCCCACTCCGAGACGGTGGCCCTCGACTACTTCACAAAGTGGCCCGAGTTTTAAGCGCTGCCAGACCAAGGAGACGGTCGTGAAGCCCTGCTGGTTCGGGATCTCTCAGGAGCTGCATTTGGACCAGGGGCGCAACTTAGAGTCCAGGGTCTTCACACCCCACTGCACCCAGAGCGATGGACTGGTGGAAAGGTTCAACCGCACGCTGGCCGTCACCACCGGGACTCCACCGCCTGCAACCCCTTACAGAAGCCCAGGGTTCATCAGAGGAGTGAAACAGGCACCCCTGACTGAAGACCCAGGATCACCCCGACAGAAGCAGAGGGGACTGCTTCCATTATAACACCGGCTGCCAACCTACCCGTCAGGATCCAGAGGGAGAAAAACAGACATGATGGGAGAGGGGTTGTCTTTTAAGGAGGGGAGGTGGCCAATTGCAGCCATGAGTTGCTTTGCGCCCTGCTGACTTTTTGGGGACAAAGAGACTAAGGTGGGGGCAACGTAGCAATCCGTCGATTTGTGTTTATTAAGAGTTTTATGTTTGCATACCATAGAACTGTATAAGAACAATATAGACTTTATGTACTAACCACAGACAGATGGACACAATGACATTTCTTGCATTTTTATATGGCACAAATGCAGCTCCACAATCTGAAGAATATATATTTTCCCACAATGAATTATAAAGTGCAATGTTAATCACATTGAATATTAAAGAGAAAAAAAGCTTTTTTTTTTTTTTTTAAATGTAATTCAAGTCTGCAAAACTTAAATGCCTAATTTTGGTTTGAAACTGGAAAATGAATGGTTAACATGCACAGGCAAGTTGTAAAATACTGTGAAGTGACTGCATCTGTATTTGTCAGTTTTAAAAAAAAAAATTGCGCAAACTCCATGGTTGAACATGTATTTAAGTAATGTATAAGCAAGCCACCTCAATGCCAGTCTATGAAACCTTCAACACTTCCACATAACAAATGATAGAACTGTGTTTCTCCATTACAAAACAAAGACATTTCATGCAAAAACCATTTTTAATACATTAAAAACACAAGTTATTAAAAAAAACACAAAACAAACCTGTGCAACACACTTAAACTAAATACACAATAATTTCAATGCCATTGAAACATGCAATTTGATTAAGATTTTGGATCACCACACTACAGTAGATTTGCCAAATATACAACAGGTGACAGTGTTGCCCTTTCAGCATCAGTCCCATGGGAGCCTCTCGTTACTGCACCCACATGATGTCATCCTTCTTCAGGTTCAGCTGCAGTTTCTGTACATTCTTCAGCAGCTGCAGGCTACCCTGGTTCGTGTGCCCCTTGGAGGGTTTAGGGGAACGTCCTCGATGTCTGAGAGTGACGGACAGTGGCTTCACTTCATTCACTTCTGTTTGTGCTCCAGCGCTGGCTAGCCGTCTTTTTGCCTTCTGACTTTTCTGCTTCAGTTTCTGAACCTTTGGTAGGTAGGCAATACCAGGACATAAAATAAAAAAGACCAAAAACATAGTAAAAAATAAATAAAGAAAGCACTAAAATGTGAAACGTAGTTATTATGCAACACATTGTAATAATCAAAAACACTGCAGTTATCTATGCTATATTGTGCTATTTTGTAGGTCAGAAGATTTCAATACTGCTAGCAACTACCATAAATTTAAACTATATAACTGTATGATGCTTCCCAATGTAATATTACTGGAAGTGACATTTGCGATTGATAGCGATAGCTTGTCCTTGTATATTCTTGCTTATCTTTCTTTATCAGTAGCCGATAATCAAGCAGAAATGCCTGCACTGTCAGATACTATTGTTAAATGTCTAACAAGTGAAGTCATTTTTGTATTTTAACCACAGCATAATTGGCACCTGACTTTTGAGTTTTCAGGTCACAAAGTGGTAGGACCAGAGGATATCAGACGCTGTATTCTACTGCTGTCATTTAGTTGAAATCCGGTAACAGTTCTAAACACAGCTAGAACGTTTCTAAGTGTGGGATAGAGACTAACCATATAATACAGCCTACTAGTTTCATAAAAATAGCTTTATGTCTAGTTCATTTATGACTATAAAAATATTCAAACACAGCTAACTGCATCCAAAGCAGTATACAACATAAGCTCAACAACTTACAGCAGCTTGATGTTTTTTGAGCTTGGAAATCTGGTCCCCTTTCACCTCCATCCTTTTCACCAGACAGTCCAGCTCCCTCTCCAGGTCCTCGCGTACTTCTGTTATCCTGGTCTCCTGTATCTGTTTCAGTAGCTCCTGATGTTCACTTGAACAAAACAGCCACCTATTAAACACCATGCCAGTGTAAAATGTCCACCACCCCCAAAAAGAAAAGTCATGCTACGTGAAATATAATGATCTTAAGGTCCTACTTGTTAGAGAATTTGTCTGAGAGGAATAAAACAATTGTAAATAAATAAAACTAGGGAGGGACAGCTGCAAGCAGGAGCTGTAAGTAATGGTTCTAAATAAGGTCTTGATAGTTTATACAGTTAAAAAGATAGTATTCCCCTCTATGTCCTATGCCATTGATTTTGGGTTGATTTATATTAAAAAAAAAAAAAAAAAAAAAAGGAAATAAAATTAATCAGCGAGGGACCCACAAACTAAATATTTTGAAAGGTTTAAAATTTGCCAAATATGCTTCAAAATGCATTGAATTTTATTTAGAAATGTGTACAAGTTATTGAAAGAAACAGTGCTAGAGCCAACACAGCTGTACACACTACATTGTAAAAGAGGCTGGAGTCGCTAGGTTTGTGGAAATACTGTAATCACACCACTTACAAACTCATTTGTCCTAATTCATCTTGCAAAGCCAGCAGCACTTCTGACAAGCTCCCGATCGAAGAGGAGGCTGAGCATGAAGACGCAGGTCTGCGGAAAGACCTCTTCTCTACAGGCTCTGTGCTTCTTGGGAACCTCGTGGGAAGAGTCTGCCTTCCATCGTAGAGCTTTCGGTTGTGGTACTTCATAATGTGCAGGACATTTTGAACATTAGCTCTCACGGAATGGCTGGGACTGGTTGACTTGAAATACAAATACATGAATAAAAGAATGAATGTACAATAGCTAACCATGGACATATTTTCATTGCCATCGTCAATAATCAAGTAGTAATGTCCACTACTCCAAATAATACTAAACTAGCAATTTTCAGCCCTCAAAGAATGTCTAGTAAGCATGATAAAAAAAACAAAATAAGGACATCCATATAGAAATTGGTGGATTGCTGTACTTACTCAGTTTAACAGCTGCTTTAACAGAACCCGATTAGCACTTGTCTTGGACTACCATTATACCATTAGTTAGTCCAAGATTAGTGATAAATCAAGGTTAAACTAGACACAGTACAGGGATGAAGTACATATATACATTTTTATTAAGACTTTTCAACCACCAAAGTAGAAGATGGATCTTTAGTAAATCTGTTGGTAGACTATGATATTTTAATCAAAATAAAAAAAAAAAAAAAAAAAAAAAAAAAAAAAAACCCAGAAAAAAACCCATACTGTTCCAGCAACGAAATGAAGCGTCTTTGCCTTGTGATAAATGGGAGGCACAGGTAGTTCTTTCTTTGCACTGGAAATTTTCTAAGAATTAAAAAAAAAAAAAAAAAGGTTATACACAGTACCCAAACCTGGAGGTGCTAAAGAAATATACAGTGCCTATAGAAGGTTTACACCCCCTTTCACAATTTTCACCTTTTGTTGCCTTATAGCCTGGAATTAAAATGCATTAAAAAAGTTTTTTTTTTTTTTCCATTTATCTACACATCCTACCCCACAACTTCCAAGTGAAAAAAAATATTCTAGAAATTTGTAGAAAATTAATTAAAAATAAAAACTGAAATAGCTGGGTTGGATAAGTGTCCACCCCCTTGTAATAGCAATCCTAAATTAGCTCAGGTGTAACCAATCGCCTTCAAAATCACACACCAAGTTAAGTGGCCTCCTCCGGTGTTAAATTGTAGCGATTCACATGATTTCAGGATAAATTCAACAGTTCCTGTAGGTTCCCTCTGCTGGTAGTGCATTTCAAAGCAAAGAGTCAACCATGAGCACCAAGGAGCTTTCAAAAGAACTCCAGGACAAAGTTGTTGAAGGCACAGATCAGGGGATGGGTATAATAAATAAATAAATAAATAAATATCAAAGGCCTTTAATATCCCTTGGAGGACGGTCAGGACGATTAAGATGTGGAAGGTGTATGGCACCACCAAGACCATGGCCAGATCAGGCTGTCCCTCCAAGCTGGATGACAAGCAAGAAGGAGACCGATCAGAAAGGCTACCAAGAGGCCAATGGCAACTTTGCAAGAGCTACAGACTTTTATGGCCAAGACTGGTGAAAGTGTGCATGTGACAACAATATCCCAACACTCCATAAATCTGGCCTGTATTTTACTCAAGAAAGCCCACCTTGAATCCTGTTTGAAGTATGCAAAAAAAAAAAAAAAAAAAAAACACTCAGGAAATTCTGTAGCCATGTGGCAAAAGGTTTTGTGGTCTGACGAAACTAAAATGCAACTTTTTGGCCTAAATGCAAAGCGTTATGTTTGGCGCAAACCCAACACAGTGCATCACCCAAAGAACCCCATCCCTACTGTGAAGCATGGTGGAGGCAGCATCATGTTATGGGGACGTTTCTCATCAGCAGGGACTGGGGCACTTGTCAGGATAGAAGGGAAAATGAATGGAGCAAAGTACAGAAAAGTCCTTGAGGAAAACCTGCTGCCCTCTGCAAGAAAACTGAAACTGGGACAGAAGTTCACCTTTTAGCATGACAATGACCCAAAGCACACAGCCAAAAAGCTACACTGGAGTGGCTAAGGAACAAAAAGGTAAATGTCCTTGAGTGGCCCAGTCAGAGCCCTGACCTAAATCCAGTCGAAAATTTGTGGCATGAAGATTGCTGTCCATCTACACTCCACAAGGAACTTGACAGAGCTCGAACAGTTTTATAAAGAATGGTCAAATATTGCCAAATCTAGGTGTGCAAAGTTGGTAGAGACCTATCCCAACAGACTCACAGCTGTAATTGCTGCCAAAGGTGCTTCCACCAAGTATGAACTCAGGGGGGGTGGAGACTTATCCAATTATGATCTTTCCGTTCTGTATTTAATATATAATTTTTCTCAAAAACTCTTTTCCCCTTAACAGTGTGTAGATAAGTGGAAAAATCCTCATTTAAATGCATGAAACTCTGAGGCACTGACACAACAAAATGTGAAAAGGTTCAAGGGGGTGTAGATTTTCTATTGGCACTGTATGTATATTTATTTTTTGAAATGACATCATTGTTATTGAACTTCTCAGCAAGCTAAAAGTGCTATAATTTTTTTAATTGTTGTTATTTTCAATCTCAACACTGAAAACTGTGACTTGCATAAAAGTAATTGGGATGAAAATCCAATTCAGGAATTCTTAGCTCCTCAGCCAGGGTTTAACCATACAGCAGCATCTTTTACATTTCACTTTGCCTGTTTTGGTTTACATTTGAATATCAGTTTTAATCATAATTTTTTGTTATGCACATACTTGCATATAAATAAATACACAAAGAGAAACAAAATTGTAATTCTGCCCCTGATATTTGACAGTGCACAGGTTAAATAAATATATTGTGCATGCCTACAGCTAGTGAGAGAAAACTCCTACCTTTGCAGGCATATTCTTAGTTTTTTTCTTTGGTTTACATTCAGCAGGAAGTGAAGACTGGATTATTCTGGTTATTTCTAGTCCTGCCTGAAGCTAGGATAGGTAAAATGAGTGGTGTTGTATTATGAAATACAGCAACATGAGACAAAGTGTTCTGAATGTGTTCCCTGGTTGCCAATCACTTTCAAAATGAATACAATTGTGTGAGGTGTACACATTATATATAAAATAATATTGTAAACAGGTAGTATGCAGTACAATATATTCAGCTTCACGGTAATACATTTAGCTAGAATGCACCTTAGGGGGACACTTCTACTTCTCAATATTAGACCAAAAAGGAAGTGTTTTGTTTCAGATAAAAACAAAAAATGTTGTTAGGAAAGATATTTTGTAATGCAGTTCCTGGTCAGAAAGTCTTCTTTCATTCCCAACATAACATAAAACTAATACTTCCAAGTTTTTTTTTTTTTTTTTTTTTTTTTTTTTTTTAAATCAAGATGCATTATTTAATAAAGCTGATGTTGTCTCGCCACAGCACAACAGTGACACCAGCGGGAAAGTTACAGAACTGGAATAGCAGTACTGCTGAGGCTTCAACAGTAGGTGAACTGACATTTAAACCAGTCATGTTCCAGGTATTGGACACTTGCTGTAAACTTATTTATTTTTTTAAAACAAATATTCTAACAGTGTCTGGTTTTAAAAAACAACAATTTATAAGCATACATATTTCTAAGTAGCTTCATAACCTACTTGGGCTGCTTTTTCTTGTACAAGCTTGCACTGATGTTCTTCTTTCAAAAGTTTTTGTTCCAGCTGCTGAATCTTCGTCTAAAAAAAAAAAGAAAACAAAAGCATAAAAACATAATTCATGATATTCTCATATACTATATTACACTAGCTCCCATTAGCAAGCATATCAGAATATTTGGATCATAAAGGTGCATTTACCTCAGCCTTAGTTTGAGTGGCTGTAAGTTTAAGACATTCTTGCTCTAGGACTTCCAGTTTTTCCAATTTCGAGTGCACTTCGACTTGGTCCTGAATTCTCTCCTTCTGCAGCAATACCTGGAATAAACAACCACATTCATCTGAAAACTACATACTGGAAGTAATGCACTGTAACTTTAATAGAGTGTAATATGCTTAAAAGAAAAAAAATCTACTCCATGGAATTACAATCATAAATGACTTTTCAATAGAACTAAAATGTAGCTTTTGCATTGCAAGTAAGTGGTATATATAGTACCTGTTTCTTCAGAGTTTCATTTTTTTCATGCTCTGCGATTTCCACCATTTTCCTCATGTAATCCAACTGCTTTTCCAGGAGAGCGCAGTGGGCCTCAGCAGAACCCAGCTGGGAAGTAAGTTCTAGAGACATGCAACATACACAGTGAAAGCAGTTGCAGCTGCAAGCTTTGAAGTTGCTGCAAAGCAAAAAACTTTGAATAAAATAACAGCCTTTAAGCACACAAATATCCCTTTAACCCATTTTTAAAATACCTGTTTTCTGTTGAGCCTCTTTTTGCACAAGGTTGGTCTCGCTCTTTTCCTGTTCTAAAACGTGTTTATGCCGCAGGGCTTTCTCAGATAGACACTTAAGGTTATTCTGTGCTTGAGTTCTCTCCAGCTCTAAACGGTGAATCTTCTCCTGAAGAGTCTTCAAGGCAGACATCACTGCTGACATTAAGAACACAACCAATTTAAACCCCTTCCAACAGGTAAATCGAGCCATACAAAAGACTAAAATGCTCTTAAGCATTTAGTTGTCCACACATTATAAAGCAGTCGAGGTTATGCTTTAATACTGAAAACAAACTTGCATAATGTACATTTCAAAACAGGTTCAATAACTGCACTTTAGCTACAATGTACTATCATTAGTTAATACTATTGAAACTAGTGTGCCTGGAACTGCGTTGAGCAGTAGAATATTCTAAACAGAATCAGCAATAGCGTAACATAACAATCCCCCCATCACAGCTGGAAATACAATGTTATCAAGACCTGCAACATATCCCCAAATTCTGACGCTCTTAATAATGTGGCAATGACGCTCATTAGGGGTAAAACAAATACTTATTTGCCAGAGTCGACTAGTCAAGGTAGTTACCACTAAAAAAACATAGATTTAATGTCTAGTTCTGTGTACTTAGTTTCTGAAGGCAACTGTCACTTTTCTAGTGGACTATTCGGTTATATCCCCCAACTCTCATAACCACCAATTCAGCACAACAGGGAATCCCATACTTTTAGTTATCTACCATCTCCTACCTTGAGTGCATGATTCAGAGTTCCCTCTCGTAATTTCAGAATTGAAATTTTGGATGCCAACCATTTGTGAAACAGTGTCACAATGATTCTTGCAATCTACAAATAAACCAGACGGTATTTTCTCTGGAAGCTGGTGAAAACTACCAAAGTAACTGTGCTTAAATGAGGTTCCCACGCTCTGTAAACAAAAAAGAAAACATCATAATACATTTAGAAATGTTACCTGGAATCTACCGTTTCTTCAGTTTTTTCTGGATGTATCTTACATGGAATACTGCACTGCTCTATAATGCCCTTACCGAGATGAAAATGTTTTATTGAAATGTAGACAACTTCATTCATCACCAACCAGCATACATGTAGGAAACATTTCCTCACCAGTCTGCTCCACCAGAACTGTAATGACCCTATTACATGAATTTGTATTGTTCCCCCCTCTACAAACAGTAGTAATTATCTGGCAATAAGATTGTTTCACTGTGATTTGGACTTTTAAAAAAAAATAAAAAATACAAGAACAACATAATCCATGCAACAAAATAATTAATAAAACATAAAAATGTATAAATTGACAAAAGTGACTTTATTCTTTAACACAAATAACATACAAAACTTTAATTAAACACGTGTGTTGTCTTGAGGCATAAGCAAAAAAAGGTGGCTCGCGTCGTATCCAGGAGACACCACCAGATGAAAACAAACAAAATAAGAGAAGCGAATAACAACAATAAACCACGCAGAGCCAATGTTCAGCAATAACTGGTTTGTATGAAATTATTAAAGCCCGGTTTAAATCAATAATAATAATAATAATAATAATAATAATAATAATAATAATAATAATAATAATAATAATAAATCTAACATTTTTTAAAAAATACACATCAATGATAAAATTAAGCATTTATGAACGTTACCTACTGATGGATTTGTTTCCATAAGTGGCCGTTTCTCTTTCCACAGCAAGCAGTATCCAAGCTGTTTCGCTTTGTTCTCGTTGTCGCTTGCTTGACACACAACTACAGTTCAGACTTCCCTCCTTCTATCCCGCTGACCGAGCAAGCCTCGCCTTGTATAAACTAGAGGCGGGACCGTGAACTGGAGTAGCATATAATGTGTTCCGGTGCAGTATCCAAAGAATTGTCAAAAATAAACATAAAATAAACATCTGTGGAATCCCGCCCATCTTGCCTAAACACTGTAGACTCACTTGGTGCAGCAGAGTATTAGTATTCTACCTGACACCACATAACGTTCCCCATACTGTAGTTATAATGGTGTGGGAAAGTATAGCGGATTAGTATATAATAGATGGCAGAGAGGTGGGATAATTTAAAGTGGTACAGACCCTAACCAGCTCTAATCTTGAATTACTTTACCTAAATTAACATTGCCCTGGCCAAGATTAGTGCTAATTTGGGAGATACTAGCCAATAAAGTTCTAATATGTGCATCAAAAGGAATTTCGTGGTTCAGGTGGGTTCGTCAAACTTGTTACACGGTGTGAATCTAGTGTAATGGACTATAAAAGACTCAAAGATAAAACAAAGTAAAACTTTAAGGACAGGATTACCATATGACTCCATGTATACTGTGACAGTTTGG
This sequence comes from Polyodon spathula, assembly GCF_017654505.1. Classification (NCBI taxonomy): domain Eukaryota; kingdom Metazoa; phylum Chordata; class Actinopteri; order Acipenseriformes; family Polyodontidae; genus Polyodon; species Polyodon spathula. The sequence goes on along the minus strand of NC_054538.1, from coordinate 16,949,630 downwards.
TCTTTTCAACTGACACCACAATGCATTCTGGTAAGTGTAGTCTTGCTGTGAAAGGTACCAGAGAAAGGTAAAGCATTGCTATGTGAGGTGAACAAGCTGAACTGTCCCAGATTGTCCTAAAATAATAAGGAAGTTGGAACTCTCCAGTCTGCTTCTGTCAAGACTTAAAACGGTACATTTATTTAAATGCGGTGCCCGATGTTATAAACGGTCACCAATTAATATAATTTTTGAGTAAAAAATTGCATATTATGGTTGTATGACAGTGCCACTTTAAACGTATATTATTAATAAAAAAAAAATGGGCTAACATATACTGTTCAAGTGCAGTTATGACTACAGCAATAATTGTATTCTTGACTACTACATAGCTGTCATACGTGGGAGTGTACATAGCAGATGGTGGGTGCGTTCAGAGATCATTCTGCGCAGATCATTTTTAGAAGATTATTGACTAAATTGGTCAGATTCTGCGCAGATACAGCACCCGCTCTGTAAGTTTTCAGATAATCGAGTGCTGAAAAGTCGGTGTGGAATGGCCTCCAGGTTCTGCATGCTATCGGGAGTTGCAGTGTGAAAGCCCGTCAGCGTGTCTTTATACAAAGGAATTGGAAGTCTTAATGAAACAAGAAGTCCCAGAAACCAATGTGATGCTTGGGTTGTCAACTTTTAAATCAGAAGCAAAGCTGGCGTTTCCATTTATTTGATTGGCTGAATGTCATTGACGGCCCGCCCTACCGGGAACTGGGCTTTTGATTGTGTGGTTGGGCTGTCAATTAAAATGCAACCTTCTTCAGTGGTGGGAAAGGTTTGCCGGGGGCAGTTGCAGAAACACGATTTATAGCGGCAGGATGTCTGTGTTTTGGAAGATGCAGGTTTAAATAATTCATATTGTGAACAGGCAATTTCAGTTGTGCTTTGTGCATTGTTACATTTGAAAATAACATGTCTGTATGTTAAAATTAATAATTGCTGTAAAAACGTGATGGGACAGTAACAAACCGCTAGTTAGCGGGTTACAGTGTAGTGTAGCTGTGTATGCATAGGCTGGATATCCTGATGTTCAGCGGGGATTGTGAAAAATAGATACCTCCAGTTTACTTTATTAGTTGCAGTGCATTAAAGATAAGCTTTGAATAAGTGTGTTTTCAAGTGTATAATCGCATTGTTAATATTCACAGGCGAAACAAGATACGACGTGGACAACGCAGTAATCCATTTGAAGAGAACAAAATTCAGACGCTGTTCGATTTGATAAACAAGGGTTACCATAGTTGGCGGCAGTAACTGGAGGGGAACACTGACAAAAAATAATAATTGTTAAAAAAAAAGTTTCAGCGTTTTACCAACTATGTAATAGCACTGGACATGAGAGAATGAGAATAAAAGATTTTTATTAAGTTAAACACCGGACGTTGGGAAAGCAAATAATCTATTGGAAAGTTCCTCGAGTTTTCCGTGCTTGTTAAAAATACATAACTAATTCATTTACACAATTGAAGACGGCCCATATCACAAGATGAGAGTACTGCTGAACTGGAACTACGCTTGGTAATTAATCGTTGTTCTGAGAACAGACCTGAAACATTTAACAGTGTTTAGCAAATAACTTTTTCAAAATTTAAGGACTTTAAAAATCTTAATTATTTTAATTAATACAGAAGTGAATTGGGTGTCGAGTGTGGTTATATGCATGCATATTAATCCGTATCGATACTGAGTGTAAAAATAAATAAATAATTAAAAAAAAAAACTTGAAAATATGTTGCAAGTTGCATTAAATAGGCTGTTTATGCAAAACAAAATGTAATACATGTAACTGAAGCTATACAATACTATTCCAAATACCTACAATATTCGTTCAGTATGGATATAAGCGATGGTAGATGTAGGTGGGATGGGCTAGGGAGCAGAGACACAAGCACCAGAAAAATTGCAATGGAAAACATAAGTCAAGAAGTGTTGAGCAGAGCTGAAAAGATTGGCCCCATTAGTGAAGAGGTCATTCAACCACTTCACTCGCCTGTCCGCTCTCCTGATGACTTGAACTGGATGCTGGCCCGGCTGCTGATGTTGTCGAAAAGGTGTCCTTATTCTGACGTCAGAGAGAAGTGCTTATCCGTGCTGCAAAACGTGCAGGTAGGTAAACACCTGACCTGCCTCGAGGATTGCTGTTTGTCGGTGACTGTGGGTTTAGATGTGTTCAGTGCAGCAAAGCGTAATCTCCAAAAATGTTACCCGATTTTATATATTGTGTACTGCATATGGGATGGTTCAGAGGTCTCGGGAGAAAAGCGATTTCCACATATTTATTAATGGATAAACACCAAAGTTGGAGATCATTTAATCACTTGTCTGGTGACTTAATTGTCTGCATGTTTCAACTACCGGTCTGTCAAAATTAGTAACAATGGACTGTCTCCAGTATTATAAAGATAGTTTCTTATTATGCCAATAAATTATCTGAAAGCTACATATTTCTTTGTTAAATAATTGTTTCCAGCATGTTCTGAGGACCCCAGATTAAGAATCACTGCAGATGCAGGCAGTAGTCTTTAGTTTTACATCCCCCCCTTTTTTGCGATGAGGTGCAATAAACAGGGTTTAAAATGTACTCAAATTGTTAGTTTCCTTGTTATATTTGAGTGCTCTCAAATGTATTTAAGAAACCGTTTGAACAACCGCACAATTCCTTAAGATGTAAGATAACGTTTTTTGTTTTATTTGTTTTGTGTCTGTGTTGGATACATGCAATATTGTTTTTTTGTGTGACTTTACTTTTGCTATGACCGCTGTCATAGTTCCATAGTACAGTCAGACATACACTGTAAGTGTGGATATGAAACATATATAGAATCAACCTGTTTTTCCTGTTAATATCAGGTACTATTGACTCAGATATTTACACAGAAATATTTATGGCAGCTCGCTAATTAAAAATGTAATTGTTGTCCGCCCATAGTTGGTAATATCAAGCGGACACATTTATTATTTATTGTACCTTTTCATTTAGAAAAGACTCGATTTAGTATTTACACTTTTTATTGTTCTTTTGTTAAATTTTATGAAATATAATCATAAAACAAGCAAGCGCCACATAAAAGGGCACAGCTTTAGTTAAATATTTAATAAAATACAATTTACAGCATTAAAGAATTTCTGTTGTTCTTCAGAATTTGACCAACACATTTTGGAAATAATTGGCCAAACCCATGAAGAAATACTATTTGGAAAATCAACATAACTGGTTTCTGCAGTTCATTTTTTTTTTTTTTTTTATTAGCTACAGTTACTTATGTGGATGCTGGGAGTTGGCTTGTGCTTTGTAAAAGCTTCCACACAGTTTGACGGTTTGCTATGCAGCACTGGCACTGGTTTCAGAGCAATGGTACTGTAGCCATGGTGTGCTGTGCTTTTCATAGGACACCACAGTCACAGAATGGCAGGGCTCTTTTTTCAACTCAAATGAAGCCAATGGAAAACTACTCCCCTCCCCCTTTCTTTGAGAGCTCTATAGTTAAAATAAACAATAATGCATTTCCAGAGTTGTAGGAGGAAAACTTAATGTGTTGTTACTGAGGATACAGAGAGCTATCAAAAGCTAATTTTGAAAGGGACACCAGTTGTTTACACCCAAAGAATAAAATTAAAAAGGGCAGTTGTCAGAAAACAAAGTTGCTTTTGTCGATGGTCGGCTAACAAATTTACTTGGAACATCTGCCAGGGCTGGATCGCTTACAAATGGCTTCCTAACTAGTGTGCAGCCAACAGTTCTTATTCTACACCATGCCAGTTGTGGGTTTGGCAGTGCACAGGTTTTTTGTCTTGCGAGGGTTACATGGTGTTAGAGATACAGTACACAAACAGAGGTCTGCTGGAGGCCTTGACCTGTCTGTTGTCCACAGTGTAATTGTAATTTAAATAAATGTACCAAAAAGAACGGGGAGCCGCACAGTTGAGCTCCCTTTTATTTTTATTAACAATTCTTTACAATATGTAGTGTTCTCTCCAGGATTGAAGGGCAGGAGGAGTTTAAGATGGAGGTCTTCTTTAATTGATTAGATGTGAATATTGCTTTTAAAGAACCAAATTTGTGTGCTTGTCAAAAAACTAGACAAACTCTTGAACATTTGTTAAAAATGTCTCGTCATGTAAGTCACAGGACGGTTAGTATAGGTCTGTGACAGGATGTGAGTGGTTTGCTAATAACAAGAAGGTCCAAACAGTACTGTACTCATAACATCCGTGCTTATTTATAAATGTATCATAAAACCGCCCCTCAACTAGTGATGGTAATCGGCGGGGAGGGTTTACAATCCCAAACAAACAAACCATCCCAGACAGGTAATCCACAGTGCACGAAGCTGCTGTCTCCAAACTGGGATGTGGTGCATGTCTGCAGTGCAGTGAGGGTAGTGCTCAGGGGTTTATGCTGGCTCCATGGTGGCAGCTCCCATCTCTTAATCCTCCTCTGCAACACAAGACAAAAACGCAAACAAACAAACAGCGCTCCGGCTTGTTATCATTCGGTGTGAGGGGCTGTACTCGCATAGCTGCATCCCCTTTGTACTACCAAACTCCTCCCTGTGATCAGCCTGATGCTACGGTCTACCTAATCACTGCCTGCCCCACAGCTGACCACAATGGAGTTGTTTAGCAAACTCGCAGCTGTGCGCTTTCTCCAAAATTAGCTGACTTCTGGTTGCCATCTTCCATAGAGTCGCCCAGTCTATGGGAAAGCATACCACCAACATTACACAGCGCAGCAGCTCAGATTCATCCTCTCTGTCATAAAAAAATTTGTAGAATTGAGCTTTCCATGGAGGGAATAAATATATGAAAGAGTATTTAATTTTTCAGTAATCCATGTTATGTAGCGTGCCTGTCTGGAAGTAATATTGAGTTTGAAAATTTTCCAGTGTGTGGAGTCTTTGAAAGGTAATCCAAAGTTTCAGTCAATCACAGTTGCAGAAACTGTATGTATTTCAAATGGTTTTAGTCAAAATGTTTAACAGCTATTGAAAACCAGATGGTGTGTCTCTTGGAGGTATAAACCTGTTGTACATCACAAAGGAAAAGTTGTTAATAAAAATAAAAAAACATTTGATTTGTTTGTCCCTGGGCTTGGAATGGGTTCAATAATCTGCATTGGCCTGGGGGGCTGTTGGGATGGAATACATAAGAACATTTACGAATTAGAGGACGCCATTCAGTCATTTTAATCTCGTCTGGTTTGTAGTAGTTGAAGGATCCCAGACCTTTGTCAAGTTGTGTCTTAAAGGATACCAGTGATTCTGATCCCAGCAAAATGACTAGATAACCCATTCCATACCCTCATCACTATGTGTGAAGAAGTGTCTCCTTCCCTCTCTCCTAAGTCTATCTCCATTTAATTTCCCAACTGTTTCATCTGGTCCTGGTTTCTGTACTGTAGGAGGAGGAGGAGGAGGAGGAGGGAGGGGGGGGTCTTGAGCCAAAAAAGTCTGGCAACCCATACACTAAGCTACATACAGTTGATCGCATGAATAAACTATAAAGTAAGTAAAGTAAATAAAGTATGAAGCTATTTTTGTCTGCTGGAGCAGTGCCTCATGTTTTTCATGCAAGGTGTATAGTTGCACAAGGCAGTCAAAGTGATGGTGATATCTCATCAATACAATACTTGTTGAAGTGGTAGTGTGACATCCAATGAAAGTTGTGGAAGATGTATTGGTGTTGGAGAATTGCAATCCAAGTGCAGTGGCTGAATGAGTCAAAGGCAAGTTTGCTGCACAGATATGCCCTCTATAAATGCTCAGTTCTGCTCTTGTTGTAGGGTGGGGTTTTATCACAGTCCCAAGATAAAAACACCTCATATATACTGTTATTGACACTTGGACAGTCAGGACCTTTAATCAACTGTGCTGCCTAGCTTTTCATCCCTACACCTACCTGCAGAAAGCTGTAACCTAGTCCTGAATAGAGTTACCGCAGCTGGCTTCTCTGCCATTGTGCAGAATGCAGAGTGAAAACAAAAGGGCCGACTATATTTAAAGAGTAAGTAGCGGGGTTCCGTTAAATGTAGTGTTACACATCCCCACTTGTTGCTACAACTGAATAAACTAAAAATACATTACACAAATACACTTAAATAACGTGCCTCGTAATAACGTAATTTTTATTTTCATTGTTAACAACCTGACAACCTTTTACACTTGGAACTTTAAAGTCTGTTTCAAAGTTCTTTTCAAAGTGGCCACTCTAGTGCACTGATGGTGTAAGGATCATTGTGCACATTGTCAAACAGGTAACACAGCAATAAGATTGTTATGTATTTATTTATTTTTTAATTCCTGCAGCGATTTAGAGGACAGATCCCAAGCCCCAGTGCACTAGAGTGGCCATTAAAATCCTTGGCATGTATTTATTTGAAGGGATGATGATTGTCTATTCAAGGGATAGCAAGATATTTAGTAAGCAAGTGATCTGATTGGGTTAAAATAGGCAACAAGCGTCCCAACCTGAAGATCCACAAAATTACAACAAGCCACACTCACAGCACATTATACAGTCATCATGTTGCCAACCTTCTAAATGTTTCCTGCAGAACTAGTAGATGTGCATTTTAGAGATTCATTTGTGGAAAAAGCTGCTTGCAGTGATTTCAAACTGACACAAGAGGGAGACATGCAGTCCTTTAATCATGTTTTGGCTGCTGTAATTTTCCACTTGTTGTTGTTTTTTTTATTATACAAGTGTATTTGATTTTTATTCTAATCCACATCTAATAAATCTAGGCTTTCATCTCCCTCAAGACTCGGGGAGCACTCCTGAAGCCGCAGAAACGCAACAAATTCCACCACGTAGCAGGGGTCACATTGCGAAAGGAAAACTGGACAGCATGAGAGCTGGGTTACTTCCGTTAAAGGAAAATGTTTGTGCCACTGGGATAAATCTGGATCGTGGGTGAGAAGAACAAGCTCTGGTTACAAAACATACACAGAGATGGGCAGTTTTAGCACTTGAGCTCCTTGTTATTGACTCAATAGCTATGAGGCCCTCTGGGAGTGAGATGACATGTCTGTAAATATGACCTCATGGCCTTGTGTAGTGATAAATGGGTAAGCTAAACACCTGCTGTACTGAAGCGTTGTGTGAACCCCAGTACTGATGCAGGCAGTTTGTGCTTTTACTACTGTTCCAAATATTATACCCTGGTACCTGTTTCTCAAAGTGTTATGAGCAATTTGAATCTTCAGAAAACAGGCATTAATTGTTAATCAGCATTGGATGTTAAATTACAGCACTGTAATAGAGAAATTCCAGAATGACTCAAGCTGGCTTGTATTGAGCGGGTCCTATTTGTTACAGTTTAGATAATTTTCCTAAATGTAGTTTTAACTACAGTAGGAGTTGGTGACACAAGCCCCCCCACTTGCTTGAAACCACGTGGCAGGAGTAGAAATGTCTTCAGACTGTCTTAACTCAGAAAGCCAAACAGTTCAAATGATATTTTTGTCATTGATAGTATTTTCAGGAATCTGCTGCAGTAGAAAGCTGGATTTTTTTTGGTTTATTTTATCTTCAAGTTCCAAAAAATGTACATATTAGATTTGTTTTTTTTAATTTGTGAAAGTACTGGACTATTTTTAGATGTTCACTTTTTTTTTTTTTTAAAGAAACAATGTCGTATACGGTTTTAATTGGTTCCTGGGGTCCATTGGATATGCAAAAATAATGTATCTCGGAGGGAGTCGGCATACTACATAGTAGTTGCCTTATAAATTAAGTACAGATTAATGCATATTGCACCCAGATTTATTTATTGTTTTTGTTTTGTTTTTTGTTGTACATTCTTAAAGACGGTTGCTGCTTGTTTAGTATTCTGTCGTTGTGGCTGAGGTGGCAGGTAGCATGGCTGTGGGTTGCAAACACCCACACACCTGAAACAGGTATCGGGGCAAGTTCGAAAAAGAGCAGAGCAGGCACAGTAAATCAAACAAACACCCTGTTAGTTTAATTTCCTGCAACCATCCATGTATCTTGCAACTTGCTGTTTAGAAATGTCAGTTTTAAAGTCCTCATTTATATATTCTGTATTTATTTTTGCAGAATGTAGCATTCTGTTCTTATGGTATGTAAACCCGTAAAATGTATTGGTCTCAAGGTACAGATATTTTGCTGCTGTACTTGTTAAGTGGAGATCAGTAATTGAAACCAATGCAAGTGTAGAAGTAAATAGCTTCAAATTCCATTTTCTACCTTTCCTTTTTATGATATTTTTCGTGGCTCTGAGTCATGTTGCTCTAAAATCAAGATTAAATAATTTTCCTGTATAATATGAGTTTGCTTGGTGCATGCTTGCTGAGTCTATTTTTTCTTTTAATGCAGGCATCTTGTTTACCGGTTGTCCTGCTCCTCTGTAAGGGAAATTCAGGTATGTTATTTAATATTATATGATATGAGTACAGGGAACCATACAAAATTCCATTAATTTAGAAACAATTTAGGTGCAGAGTTGTTGTTAGAAAGACTTTTTAAGGAAGTGAAATCAGTCTGGGTGTGTGTGTGTGTCTGTGTGTGTGTATGACCATAAGACAAGTCACTTGACTGGCTTGTGATGGGTCCTCCTATCTGAGGGGTACAATCCAGTACATATTTGGACAGGCAATGAGATACCACATCTCAATTGAGTTATCTGACACTGGGAGAATGAAAAGGTCCCAAGTATTCTAGCCAAAACTGAATCAAGAGGAAACTGCTGTTGTATGATTTCAGAGCTAAGACTGTAGAGACATGCAATATGTGCTAAGAGAATTCCACCAGACCTAAGAACTTCTGTTCAGAAGAAAATGAAACACTGAGCTAATTGGAGAACTGACATTGATTAAGTTTCCATTATCAAAGTGGTCCTCTCATGTGGCCAATTTAGTTATGCGTGATTCAGTTTGTACAAAATGTTCTACAAGATTTAGATTTCAGAAAAACAGTGATTTAACCCTTAACTTGAGAGACTACTGGAGGAGACCTTCAAATCTTACAGGAGTTGAACTATTCAAATGAAAAGCAGTCCAGCTACAGTGACCTCCTGTGGGAAAGCTCTGGCAGCCTGATACATTCTGAAGGCTTTAGGCTAGAACTACAGCCTTCCCCACATTATAGTCCCAGCGGAGCTCTGTGTTGTAAGAGCTTGTCTTTTAATAACGATATTAAATAACAATTATTTCTGCACTCCACACCAGTGAAGGTTGAGTTGATGGAAGAAGTATTGTAGCATCTTTGTCTTGGACAAATTAAGTCATTCTTGCTGAAAATAAGTATCTTTTCTGTTTTAAATTGTTACTGCCCATTTAAGTTTCTTTGTCTACTCTTAACAAGGGCAAGTTGTTCATTATTCTTGTTTCCACACTATGTGGCCATGCTTAGCTAATTTTTTTTTATTTAATCGTGTGACATCAGAGTTGTGTTGTTCTGTACGGTTTTGTACAGACAGACACGTTCGCTGAAATATTCATTTAAAAAAAAAAATGCAGGATATGCAGCACTGTATTTTCAGCAATTGTTGTTGTCTTCAAACACAATCTTAAAAGCATGTAGTGTCAATGTAATCTCCTGTAGGGTTTACAAACATTTGTAGTAAATCTTTCTAGCTCCTCTGATGGAAAAGGTGACTTAAAATCGGACATTAATCATTGTTTCCTCCTACCCAACATAACCCATAACAAGGCCATGCTTTGACCTGAAGTCTCTTGGGACTGCAAATCAGGACACTCACTTGACAAACTCAATGTTTGTTTTTAAGGCATCTGGATTTACTAAAGGTACCATACTTCATGAGAGCAGATCTGACACACTTTATTTCTGTATTGTTATCTTCACAGTTCAATGAAAGGTCAGTCATTATGGGCAGCTAGGATAACAGCCACAGACAGGTGAGGGTGCTGTTCTGTCTGCCCTCTCAAAGTCAGTTTCGTAGTATGTCCACCGTATCACATTCATTTCCCCACAGCAGCACTGCACAGTGACCATAATCACCTAATCACTGATCAGGTCTTTGTAACAGGTTAGTAAAGGCACATTGGCAGGAGACGTGTTTACAATGTGCTATTCAAACACTACATCTTTGTGTTATATTACAGCTTGTTCAGGGATTGCATAATGCTTTCCCCAAACTGCCAGGACAGCAAACAGATTTGAAGTGTTTGCTGTAGGCTGTAAAGACACACTGTGTCCTTAAATTAATGAATGCATAAATAAATACATGCTAGAAAACAATATTTCTTAATGATTTTAAGTGGCAGACAACAGTTCTAGTTCCTACAATAACATAATCTTCTAATTTGCACATGGATTTGGAACATGTTTCAGATAAACATTGTAAAACCACATAGCCCTTGGCTGAACGACTGACTGATTTTATGGATAGAAACCGGGTGGAATTTGAAAAGACCTGCAGTTCAATAAATGGAAAGCCATTCCTTTCAGGAAATTGCTGTGATATTAAATATATTTTTTACGTATTTATTCCGTCTGTGGTTGGCTGCTTACTGGCTTTCAGACTTGTTTTGGGAAGAAAACCATCAATGTTCAGGGTGATAATTGGGCAAATTGTGCAGGAGTGGCGTTTGCAAAGCTTGCAAAAAAAACAAAACAACAATCTTATGACATATGACATGGCTGACCCTGATAAAAGTTTATGACATTAAATTTGCAGGTTTTCCAATGCATTTCCCATGGTTTTACTATTTATTAAGTGTTTATCATGTTTTTTTGTGGTTTTTTTTGTTCTGTGTTTTTTTTTTTTCACAGTTATCACAGAACACATGATTTTTGTGGAACTTGCCCAATGCAGTGTAATATGTAGAACATTGCGTAGAGCTGCACCGTTTCTTTAACATATCTTCAACAAAAAAAAGGCACTAAATGCATCCAAGATTGGAAATATTTATGCCAAAGATCCTGTTTGGTACATGGAGGGGGATGTGTCAGGTGTGACATTTTTATTTGTTTTTTTATTTTATTTGGTAATTCACTGATACAAATAGAACGTATTTAAAAGATCGACATAATAACAATTCATTATTCTGGAATATGGTATTTACTGTTAATTAGGTAATTATTGATTTGAAATGTAACAAGGCTATAACTAGTTTTAAACCATGAAATAAGCAATTTTTACAGTTGCGTAAAAAAAAAAAAAAAAAAAAAAAACCAGCCCAGGGTATCTGTGTTTTAAAATGCTTTCTCAGTGCTTTATTACACGTTGCTGTGCTTTTATCTTGGTAAACTTTTATAAGGGGTGCTCAATAAAGTAATGAACTGTAACTGGTAGGCTTCAAACCTGTAGCTACAGTAATTTAAAGGGGTAGTGTCTGATGTAGTTTTATTTGCCTCTTATTTAGGAAAACTGCTGCCTCAAGCCTGAGGTTCAAAATATTAGTTCTACAGGTGCTTCCTGTAAATTGCAATCAGAAACACATTTTAGTCAAATTGTAGTACTGTACAGTAACCCTTTTTAATGTCTGCTTCTTTAAGTTAAAGAGAATCTTGGTATGGTTATGATCAGTTATTTTATCTAATGTAGTCTCCTTGCTGTTCAGATTGACTTCTGTTTCACTACATTTTTTGTTTCACATCCTGGTGACTTTCAAAGCTCCCCTGCTGCCTCTCACAATCATTTCTAACCCCTAAGTACGTCAAGCACACCAGAGTGTAACGATGAACCTGTCCTCATGCAAGTCTCTGCCGCTAGTACACGTAAGAAGTATCATGTTTGTTCTGTGTGGCACTTCTTGCTAATGCACTTGGAGATAAGACATGGTTGTGAGAGCTCTACTGAGGCATGCATTCAACTTAAAAAAACCAAACAGAATCTAAACAAGATTATTTATCCTGTGCAAGTATATTATCGGATTCTGCCGTTGTCAACGCCCCAGTTTGAACGATTGCCACCCCAGCTTTTAGCTGAAAGTCAAATTTTCACCATTCATTTCCAATTTAATAAACAAATAATGCCTGAGGGGAAGTATCACTTGAATAGAAAACACTGCCTAGTAGTTGCTCTGTGCATTGAGTGATGCAGGGTTAGGGCTCATGTCTACTCTCCCAATAGCATATAATCACATTTTGTAAAAATACACCTATTTCAAATTATATTAATTTTTTTTAATACATTTTTAGCTTTTGCCAATTATTTTATTTTCTTCCAATTTGAAATGGCCAATTATTTAGACTCACCTCACCGCTACACCCCCTGCACTGACTTGGGAGCGGTGAAGGTGGAAGGTGAGCCGAGGACACCCTGGCCGCGCCACTTGGGAGCCCCTTCAAATTCCTTTTACTCAAACTACATTTGTATGTTGCCTGACCTTGGTATGTAACTTGAATGAAGGGTCATTGTTAATGCAACTTAATAAGGTAAAGTAGAAAATCTAGTCCCCAGTCCTTAGTCTTTCTGATTTTCTATTAACAGGAAAATAGTGCTGATTAAAGGATGTTGTAATATCTCTGACATGAAGCTTGACAATGAAGATGTATCGTTGAAGAACAAGTTAGTTCCTTTGTATTATTTTGGGCACAAGTAAAAAAGGAACACAATTTAGTGCAAGCCATAAATATAAATGAACATGTCTCTAAGGTTATCTGTTAGTAGCAGCTGAACAGGGACTGACAGAAAAAAGTAAGCCTATATAATACAAAGCAATAATAAAACCAACTGGGCATGTTTGACCTGTTTTCTTGTAGCCTTAAGACTACAGAGCTATACAGTGTACAAACATCTGCCTTATTTACAGGGTTTTTATGAGATGTGATTTCATACTCAGGGTACATTGAGTTAGGAATGATCCCTTGCTGGCTCCTGGTATTAATGACTTGTAATTGAGCTTTACAGCTGAGAAATAGTGGGAAGGAATCCAGCATATTTTAACTTCTGGAGCTGGCCTGTCCAGCTTCATAATAACCATCTGTCCTCTATAAGCCACTCAAGGAAGTGTGGAAAAACAATTTTCTGTCCCCTCCCCCTCCCCTCTATCATTGGCCCAGGGCTTTGAAAGGGTAAGGATCCTGCTATGTTATTGGCTGAGTGGCACACACCCTCAGAATTTGTTTTCTAAACTATGTTCTGTATGAAAAGAACATTCCTTGACGCCCAATGAGGGGTGAAGTGTTTTTGGAGGAGAGGGGTGGGATGTTTTATGGGATATGTCTTCTAGGAACTGCTGCTTTTAATTTCCCTTGGCCCCCAGGCTAGCCTGTTTTTGTAAACATTATGTAAAAGCCTGTGCTTTAAGATATTTTTCTGCTTCGTGTTCGGAGAACTGGGCTGGACTGTGCATTCCCAAGGTGGCAATTCATTTTGTTTACTTGAAGCCCTACTGTGTACATATATGACCTAGCAGATCGTGGTAAGAGAAATGTGAGATTTGTCATTGCAACTCATTCAAAGTATTATTATTATTATTATTATTATTATTATATTATTATTATTATTAGAGTTTTTTTTTTTTTTTTTACATTCTTACAGATTTCACAATTTTCATGAAATGTACCCATTGCTGTTTTAATATGTAGTTCCATGTGAAAACCCCCATTTCTGAAAGAGTAATTGTAAATATGCATATTTTTATCACTCAAATAAATACAGCAAACATATGCCTTATTGATGCACTACCTGTTACTTTTCACTGCATTTAGGAACCTGAGAGTCGGTTTAGTTTGCATCCGGAAAATGATTGAACACATCACATTGAGCTGCACAATTTCTTTAAAGTGTCTTCAACGAAAAAGACACTAGCTGCATCAAAGATCCGAAATATTTCTAATAAAGATCACTCTGTCCTGTACTGTAGAATGTCTTTAAAAGGTTGACATAAAAAATAAAAAGATTCTACAATTTTGCATTTACTGTTTTTCAAGTTAGCATTTAAATATTAAGGAACATTTGTTGTTTAACAACTATAGAGAAAGTTATCAATTTTTAATGTGACCACTCCATTTTTTTTCTGCTTTAATAAATAGAATGTTTAATTGTGAAATACCTATTCACAAAGCTTTTAAAAACAGTGGGCCATGTTCACAAAGTTGAAAGACAGGAGTTGAAGACTGCGTTTAAAATAGTTTGCTAAGAAACCGGCAGTAATTAAAAAAATATTAAAGTTAATTAACATGCACGCTCTCTCTCTCTCTCTCTCTCTCTCTCTCTCTCTCTCTCTCTCTCTCTCTCTCTCCTCTCTATATATATATCTTATATATATATATATATATATTTATATATATATATATATATATATATATAATATATATAATATAATATAATACTATATATACTATAATATAATATGCGCATAAGTTAAAGCCTTTTTGGTTTTATTGAGTATGGCCCTATGTACTTAGTAACATAGAAAAACATTAAGGCTAATGGACTAGAAGATTAAAAAAAAAAAACTACTGTTAACACAGAGGCTTTGGTTAAGGTTACCTCTGTCTCAAAAGCACAGAAACACACACACACATGCTCGCACATGTGTGCACAATCTTGAGAAAGGGAGAGCCATACTGGAGTTCTGATTGTTATTATAGGCAGCTGCTCTCTGTCTTTCCTGACAAACCCTGAAAACTGATGGGCTTGCCAACTCTGCAGGGCAGCAGTCTTTGCAAACTACAAAATACCAGTACTTAAAGAAAGAAGCAAGCTAAATGGGGATCATAGGGCGGATTTACACCAGCAGTTCATCTTCCTGTAGCTTGCATAAGACGAGTAAATGGCCAGTGTTACACCTACAGTACTGTGTAACTAAGGTACCCATACAGAAGAACCAAACCAACCTGTGCCCCTAAATAGACCACCATCAGGTTTTGTAAAAGGTTTTGCTCTTTGCCTGCCCTTGCAGGGAGGTGAGCGTAGATACTATAGGGGGTCATTGACCTACCCCACAGTAATTTTCGTATATATTTGGATTGTTTGGTTGGCTTATTTTTTAAAATTGTGTTCTCCATTTGACCTGTTACTGTACGCCTATATGTAACAGTGTTTTTGTTTTTGACTGTTTTTGTGTTACACAATATGGTTGTTTTTTTGTAGAACAGGACGGACTGCTTTCAAAACTTGTTTCTTCTATGAAGTGTGTAGCACATTGATGTACAGTGTGTTAATATCTAAAAATGTACTGTGTAGTTATTTTAAGTTAAAACAGTGACCCACTTGCTTTGATTTAATACGTTTCGGGCATATTTTCTTTTGTTTCTTTTCTAATGCTCTTGGACACACAACATCTGTTAATAAAGCCTTTTCTCCAGACCTCCAACTTTGAAAAGGCCAGATGTTGTGAATTTGTTTTTATTTGAAAAGCCAGCCTCTAATTATTTAAAAACAGCACAAAAGGGACATGCGACCATCAAAACTCATGTAAGAGCTGACATTTAAATAACTCATAAGTTAAAGTTTTGTGTAAGTAACACTTTGTTTAAAGGTCAGTAAGCTTCAAGATAGGGTTTTACCGGTTTTAAAACCTAATCCACTTGAATTCTCTTCTGATATTATAAACTACTCAAAAGCTAATCTTTTAACAATGCAGTGCATTGTTGTCTGTTAAAAGGTAATTTTTTTATTATTTAAGTAAGCTCAGCAGGACGCAGATTCTGTTGATTTTAAACCCGCTTCCTAATCTTTACAACAGGAATTAGCATAGGCAATCGAGACACTGATGATAATACAAACCATAACAGGCCAAACTACATAGAAGAAAGCAATTCCACAATGGGTCTAAATGTACTGTGGTCCAGTGATGATTAACTAGATCCTTGGTTTACCTGTTCCTGGCTCTATTTCTTTGGCCACTGTAAAGGCTGAGGCAAAAGAGCTTTCCCCTTTTTTCCCCAACACTGTAAACTGTATAGGTCAAACAAAGTAACTTGATACAATGTGGGGAGAAACATTACCAAATTGAAATGAACAAAATTGCATCAAACACTAATAAATTGGGCCAGTATCAGTTTTTGAAAAATGGCTGCCATTTTTGATAGAAGGAAATAGTTTTTCTTGTGTGGGAAAATCTAAATATTATTAAACAGTTTATAATGTATTCCAGGTTTGAGAGGGACCCTGTTCAGTGGTTGCAAGTAAACACAATAAAACACAATTAAAAGGATCAACAGAAGGGGTGAAATAATCATTTGCAGTATTGTGTCAACAGTGCAATAAATAAATAAATACGTCCTTTGTACTCATTTTGTAAATGCAGCTGCAGTCTTGTACTTAGAGCAGGTCAGGAAATGGCTGCTTCCAACACTGCCAGCCCATTTGTCCTGGTCAGGAAGATTTGTTTATTTTTTAACCTGGACAAAAAAAAAATCGGACATTTTTGGTTCATCAAAAATTAATACAAAATGGTGTGACTCTTTATTACAAATGTTGTTGCCTCTCAATGGTGTTAGTACAGTGCAGTGGGCACCGCTAAGCCATATACTGTAGTTTAATACATAGTTTTCTCCTTTTTGATAACTGTGTGTTTTTGACTGTTAATAGTCCTTCAGTGACATGTTCTTTACAGCTTTTTTTGCTGATGCAATTTTGTCTGTTTGCAACAGTCCGGGCAAGTTCCCAAACTGAATACCAGCCTGGAATGTCAGACTGTGCTCTCTCTCTCGTGACTCGTGATAGGCGTCACAAATTCTCTGTTCTGGCCAGTTCCCTGCTTTTCTAATTATCTGTGTGCAGTGCATTGATATAGCCTGTGGTACATACATATCTCTAACAAAGTGATGTTCCTTTAACATCTAGGACTACATCACAAATCAAATTAAGCACAGTATTTTAATAATTGTAAAATTAAAAAAAAAAAAAAAAAAAAAAAACACTTATTTTTGAAAATCATAGAACCCTGTGTTGCATAGTTTCAAAATGGCAAACCTGCTCAAAATTGGTCAAAAAACATCAACTATTTCCTGGTCATATGTAATACATAAATGTAAAAAACTGTTTTAAAAATAGAAACATACAAGATGATTGAGTAAAACGAGTTCAATTGATTGTCAGGTAATACTTAATGAAAAGTGTGTTCACTGTGTGACATGATTTTCATTAATTTTACTTGAGTGAAGTCTAAGTGGAGTCAGCAGTGTGCAGTTGACACGTTCTGTTACGCATTGTTTGCAACATACGGGAGGCTCATAAATGCCACACTGCCCAGATAAAGGTTGTAGGAAGGTGTTAAAGGCTGGGCTTGAGGCAGCGCTTGTGTTGCGGTGAAAAGTTCAATGGAAAAGCAGGGCTGGGGACTGAACACTGCTATTTAGGCCCAGAAAAGCTGACCAAAGCCTTGTACTGGCATCCTTGTCAGCGCCACAAGACATTCCTGCTCTCTGATAATAATTATATAATCACCGTTACATTATCATATGCTATGTAATCGGTTACACTACAGATTTTGTTGAATTCAGTCTAATTCAATTTCCTGTTTACTCTAAGTGGCTTTTTCTTGCTGCTTTTTAATATATGCCTAGATACAGAGGGCCCCTCTGTCATTTTCTACCTGGTAACAACAATACTGTATCAGTAAGTGTTGATGTTTAGGTTTTGCCTTTCTTTTGTATTTTGATTACTATTGGGACTGACAAATAAAAAATAAAAACAAGAATGGGGCATTGTAGCAGGGTGGTAGGAAAGCCCTGCCGTTTAATCGTTTTGTTTATTTTTAGAACGGGGTTTCCCCCTCCACCCCTGTGTTATTTTGTATTTGTTTATTTTATATTTGTGTATAGATGATTGCGAACCGCCGTGTGTTTTGTCATTATTTTGCAGCGTGGATGGGAAGCCCCATCCACATTAAAAACTCATGCAGAAGGTGGCCATCTCCCGAATTAAGTAATTAATTTGTTGCTAATCGGGAGATGGTCACCTGCATAAATACCTGTAGCTCTCTGCACTCCGGGTGGGTGTTCAGAGGAGGAACGACAGCGAGGAGAATTTATTTAAACAGCAGCTAAAGGATCTGTGAAGGCTACTGCCCAGCCGGGCCTTAATTCTTTATTGGTGTTTGTGATTATTTTTGTTTAATTATTTATTTTCTGTGCTGTGTGAGCAAGTGTTTATTTTTGTTTAAACATTTTATTTATTTTTGTATTTAAAATAAAAACGGTGCACGCTCCCTGACCTGTGTGTGCTTTCTTCTGCTCTGAGTCACCACAACACCATTTCCTGTCACAGGCATACATGAAAGACTGAAAGCCTGTTTAATTTATTTATTTATTTATTTTCTGTCCAGAAACATTTGACAGATGAACCTTCAAATATTTCAGTTATTTCTCTGTTACTGTTTTTGCACTTTTATGATTGGCAAAACATATTGCCCTGTAAATGTGCCATGGAAAAATGCAGTATGTAGATTTTATTACAGCACAGTAGAATTCAATATGGTTTTGGTATCTGCTGTTCTGCACATCAGTTGAATGCAGCTGATGATTTGTTACGCTAAATGTAATAATAGAGGTAGTTGAAACACCTTTTTATCTTCCCCACATCACCAGGACCACAGTAGTCAATTAGGAAAGGTTTTTTGCCTAAAAAAAAAAAAAAAATAGTTTGCACAGTCAATGCTGGGAGAATGGAAACGGGTCCTTATGTTGAAGAAGGACTAAAACGCAGCTTTCTGACTGATCTGAACCTACAAAGACACTGCAAAAAATAATTCAGCCTTACCAGCCAAGAATAAGTAGCTTCAAATTCCATTTTCATATTTCCGTATTGGCATTTTTACAAAGTTCCCAATTATTCAGCGTGGTTCATATAACCATTTCTTAAATGTTGTGCTAATTATTTTGTGTGTGTTGAGGTCCTAATTAGTTCAGGAGTAGACATTGTTACACATGCTAGATCGACAAATCAAGTTTCCTTTTGTAGTGCGGTCAGTGAATAATACCTGCTTAATAGAGAACACTGACCAGACACGTTGCTGATCTAGCCTATGTTACATAGATCATCAATTGTGAAAGTATCAAGCAACATTAAGAGGCTTTGTGGTCCAGTAGTTAAAGAAAAGGGGCTTGTAACCAGGAGGTCCTCAGTTCAAATCCCAGCTCTGCCACTGACTCAGTGTGTGACCCTGAGCAAGTCACTTAACCTCCTTGAGCAACATCTTTCGGGTGAGACGTTGTTATATGTGACTCTGCAGCTGATGCAGTCTCTGTAAGTTGCCTTGGATAAAGGTGTCTGCTAAATTAATAATAATAAGTTGAAGAGCTGAAGCATTTGTGTGTGTGTGTGTATAAACCGATGGGGATATGCAGCTTCCCCAGAAACAAATGCAAAAATCAAACATCTCTATGTTTAACACACATCACTTCTGTCAAAGCTTATAGTATGTCTATAATCTAAGGTAAAACTATAGAGTTGTTAATACTCTGACTCGGGGATGGGCTGAAATGTTTGTCGAGATGGCAAATGTTGTTTTACCATTGAATTCTGACTCCTTTCTGCTATTACCCCTTTTAATGTGTTTTTTTTTTTTTTTTTTTTTTGTTTTGTTTTGTACACTGAGCCCAGCTGTTCTTTCTGTAAAATTCTCTGCATCCTGTTTGGAACTGGAGAACACTTTTCTTCCTTCCTGTGGTGGATATAATCTCTGGGTTTGCCTGGCTCCTGTGTGTGTGTGCACGCGATTGTGTGTGTGTTCTGAACAGTTTAATAATGGGTCTTGTTATCATTAAATATGTTGGTGTAATCATCGCCAGGACTGTGAAACACTTTATAGAGCCTAATCGATTGTATACAAGCAGCGTATTAAGTTGTGCATGTCCAGACTTGCCTGTTGTCATAATGTTTTTGCACAATTTTGAGTTAATCGCTACCTTGCTGTATTCTAAACTGCTAAACCCACGATTGATGACCGCTGAGGTTTGTGGTTGTACATGTCCTGTAAAGTACAAGAAGCAGTAATTTATTACACTATAATTATACAAATAACACATAAAGCACTGTTGAGTTTAAACAAAGGTGCCAGGGTGGTATTGGATTCCTTTTTTTATCTTCCAACTAGAGACTACAAGGAGCTGTAAGCATTTAGTCTCTTACTGTTCCAATAAAAGTCATTTTAAGAAGAAATGATCTGACAGTAATATTCTTGATCTGAGAGGCAGTTTCACAGCAATGACGTTTGAAGAGGAGTTGAGTGTGTGGTCTGTGACAAAGCTCTTACACAGGTACTGGTACCTACAACTTGGCACAGGTGTGAAATATCAGGGTTATCTGAACTAGTGTAATGTAGTGCTCTTGTTTTTGAGATTGACTTGTACAGTACCTTCAAGTACTACTGGTACTCCAGTTGTAATGAAATCTCCCCTTGGTCTGGGTAACAGGAGAGGGTCCATCACACTTGAGAGCGGGGTCCTTGAAGATAGGAGGCCAGCTAGGGAGCCAGACAGGACGACAATTGGATGAATAACACTAGCTGGAGACACAACTGCAGCAGCTTTGTATCTTTTGTGCGCACAGGGTACAGCAGATTCCTATTAGAATAATACATTATATTTAGGGCTTCTGATGTGTGTTGCTTTTTTTTTGGGGGGGGGGCTTTCACTTTTTATATACTCTATGAAATTATTTTCAGTTACTTTCCAAAATGCTTGGCCGTGTTTTTGGCCACAATATGTATAGTAAGTCAACAGTACTTGCACACTTAAGTTGTACCTTTGTAGTTGGGCGGTAGAAAGCCCTTCCTTGCAAGGAAGCCCTCAAATGAGTTGACGTTCAGTAAGGGGGAATGGGCCAAAATTCCTCAAAACCGATGCGAGAGACTGACCAACAGTTACAGGAAATGCTTAGTTGAAGTCATTGCTGCTCAAGGGGGTGCCAGCAGTTACTGAACCTAAAGGTTCATATACTTTTTCACACATGGATATTGAATGTTGAATCATTTGTGGATGGATAAATAAATGTTGAAAAAGTATCATGGTTTTTGTATCATTTGTTTAATCAGGTTATCTTTATCTGTTATTAGGACTTTAAGATCTAATAACATTTTAGGTTTGAAATATGTGAAAATCCTAAGGGGTTCACAAACTTTCTTGGCACTGTATATGAGGGTGAAGTGCCGTGTGTTTTGTACTGTTTGGTAGTGTGGATGGGAATCCCCATCCACTATTTAAAAAACTTGTGCAGAAGGTGGCCATCTTCCGATTAGGTGATTTTAATTTGTTGCTAATCGGGAGATGGTCACCTGCATATAAACCTGCAACGCTCTGCATTCCGTGTGGGGTGTTCAGAGGAGAGAAAGAAAGACTGGAGAAAACAAAACTAAACAAAGTAGGATTAGTGAAGGCTACTGCCCAGCCTGACCTACTTTTATTAGATTTGTATTTTGTGTTCGTAATTTTGTTTTTGTTTTAAAGCTTTTATTTCGCTCTGTGAGGAAAGTGTTTTTTGTTTAAATATTTTATTTGTTATTGTGTTTTAAATAAACACAGTGCGACAACGTCTTTTTGCCCTGCAGTACTGCCTGCGTTTTTGATTCCTGCATTCTGGCTTGACGTCACCGCATCGCAATTCCTGTCACATACCTTCTTTGCTGTCTTCCTTAATGAAATCCTTATGGTCATGGGCAAATCCTCTGTATCAACTGTAGTACAGCTTTAAATCCCGCAAACAAGTCTCCATTCCTAATTCAAATTTTGTTTTAAATCTCGCAAGTGGAGACTCCAATAGAAATGTATGGATTTGCTGCCGCTCAGTAGTTGGGGTGAGTTTAAAGTATTCAGTGATAGATACAAGTCAGGAAGGAGGGACATTGCCTAGCTGCACTGGGACAGGTAGTTTTGTTTTTCTTTTTTTGTATTTTTTAAATGGGAAAGTTGTGAAGTCAATGTGAGTTGAGTAAACATTTCCAGTTTTTCCGGTGTTTATTGGCTGTACACCGATGACATGTTTTTGTAGCGGCGGTGTTATCATTTTGTATCGGTTAAAACCTGTAAATCAGAAGTCCTAATTACATTATGTCGGTACTTAATTCCTTCACACATCAAAAAACATTCCTACTTCCAGAGCTTATGTTTGGCTGAAGCAGTCTCTCCTGCGCTTGCTCACTGACTGCATACAGCCATTCAAAAGGGCAGAGCTGAAATAAACACTTGCAGGGTCCGCATCCTGCTACCGCAGTCATTACACAGTATAACCATTAACTTGTCCCCCAGAAATACATTGGTAACAAATATCACGTAGAACATTAACCTGCACCCCTGCAACGGTTTCACCAGCTTGAGAGCTCTGTTGATGCTACAGGGGTGTGGACTGTGGTGATAAGATATCATGACTGAAACACAAAATTGTACAAAGTGAAGAAAAAGCTCATTTCAAACTGAAACCAAATTGCTCCTTTATGTTTTTTTTATTGTGCGTGTTTTGTTTGTAAATTGGGTCAAAACGTCATCAAGCAATGTGCCACGTTCAGAGAGAGCAGCTGGATATGAATAGACATGAGCATGCTGTATGCCTTGATGCTTGCTGTACATGTGGATTCAATAGAAGATAATTTGTTAGTTCATATAATTACATTTGAATTACCGAGACATTTGGAAATAGCCATTGTTTTAAGCTCTACAGGGTATGCACTTTGTCATGCTTTACATTTTGATACAGTTCAGAGCCACATATCCAATTGTGGTGAAAATTGGTATGGATGTTGTTCATCAGAATCTAGTCCAATATGGAGATGCATGTTTGTTCCTCTATAGGTCAGTGCTTTCCTAAACAATTATCTGTACCACGTATTGAATCGTGATGAAACTTGGTAGAGACATTGTGTAGCACAATGTATGAGGAGTGCCACACTCTGGAGGTGTATGGAGGTGACATGCCAGTTTGTACGCACGCACTTGCCGCATGTCACATTTTCATTTTTGCCCAGTGTCCCCAGTGAAGGAATGTTTAAAGTGCATGGATTGCTCCTGTTTCCTTGTCGGCCGCATGGATTCTGTTAAGCTGATATGTGCTCTAGTTCAAACTACACCAAAATAATTAATATTAATTTAATAATAATCATCTTTATTTTTATGTAGCACCTTTAATAGTGGACCACCATCACAAAGCGCTTTACAAGATACAAGACTAGGGTGTGTGAACTGTGCATCAGCTGCAGAGTCACTTAACAACAACATCTCGCTCTAAAGATGGAGCACAATGAGTCAGTAGCTGAGCCGGGATTTGAACTGGGGACCTCCTCGTTACAAGCCCGTTTATTTAACCACTGGACCACACAGCTTAAATACTTTTGTTTTCACAAATAGTCAACCTCGGTTAAGGTAATGCAATATCCCACAGGATGCCATTTAGTGTTGACTTATCCAAGGTGTTGAGTTACCCACTGGTGCACATGAGCCATGGCATTAACAAACATATAAACAGGAACTCACACGTTTACAGTATTTACAAGTTCGTTTTAGTTAAATGTCCTTAACAGTTGAAAGAACTACAGTGAATGAATCAATTACAGTATACAGTAACGTATAAACTCGGTACAACGCCTATAGTTAGATTTGAGATAAGAATTAATAAAATAACTACAGCGTTATTTTTATGAAAACAATCCAACCACAAACTGCACAAACTGTTGACTGTACTTTTAGGTATTGGCTTGTACTGTCTAATTTGATGGATTAAATAGCAAAAGTTAACAAATGTGCATTATACAGAATTAACTTGGTGAACAAAAACAATAGTAAACAACTTGGTTTCACACAGAAATCAAACATTGTCGATTGTTTCGCATGCAAAAACAAGCACTTTGAAAGTTCTGCTTTCCCGAATAACCTATAAAACCAATTGAACGAGAACTCATTTTTGGCATCTCGCTCATTATGAACTGACACTGTAACCAGCTGCTGTTGATAGTCACATGAAACGACAGTGTCGAGTTATCCACTAGTCTTTTTTAAAAGTTTTTATTCCTTTGGTACTGGTAGTAAGTGTCAAGTTATGAGTAAAGCATGCTGTCGAATTAAAAAAGGGTGCATATATTTTATATGGAGAAAATTCAGGACCAAGACTGTGTTGGATTAAGTGAAGGTGTCGAGGTATCCACCAGTCCAGTTAACAGAGGTTGACTGTACTTTCTAAATGCTAAATTCTTTAAGTGAAGATAAATGAAACTTGATTGCAAAGAATCACTTTTTTGAAATGACTCCCCCTTCCTCTGAAAAAATAAAACTGAGATGTTTCATCACTTGAAATCTGTCACACAGATGGTTTGGAGCTGTACCAAAGGAAGCAGAATGTTACACACATCAGGCAAAAATAAGTCTATAATGAACCTTGCTGTACTTGGAACAGTAAACACAGCAATGTATTTAAGCTTGGTTGGTAATTCTTAATTCAACATCTGGCACTGCAGTATGATATTCCACACTACCCTTTAACCTGACATGGGTCTAGCACAAGCAAAAAAAAAAAAAAAAAAAAGTTTCAATGAAGCTGAAACTCTAGTTAGCCTTAGCTGACGGAGAAATGTGCCCCGAGATAAAGCAAGAGAGCTTGTTTTAAAACACAGATGTCTCTTTGTGACTTCCTTGTTGTAAGCAAATATAGCTGATGCTTTTGACTCTTGAGTGCAACAGTGTGGTCATACAGTAGTTGGAATGATGTGGTTATAGTTATAGAGCAAAAAGACACTGATCTTGGACACAGTCATGTGATCCAGATAATATGCATGCTTATACAGTAGGAGCTATAAAGTAGCACTCAATAATTATGCAGCCCCTTTAAAGGGAGCTTGTGTAAATTTGCAAGCTCGCTGCTTCTACATCTACTGTTAATATCAGGCTGGATACTCCTCAGGCAAAATTTAACGGCAACCTTCACTTTGACCTGTGACCAAAAATGGATGCCATTTGACCTATTGGGTTTCATGACGATGAAGACCTAACACTTGAAGATATTGGCTTCTACTAAGAATTGTAGAACTGTTAATGTCTTACTGGGTGACATAAGACTTCTTATAGCTTAAATGGCCTAGTCACTTTAGTTTGGGAACAGTGCCAAGACGTAGTGCTAAGAAGTAGATACAGAATATTAAAATATATACTTAACTGTTTAGGTAATGTTAAACATATAAGGGTAATATTAAACATACAAGATCATTGAGTCTTTGAAGATACGTTTTTAGTATTTGATGTTGGAGGAGTAGAACAGAATTGCTGTATGATCTACTTCCACTTATCTTTCCTTCTAGACTTCAGCAAGGTTATAATGTTCTTATAAATTGGTTAATTTTTTAAACTGAGTTTTAAACTTACAAACTAGTTTTCTCATATTTAATTAGGAAACTATTATTAAGGAAAGTTTTTGCCAGATCATATAAATCTTGTAATAAAATAATAATTAAAAAAAAAAAAAAAAAAAAAAAAAAAAAAAAAAATAGGAATATTACTAGGAGAAATTAGCTGAGATGTAGTATCTGGTGTGTCCTAGAGTGCCCATCCATTACACCAGAGGAAGCAAATCAGGAAAGCATTACCATATTAAAGCTGAGAATTTGTTTGACAAATGAGCATGCTCAGTCATGTGTGTATCCATATTGAACCTTGTATAAATCAAATCATCCTCTTGTGAAGGTAAGTCAGTGATGTTCTGGCAGATAGGGAGAGAGAAAATAAAGAGTGTGAAGCTGGGTATCATGTTTACTGCTTAGTTTAATAATGCCACTGACAGACCTTTCCTGTACAAACAGATACTTCCATAGAAATTCATACTAGTCGTTTTGTAGATGTGAACATCCAGCTGATTTTTTAACTTGCTTTTAAACTACAACTGACCTTAAAAATGGCCTAGTTTAGAAGGTAGATTTGAGTTCTGAATAAATCATATTGTTCTAACCAATAACATTCTGAATTTCCAAGTTTTAATAACACTTGCATTTACTGCAGTTATTTTTTCAACAAGGATCATGCTCATGGTCTCATTAATTTTAATGTTGCCAAAGAAAATGTATCATTTTTATAATAGCTAATGTACACAATTTTTTTATTTTTCAGGGAAATTGAGGGTTTGGCCCATGTCAGCTGGCAAATACCTAAATAATAAAAGCAAACCTTAATTAGGACTTAAGTTTTAAGAAGAAAAAAATATAACCAAAAAAAGGTTCGTTTTCATACTGTAAATTGGGCAACATATCTGCTGGCTGGCTTAATCCTTATGCATTGCTTTTGAGATTGCTAAACAGTCTTGTCATACTTGGAGTGTGACAGGTTTAGGATCTGTTTGTGTGCCTGTTTTGGTGAACTCTTGATGTTTTAATTAATACTTCAATGGAAATGCTACATGTAGATGTACATGTCTGTCAGTGTAGTTTACTGTGGTGCCGTCTGTTTGCTTTATTTTTGAACCTTAAATAAATATGTTAAAGTGCAGTGGTACTGTATGAAATATCACAGCTAACTTGTGGATTTGTGTTTTGCATTTCATTCTATATCTCATTCCTGGTTGGAGCTCTCAACCAGGTCTAAATAGATCTAGTAGCCAGAATGCAACCATCAACACATCTTCCTGCAACGCTTGACAACAAGAAATAACATATAGCCCAGAACAAATGAGGGGCAGGACGTTGCATGCGGATGGGTTAATGGATCCCACTGTAAATTGTGAGAAGACATGTTTTATAGGTCTTTTGAGGGTACAGAGAGCTTTTAAAGTCACCAGGATAGATGACTGAAACAGAAAATATAATAAAGAATGCATTAATCAGTGACTCTGATAAATCATACCAAATCGCTATTTAAGCTGGCAATAAAACAAGTCAGTTGATTAATAGTCCTGTTAATCCCTTTCAGACATTATGGCGTTTTAAAACTGGTCTCCATGGCATTTTCAGATTGGGATGAAACTCCTTGCCCCTGCTGAATGCTTCATAAAGTTATCTATAAAATATAACCTATTCAAGAAACGTAATTTTAAAAAAAAGTAACAAGATTGAAAAAAATGAATACATACCAAAGCAATTTAGATTGTAGCTTTAGAACAGAATATGTTTACACTTTATTAGCATGGTGTAAGTAAATAAGAAGGAAGTGTACAGAGGCAAATAGCATCTTTGATGGTGTTTGTGATATGCCCTAAAGGGTAGAATGTGTGCTGATTCATTAGCAAGCAAAGCACTCTTTCATTGGGTGAACCCAAGATACTTGGAACTGTTGCATAAGCAAAGAGAAAAACGACTCAAAAGAAACATGTTTTTCATTGCTTCAGTCATAAAACAGCTTGTTTAAGAACTTTCTGTGTAGCGTATATCTATATAAATAAATACAGTGACCAGATTAAATCCCCTTTTTATTTGCCCATAAATCAGCTTTCTCATGTGTTTGTTGTTTAGCATTACAAACAGTATCCTATTTTCTTCCTGCTTTCAGCCAAGTTAAAAAAAAAAAAAAAAAAAAAAAAAAAGTACCTTTTTGATCTGATAAAGAAAGAGCAACTGGGGGACAGGCAAATAAACCCACAGTTTTAAAAATGTTTTTCTTGGAACGACACAATGTCCAGATCACCCCTCCTTTTAATACAGAATGAATATTTGTCATAGCATCCATGCTAATGTGTTGGATAACCTCCAATGTGATGGGCTAGATTTCCTGTGCTTTGTCTCCAGTGCAAAACTGACCCAACTCTATAAATATGATAACACTACCACTAAGTAGTGCAAAGCATAGTGAATCTGGAGCTGAATGGCATGTCTAATGGAAAGCTATATTGCATAGCACAAATCCTAAAAATGTCAAAATTATTCCAACCAGTCATGTTTGTATTTCCTTTATCACGCTGCCTGGATTGTGTAATGATAAAGGATTATCGTGCCAGTAAAGGCATAAGATCTCATATATATACTCTTCAAAAAAAGAAGCGCATATGTGTTTTGAATGTACTTTTTCTAGCATTAGTATGGCAGTTTGCATAGTAAAACAGACGGTTCCAAAGAACCTTAATCTGTACAGAAACCATTAAGACATTCAATAAAGTCAAAGGTCAATAGAAATCAGTAACGGGTATGCCCACAATTGGTATCGATAACAGCCTGACATCTCCTGCCCATCGATCGAATCAGAGCCTGGATAACATGCTGGGGAATGGCAACCCATTCTTGCTCAAGTTCCTGGAAAAGTCTTTGTAACATCTGTGGCTCGGGGTGACGTCGTCGCACATGTCGATCAAGCTCGTCCCACAAATGGTCAGTGGGGTTCAGATCTGGTGATCAAGTCCGCCAGGGAAGCATCTGAACATTATTCTGAGTGAGCAGGCCCAGGCTGTGTGCGGTCGTGCATTGTCATGCTGGAAAATGACGTTACGATGGTTCATGAATGGGATCACGTGAGGCCCTGTGATCTCATGACAATAGCGTTGAGCTGTCAGATTGCCTTGAACATGACAAGGTTGGATCTGCCACTGTGAGATTGCTGCCCACAACATGACACTACCACCACCAAATCTGACAACCTGTCGCATGCAGTTGGCCACAAAACATTAATGACACCACCTGTACACTCAGGCTCTTCCATCTGCACATCGAACCAGAAATCTGGATTCATCACTGAACACCACGTTGAATGGAGCGAAGTACAGAGAAGTCCTTGAGGAAAACTTTCTGTCACAAGAAAGCTGAAACTGAGATGGAAGTTCACCTTTCAGCATGACAACAACCCAAAGCACACAGCCAAAACTACACTGGAGTGGCTAAGGAACAAAAAAGGTAAATGTGCTCGAGTGGCCCGGTCAGAGCCCCGACCTAAATCCAATCGAAAATTTGTGGCATGACATGGATTGCTTTTCATCAACGCTCCCCAAGGAACTTGACAGAGCTTGAACAGTTTTGTAAAGAAGTATGCACACCTAGATTTGGCAATATTTGACCAAAGTTGGTAGTGACCTATCCCAACAGACTCACAGCTGTAATTGCTGCCAAAGGTGCTTCCACCAAGCATTAACTCGGGGGTGGAGACTTATCCAATTATGATCTTTCAGTTTTGTATTTTTAATATATCATTTTTTTCTCAATAAAAGCTTTTTTCCCCTTAACAGTGTGGAGTATGGTTTGTACATAAGTATGTACTGCTAATGTGTTTTAAGGAGGGTATCTCCTGTGTGAACCAGGACTGTATATTTACCAGTGAGAACAGAACAGGGGTCAGGTGTAGTGAAAAACTTAGCGGTAATAACAATTGTTACCTCTGCACTTTAAAAAGGGTGATATCTTTAGGCAATGATACAGTACAACCCACAAAGCATGAATAGAAAAATAAGTTTGCCAGTTACCACGTAACCAACTGTGTGTTTTTGTACTGTGCCGTTCACACTGCCGTGAAACATGACCAGTTTTACAAAACAGCTGCAGTGGAACAATGAGTAGTTTTTCTTTAACTTTTTAAAAAAAAAAAAAAAAAAAAAAAAAAAAAAACATTAAGTGATTTATTTTACGGGTTGAATGCAATTTTAGCTGGAACACATCTCCAGGTTAGATTGGAAGCTGCTGTTTAATTAAATCAAAAGCAACCCCACCCAATCTCAGACCGAGACATCTTGCACTGTACAATAACAAGACAGTCACCCTTTTCTCATATTCAGTGAGTCCAAAGTCTCCTTTCTCCAGGCACGTGTCTTACTGTACGTGAAAAGAACTGTGGCACCGCAAACAAATCCTTATAATAAGATTCGGGTAATGCAATATCTTTGGGTCAGGTTTTATACACACATTTCAGTAAAACAAAAACATCTCTACTGTGCTTCCAAACATTCTTAAAGAGTAAGCAGCTTCAAAGATCGGTTTAATTCCTGTCGTGTGGTGTTTGCAGTCTGAGTGGTTCTGAGTTCTGTTGCTTCAGTTTTGAGTTATTACCATTTTCTTGTTTTAAATCTGCCTTTTACTTTAGGACTAGTAGCTTTCTTCATTCCTTTTAATTCATATGACAATATAACCTTTCAACCGTGCCAGCCCCATGTACTTGTTTTATATACTGTGCAGTGTGTAGGAACAATTCAATAATTGATCATTCAGAGTTTATCTGGGTTGAGTAGTTCTCTTATTAATAATATATAATTGATAAGTGGATTTACTATGAACACACATACACCTGCTAGACACAAGTAACGTTTAATCAATAGTAGTATTTTATTAAGTACACAAATATGAAACAGAAATCAGAAAAGACAAAAGTAAATGTTTTAAAGTCTCTAAGCACCAAACACAAGTCAAAAGCTTTCACTGCATTCATGGGGCTAGCAGGGCAATTGAAATATGACACCACCTATCCTCCACACCAAGCAGCAACTTCAACAAGCCACAGCTAGTAACTTGCTCGCACACACAACACATGCCCACATACACAAACAGCCTAAACGGAAATGAAGGTCATGTGAAATGTAAGATAAATTTTGTGTGATTTTGTGACCTTTGACCTCGCCCTTGGATTTTTGTCAGTGTTTGATAGATTGTAGCCTAGACCCTTATCTACATTTCCTGCAAGTTTCATATTGTGTGTTGATTGAGGCACAGCACAGAGTTGAATGCAGAGTGTCAGGTGAATCTTCAAAGTGAAATGATTACACACCTAATACAATTAAACACAAATATTTAGTTGTAATATACTCACCTTAAACTGAAGCTGCAGTGAACTGGTGCAGCTGTAACAGATTAATGTTAATTAACCAATTTGGCCTATTAACATATGTGACTCAAGAGTAGCACAGGTGAATTAAATACAGATCAATACTGAATGTGCCCTTTAGAAAGTGAAAAACACAAGAAAACCCAACTATAACTCAACTAAGGTGTGTCCTTAAACCTGGTACTCTTCCAAAAAAACATTTATATATTATCAGTTTATCATTTTTGACATTAAAGGGTAGCTGTACTAAGATGGGCCAGACACAGAGCAAACATACCGCAATTTGCATTTTTGTTACGACAATTCGCAAACTGCACATTTTGTCGTATGTACTAAGAAAAAATATGTTAATGAAGAGAGCCGCAGTATACTAATTTAAATATCACCTTAGAGAGATCTCTAGCGAGAGTTGTGCAACATTTTTTTCAAATAAAATAGCGGCAGTTGAGTTGTGGTTTGCTGCAGCAGAGGGTGCCCGAAGGATAACGTCTATACATGCAAGGGTGTAAGAATCAAAATAACATAGTTTTTGTGAAATGTAAACATCATCTGTACAATGCATTCTGGAGGCTGTCAGCTAAAGCAACCACACTTTGCAGTACTGTTGACTAGGGCATCAAAATAGAGATGGAAGAGTTTACAAGGCAGGCCATATTGTGTAAGTTGAATTTATTAAGTTAAATTTACTTTTTCATGTTTCAATATTGCTTGCAGCAATTCTGAAGATTCCTGTTTTAGCTTGGTATAGTGTTCTGTGCTGTCCAGTTCGTAGATAAGAACCTGCAGTTACTGCAGATGCAGAAGCATGTCCACCAACAAGACACCTACATTGAAATAAATGAACGACTTGTACAGTACTGCAGTATTACAGTTGCTGTTTTAATGGTGAGTGATGGGATGACTCATAGTTCACTACAAGCTCCTGTGCAGAGCAGAACCTGCTGAAAGTGTGGTGGATGTTAGGATAGTGATGCCATTGTTCTAATAAACTGTTGAGCATCTTGCCAGCTTTCAAAACTGTAGACAGATCGTCTTATAATCAACAATAATATTTTGTAAGTGCATCGGAGGCAAGCTTGTACTTTTTCTAAGACTCCGTGGATGCAGTATTGCTGCATTGATCTACTTCCCACGAGGAGCAGATAAGATGCTACTGAAGACTGCAGGTGTAACTGCAGTGGATGAGCCAAGCACATCCCCAGTACCTGCCATAGCTCCCTCGAGGTAGAAACTAAAACAAGAAAAGGCAGAGTACAGAAGTAGTTAACTCTAAAATAACAATTACGCATGCTATCACTTTGTGGTTTGTTTTCATTACTTTGTTTTACGTAGATTACTCTGACATGTGACTGTTTCCACTCTTAATAACATCCTCTGGAGCTGAAACTCCCGGTTTCCTTCATCAGGGAATTTTTGAAGAACACATCTTTTGAGTTGCGGAAATATAGCACGGTGTGGGCTAATCAGTTACACTGGGCAGCAATGGTGATCGCAGACCTTTTGTTTTAGAGACTAATTAGTAAGATTGTTGTGTGTCCTGTACAGTATATAATCTTTAGACTGTTCCTTGTACATTCCACACACCAGGCATTGTTGGAATTTAAAGCTGTACAGCTGATCTATTGTAGGTTGCAGGTGAAGTCGATTAAAGGCTGCATTATTTAAGCTGGGTTGTGATTGTTAACATTGTTAATATTTTATTGACTTTGGGGGGTGGGGGGTGAATATTCAGTACTAAAAGTACAACGTATTATTGCTCTTCAGCAGAGTGAATGCACAGCAGAACTGCGTGTGAAGGTGGTGTGCAGTTTTTAATTTATTTCCAAAACTTTTTTTTTAATTTTTTTATTCTTCTTCCAGTCCCATGCAAGTCAGTTTTGCTTTTGTTTTTCTTAGGTCCAATTTTGTTGCCAGGAGTTTGAAGCTATGTGATTATCAGGGGCCTTTTTTATATAATGGGATTGTGGCAGGCTGGCGAGTGGATAGAGGCCCAGAGACAGACTGCAGTTCAAAAAAATAACTATTTTATTATAAATAAACACAAAATGAAAGGGCACAAGGGCCAAAACAAAACAATTTAAACACAAAGAAAGACAAAAAGCAAAATTTACAAAAATAACAAACAATCTCCAGGCTGGGCAATGCCTTCACTAGATTCAAGCTCTCCAAACAACCAAAAAAAAACCAACCTGCTTCCTCAGCTCCCTCTCTCCAAATGAGAAGCAGAGGCCTCCTTTTATATCAGGTGGCTGGGCGCTGATTGATCGTTAATCAACCTAATCAACTAATCAACCCCAGCCACCTGAACATAATAAACCCAGGCAGGTAGGGGAAGTTAACCCCATCCCTGCCAATTTAAAGGGCAGAGCTTTGCTCTGCCACACACCTCCCCCCATGTACAACGTACACCGGCCGCAATCGGCCAACTCCCCCCTTCCCCCCACCCCCCTCCCCCCAAGAGTCCAATTATGTCCCTTGGGTGGGCTGTTATGGTGGGTGGTGGTGGGCGGGGTTGATGTCGGAGCCCCCAAGCCTTCTTTGGTTGAGGGGGCCCCGAATCTCCAAGGTAGCATGGCGACGGCGGCCCGGCTCCCTCTGGTGGCGGAGGCGGAGGCGGCCCGGCTCCCTCTGGTGGCGGAGGCGGCGGCGGCCCGGCTCCCTCTGGTGGCGGAGGCGGCGACGGCGGCCCGGCTCCCTCTGGTGGCGGAGGCGGGCTCCCTCTGGTGGCCGGCGGCCCGGCTCCCTCTGTTCGCGAGGAGCCGCCCGGCTCCCTCTGGCGGCGAGGCGAGGCGGCTGGCGGCGGAGGAGGCGGCCCGGCTCCCTCTGGTGGCGGAGGCGGCGGCGGCGGCCCGGCTCCCTCTGGTGGCGGAGGCTCCCTCTGGCGGCGGCGGCGGCGGCCCGGCTCCCTCTGGCGGCGGGAGGCGGCGGCGGCCCGGCTCCCTCTGGCGGCGGAGGCGGCCCGGCTCCCTCTGGCGGCGGAGGAGGCGGCCCGGCTCCCTCTGGCGGCGGAGGCGGCGGCCCGGCTCCCTCTGGCGGCGGAGGCGGCGGCCCGGCTCCCTCTGGCGGCGGCGGCCCGGCTCCCTCTGGTGGCGGCGGCGGCGGCGGCGGCCCGGCTCCTCTGGGGGGGGCGGCGGCGGCGGCCCGGCTCCCTCTGGTGGCGGAGGCGGCGGCGGCGGCCCGGCTCCCTCTGGCGGCGGCGGCGGCGGCCCGGCTCCCTCTGGTGGCGGAGGCGGCGGCTGCGGCTCCCTCTGGCGGCGGCGGCCCGCCGGCTCCCTCGGGGACCGCGCCGCCGCTCCGGGGAGAGGGAGACCTCTCCGCCGCCGGCGGCGCGAGGGCCCGCCGCCCTCTCGGCTGGCGGCGGCGGCGGCCGCCGCCTCGGGCGGCGGGCGGGAGGCGGCGACGGCGGCGGCGGCGGCGGCCTCCCTCTCGGGCTCTGGGAGCGGCGGCGGCTCCTCACCCCTCTCTGGCTCTGGGAGCGACGGCGGCGGCTCCCTCTCTGGCTCTGGGAGCGACGGAGGCTCCTCCCCCCTCTCTGGCTCTGGGAGCGACGGAGGCTCCTCCCCCCTCTCTGGCTCTGGGAGCGACGGCGGCTCCTCCCCCCTCTCTGGCTCTGGGAGCGACGGCAGCTCCTCACCCCTCTCTGGCTCTGGGAGCGACGGCGGCTCCTCCCCCCTCTCTGGCTCTGGGAGCGGCGGCCCCTCTTTATTGGAGTGACCGGGGCTCTCCCATGTCTACCGCCAGGCTCCTAACCACCATGAGGGCTCTGTTCCTCCCACTGTTCCCACCTCTCCCCATCTCGACGCCACAGAGTTCAAAAAAAATAACTATTTTATTATAAATAAACAAAAAATGAAAAAGACGGCGGCTCCTCACTATTTTCTCTGGCTCTGGGAGAAACGGCACAAGGGCCCTCACAAAGAAAGACAAAAAGCAAAACTTACAAAAATAACAATTTCCTCTGGGCAATGCCTTCACTGGATTCGCTTTCCAAACTCCAAAAAAAAACCAACCTGCTTCCTCAGGCCTCCCAAATGAGAAGCAGAGGCCTCCTTTTATATCAGGTGGCTGGGCGCTGATTGATCGTTAACGGCTAATCAACTAATCAACCCCAGCCACCTGAACATAATAAACCCAGGCAGGTAGGGGAAGTTAACCCCATCCCTGCCAATTTAAAAAGGGCAGAGCTTTGCTCTGCCACACACCTCCCCCCATGTACAACGTACACCGGCCGCAATCGGCCAACTCCCCCCTTCCCCCCCCCCCCCCCCCAAGAGTCCAATTATGTCCCTTGGGTGGGCTGTTATGGTGGGTGGTGGTGGGCGGGGTTGATGTCGGAGCCCCCAAGCCTTCTTTGGTTGAGGGGGCCCCGAATGTCCAAGGTAGCATGGCGGCGGCCCGGCTCCCTCTGGTGGCGGAGGCGGGCGGCGGCCCCGCTCCCTCTGGTGGCGGAGGCGGCGGCGGCCCGGCTCCCTCTGGTGGCGGGCGGCGGCGGAGGCGGCCCGGCTCCCTCTGGCGGCGGCGGCGGCCCGGCTCCCTCTGGCGGCGGAGGCTCTCCCTTGTTGGGAGGCCCGGGGCGGAGGCGGCGGCCCGGCTCCCTCTGGTGGCGGAGGAGGCGGCCCGGCTCCCTCTGGCGGCGGAGGAGGCGGCCCGGCTCCCTCTGGCGGCGGAGGAGGCGGCCCGGCTCCCTCTGGCGGCGGAGGAGGCGGCCCGGCTCCCTCTGGCGGCGGAGGAGGCGGCCCTCCCTCTGGCGGCGGAGGAGGCGGCCCGGCTCCCTCTGGCGGCGGAGGAGGCGGCCCGGCTCCCTCTGGCGGCGGAGGCGGCGGCCCGGCTCCCTCTGGTGGCGGAGGCGGCGGCGGGCTCCCTCTGGTGGCGGAGGAGGCGGCCCGGCGGCGGCGGCGGCCCGGCTCCCTCTGGCGGCGGAGGCGGCGGCGGCCCGGCTCCCTCTGGCGGCGGAGGCGGCGGCGGCGGCCCGGCTCCCTCTGGCGGCGGAGGCGGCGGCCCGGCTCCCTCTCTGGCGGAGGCGGCGGCGGCGGCCCGGCTCCTGGCGGCGGAGGCGGCGCGGCCGCCGCCCCTCCGCCGCGGCGCCGCCGGGCCGGGGCTGCCGGCGGCGCTGGCCGCGCGGCCCGGTCGTCGCCGCCTCCGCCGAGCCGCGGCCCGGCTCCCGCTCCCTCGGGCGGCCGTGCCTGCTGGCGGCGGCGGCCTCGGCTCCCTCTGGCGGCGGAGGCGGCCCTCTGGCTCCCTCTGGCGGCGGCGGCGCGGCCCGGCTCCCTCTGGCGGCGGAGGCGGCGGCCCGGCTCCCTCTGGCGGCGGCGGCGGCCCGGCTCCCTCTGGCGGCGGAGGCGGCGGCCAGGGAGACCGCCCTGCCCCTCTGCGGGCGGCGGCGGCCCGAGCCGGCCGTCGGCGGCCCCCGGCTCCCTCTCTGGCTCTGGGAGCGACGGCGGATCCTCCTCCCTCTCTGGCTCTGGGAGCGACGGCGGCTCCTCACCCCTCTCTGGCTCTGGGAGCGACGGCGGATCCTCCTCCCTCTCTGGCTCTGGGAGCGACGGCGGCTCCTCACCCCTCTCTGGCTCTGGGAGCGACGGCGGCTCCTCCTCCCTCTCTGGCTCTGGGAGCGACGGCGGCTCCTCACCCCTCTCTGGCTCTGGGAGCGACGGCGGCTCCTCACCCCTCTCTGGCTCTGGGAGCGACGGCGGCTCCTCCCCCCTCTCTGGCTCTGGGAGCGACGGCGGCTCCTCCCCCCTCTCTGGCTCTGGGAGCGACGGCGGCTCCTCACCCCTCTCTGGCTCTGGGAGCGACGGCGGCTCCTCACCCCTCTCTGGCTCTCGGGAAGGCGGCTCACCCCTCTTTATTGGAGTGACCGGGGCATCTCCCATGTCTACCGCCAGGTAATTAACCACCATGAGGGCAACCTCTGGGAAGGAGGCCGGGTGGTGTTGTTCCTCCCACTGTTCCCACCTCTCCCCATCTCGACGCCACAGCGTGTTGATAACTATGGGGAGATCGTGGACGAGGTCTGCCTCAGGGTGCATCAACCAGTCCCAGATCTCCTGGGACGGTGGTGAAGGTGGTGGTGCTGGAGGTAGTGGGGTGGCCCCTGATGCCCGGGGTGAACACGGCACCTCTTCCTGGGCCTGGTTGTAGGGGCATCCTGCCCAGTTGTGGCCGTCCTCCTCACACCGGCCACACCAGTTTGCCGGTGGCACGTCTGGGCAGGACCGCCAACGATGGTCCTCCTTCCCACACCAGGAACACCAGGGGAAGAGGCTGGCCGGGTCCTCCAGCGGTGGCTGCAGCAGCTTACATTTCTTCAGCTGCTGCTGCTTTTCCTGCCTTTGCCGCTGTCTGCTCTTCTTTCCCATTTTTTTTTTTTTTTCAAAAAAAAAAAAAAAATTATCCCAAAAATTCCACAAAACAAAACAAAAATACTGCTCTGAGCCTCTAGGTGGCGCTATCCCACTTCTGACACCAAATGTGGCAGGCTGGCGAGTGGATAGAGGCCCAGAGACAGACTGCAGTTCAAAAAAATAACTATTTTATTATAAATAAACACAAAATGAAAGGGCACAAGGGCCAAAACAAAACAATTTAAACACAAAGAAAGACAAAAAGCAAAATTTACAAAAATAACAATCTCCAGGCTGGGCAATGCCTTCACTGGATTCAAGCTCTCCAAACAACCAAAAAAAAAACAACCTGCTTCCTCAGCTCCCTCTCTCCAAATGAGAAGCAGAGGCCTCCTTTTATCGTTAATCAACCTAATCAACTAATCAACCCCAGCCACCTGAACATAATAAACCCAGGCAGGTAGGGGAAGTTAACCCCATCCCTGCCAATTTAAAGGGCAGAGCTTTGCTCTGCCACAGGGATATTTATGTTTTTATTGGAAATGTGGAAAAAGAAGCCATATGCAGATGGGGACTGAATTAGACTATTTTGAATAACACAAACAGATATTGTGGTGAAGCCAGTGTCTACAGTTAATGTTTGTTTTGAGAATGTAGCCTACTGGTTTAACACAATTCTTGTGAACCTTTTTATTTAAGGTACTGGTAACAGGTATGGCCAGACATTCAGAATGATGCTTTAGTTTGTTCAGTTAGAGACTGGACTGCTTCATTTTTTTTTTTTTGTTGTTGTTTTTTTTTTGTTGT
This sequence comes from Polyodon spathula, assembly GCF_017654505.1. Lineage (NCBI taxonomy): Eukaryota > Metazoa > Chordata > Actinopteri > Acipenseriformes > Polyodontidae > Polyodon > Polyodon spathula. The sequence continues at coordinate 16,911,870 of NC_054538.1, read as the reverse complement.
TTTTTTTTTTTAAACCATAGCTCTTGTACTGAACTAAAAGGAGTGCTTACCAAGTTATTACAATATTTTCTTATTCACCAATGGGGCTGCATATCCTCATTCCAATGTCAACAGTTTGCATACCCTAATGGAAATGTATAATTTCTAGAAGTTTCTTGAAAACAAATAATTATAGGAAAAGTCTTTTGTAGCAAAAGTTTTGCTTTTGTGGATGATATTCAATTTGAACTAAAATCGAGCTATTTAATCACACTGATAGTTGTTACGTTTGGAGAAAGTCTGGTGAGGCATACAAAGAAAAGAACACCATACCTACTGTCAAGCATGGAGGTGGTAATATCCTTTGATGGGGCTGTTTTCCCTCTAATGGCACAGGAAATGTAGTTCTAATACATGGTAAAATGGATTCCATAGCATACCAAAAGATATTGGCCAATCATCTGAAACTGCCCGCTACAAAACTAGGTTTAAAGCGCAATTGGACATTCCAACACAACAACGATCCAAAGCAAACATCAAAATCTGCTTCAGAATGGTTAAAGAAGAATAAAATCAAGATTCTGGAATGACCTCGTCTGAATCTTCGGTATGAGTTGAAGGCTGTGCACAAGAGAAGTCATAGGAATTTGAATGAACTGGAACAATTTTGTGTTGAAGAATGGTCAAACATCACTAAAGAAGCATGCCAAAAGCAAATATCCTAATCATCAGAGGTTAGTATTGCTAAAGGTGCCTCAACTAGCTATTTCATTTTCCTTGTCAGGTTATGAATACTTTTGAATTCACATTTTTGGAGTTTTGAAAAAAATTGCTAAAATAAATAATTGTAGTCATCTATTTTTTGTAACTTTTTTTTTCCCTCATCCATAAAAGCAAAACTTTTGCTACAAAAGATTTTTCCAAAATTCTGTTTGAGAAATTTCTAGAAATTATAAATTTCCTTTGGGGTAAACTTGGACTACTGTGTGTGTGTGTGTGTGTGTGTGTGTGTGTGTGTGTGTGTGTGTGTGTGTGTGTGTGTGTGTGTGTGTGTGTGTGTGTGTGTGTGTGTGTGTGTGTGTGTGTGTGTGTGTGTGTGTGTGTGTGTGTGTGTGTGTGTGTGTGTGCGCGTGTGTGCGTGTGTGTGTGTGTGTGTACTGTATATATTACTACTTTTGCTTAATTACACAATATCCCGGACTACAGGCACTGTTAAGGTATTTAGATTCTTGCCCAGAAGGTATTCGCCCTCCTTCTGCATTTTTGTCAAATTTAACAGAAATGGCTCTAAAGATTAATTCTTTTTAATTTGGGTGGGTATTATTTACAGCTGTGGGTGCAGTTTTTGCACCTAACTATGCCAATTTATACATGGGCAACTGGGAAGCAAACTGGGTTTACAATTTGAATAGTAATCTGTATTTGTCTAATATTACTTTGTGGCAGAGGTACATTGATGACATTGTATTAATTTTGGAGGGTACGGAACAAGGTCTTGCACTTTTCGTTTTATGCATTAACTCCACTAACCTTCATTTAAAGTTTACTGAGGAACATAGCTATACGAGTAAAAATTTCTTGGATCAATCCATTTTTAAACTACTATATATTGCAAACCACAACAATGACATACACTTACAGGCAAAAAGTAACCACCCACAGCATCTGATACATAATATATGTAGATCAATTTTTACGGTTCCGATGTAATTGCAGTACAGTAAGGGAGTATGAAACTAAATCCAATGGGATGAGGGAGAAGTTCACACAGAGGGGCTATAGACTACATGATATAGAAAGAGCATATTTAAGAGCAAAACATACTGATAGAAGTACTTTATTTGAGAGAAAAACTAAACTGCGGACTGCCTCTGTTTTTCCACTGAGTATAACCCACAAGTGAGTGCAATCAAAAACATCATTTTAAACACTGGCACATTTTGGAAAGCGACAAACAGCTTAATATTTTCACTTCCTCGCCTCCAATGATTACGTTTAGACGTCACGCAATATCAGAGATAGGGTGGTACATACTGTACACTCATCACCATCTCTTACAAAGAACTGGCTTCCCTGTAAACCAGATGGTAATTTTCATTGTGGCCATTGTACACATTGCTCCAGTGTAATGAATACAAAAGCTTTTTACCATCCCAACAAAGGCACTAAATATAAAGTAAGAGGTTTTATCAACTGCAGTACAACACATGTCCTTTGTAAGTTTTAAATGCCCGTGTCGTTTATACACTGGATACTTTAGAACTGAGGGGACTTAACGAAGAACTTAGTTTAGCCTTGTTTCTCGAGTTTTTTTTAGTTATTATTGGTATATGTAATACCATCTTTGAAGTAATTACCGTAATTATGGTGTTCCTTATAACAAGATTATTAGGGGCTTTTTGAAATTTATTGTATTTCTTTTTCTGTCTTCTTTTTTTTATTTAAAATTTATCTTTAATCTATGTTTAGTTTAGTTTAGTTTAGTGATTATCATAGTCATCTCAATATATTTGCCCTGATTGTAACCTCTGAGGAAGATGCCAGCAGCATTGAAGCGTTGGCACCTGCTGTATGGATGTGACAGAGATCGAATGATTCTTGGTGTTAGATCTCCCTCCCGACCTGTGAGGGCACTATGTAAAAGGAACGGAGCACCCTTAACTAAATGGCATGACAGCTTATTCCTTGGGGTAGGTGGAAGTCGTTCATTTAGAAAGGAGGCTGAGCTACGGCACCCGAGTTCAATGACTTGGACAGGAGACGGCGTGACATCCGAGGATTGGAGGAGCGGATGCGCTCGTTAACCATGTAGTGAAAGTGAAATAAATTTTCTTTTGTAAATGGTTAGAATACAACCTAGGATACCCTGCAAATGAGTGAAACATGAGTGTTGTTAAGTCTGTCTTGTAACATTTGTCTGTTTCAAGAATACTAAACATGATCTGGAGCTGCAGCCGCAGGCCAGCATCAAACCCGGACACCAGCACTACACTTGTCTTTTCACCACGAGCACTTAAATCACGCACCATAGGAACTGCAGAAGACCAGCTTTGCTGATTCTTTAGAAGGACTGATACGACTCAAGAGACCAGTGGATAAATACAAGGAATGGGTTCCTATAGAGATCTGTGTAAAGCAGCACCAGCTTGTCATATTGTCTTCATTGACTGAAATATTTTACAACAATTAAAATTTAAATGTCAAGATCATAAAACTTAACATTACATCTTATAACAGATGGCAGACACTTCAGGCTTTCAGAGTCGTTATCATTTTATTATTATTAGTTATTGTCATGTTTTCATAAAAACAAAAAAAACCCATAAAACATAAGATAAACCCTCCCCTCTGTCCTTTATAGTCCTTGCATACTAATATCCAAATATCACACATCTGGGCTAGAAATAGCTTCTTGCTGCAGGGACGGGTTTTGTGAATGTAATAAAAGGATCAAATTCAATGAAGTGAGAGTAGTTGAGGAAGTGAAATTAACAATTAAAATATCACACCGTATTTGTGCAATACATTGTAGTGTAATCATGATGAATATTTAAGTGCCTTTACACCAACTGTTGCACTTGCTTCAAGGTTATATTGCACCACCTTCTCCATGGTATTAAGAGCATCCTGTCAGTGTCATTTCAAGGACAGCGTGTTTGGCTTACTGTAACATAATACATAATGCACAGACACTGCTATTCACGAAGCATTAATACATGGGAATGTCCATATTCTTTTAAACAGCCGGTGTCTGACTTCTCCTGTTTCAACGACAGGACCATTGGGCTAGAAACTGAAATACATCCACGTGTTTTCTTTATTTACGCAGTATTTTAGGGTATGGGAGATTGAAGGGCGTCATTATTTTAGGGTATGGGAGAATGAAGGGCGGCAGTATTTTAGGGTATGGGAGAATGAAGGGCGGCAGTATTTTAGGGTGTAGGAGAATGAAGGCCATCGGTATTTTAGGGTATGGTAGAATGAAGGGCGACAGTATTTTAGGGTATGGGAGAATGAAAGGCGTCAGTATTTTAGGGTATGGGAGAATGAAGGGCGACAGTATTTTAGGGTATGGGAGAATGAAGGGCAACAGTATTTTAGGGTATGGGAGAATGAAGGGCGACAGTATTTTAGGGTATGGGAGAATGAAGGATGTCGGTATTTTAGGGTATGGTAGAATGAAGGGCGACAGTATTTTAGGGTATGGGAGAATGAAGGGTGACAGTATTTTAGGGTATGGGAGAATGAAGGGCGACAGTATTTTAGGGTATGGGAGAATGAAGGGCGACAGTATTTTAGGGTATGGGAGAATGAAGGGCGTCGGTATTTTAGGGTATGGGAGAATGAAGGGCGTCACTAATTTTATTTATTTATTTTCTGTGTAATGAAAACCAGAAACCTTAACCCATAGTGATCAAAGCAATAGAAATAAAATTGTTCTATCCTGGATGACAAAGAAAAACATTCTTAACACGATAAACTAGGTTAAGGATATGCAACAATGTGTCCTTTCTATCTCTTTAATAACTAAACAATGTCCTTTTTCAAGTTTTATCATAACCTGATGTGTAGTTCTCTAAATTCACAGTAAATAAAAATGTGTGACATTCAGACAGTCTGTTGGAATGACAGGCAGATTCCACATAGCCCCAGATTATGTTAATCTCTGCTAAAGAATGTCCTTATCAAGGTTGTTCACTATTGGATAAGCGGTTATATACCAGTAGATATCTGTAAGGATAGATATTTGATAACTAAGGTGTGACAGACATACTGTATATACGTTATGTACCAACATGCAGTTGTAGTCAAAAGTTTACATACCCCAATGGAAATTTATAATTTCTTGAAAAGAAATTATAGGAAAAACATTTTGTAGCAAAAGTTTTGCTTTTGTGGATGAGGAAAAAGTTACAAGAAATAGACAGAAGAAACGTATTCATACCCTGACAAGGAAAATTAAATTAATAGCTAGTTGAGGCACCTTTAGCAATAACAACCTCTTCTAAACAATTACGATATTTGTCAATGAGTTTATGGCATGATTCATTAGTGATTTTTTGATTCTTTAATGCAGAATTGTTCAATTTCATTTAAATTCCGATGACTTTTCTTGTACACAGTCTTCAACTCATACCAAAGATTCTCAATTGGATTTAGATCAAGACTTTGACTAGGCTATTCAAGAACCTTGATTTTATTCTTCTTTAACCATTCTATAGTAGATTTTGATGTGTGATTTGGATCGTTGTTGTGTTGGAACGTCCAGTTGCGCTTTAAATCAAGTTTTGCAGCAGAGGGTTTCAGATGATTGGCCAATATCTTTTGGTATGCTATGAAATCTGTTTTACCATGTATTGGAACTAAATTTCCTGTACCATTAGAGACAAAACAGCCCCATTTAAAGATATTACCACCTCCATGCTTGACAGTAGGTATGGTGTGCTTTTTTTTGTACTCCTCACCAGACTTTCTCGAATTTGTTTCATCACTCTACAAAACCTTTGACCAGAACTCATATCCATCACTCAAATGCCATTTTGCAAACTTTAAGTGATTGTCCTTGTGACGTTTTCCTAAGAATGGCTTTTTCCTTAGCCTGCGACCATTGAGACTGTCACCATGTAATACTCGACCTGTGGTTGACATGGAAACCCCAGGCCCACTTGCAGCCAGTTAATTTTGAATATCTTTGGCAGTTAATCTTGGATTGTTATTAACCTTCCTCACAATTCTTCTACTTGTTCTTGGTGAAAGAACCTTCTTTCTTCCAGACCAAGGGAGCGTTGTGACAGCACCATGAGTCTTGTACTTCTTGATAATAGAAACAATAATTGAAATTGAGATACTCAAATGCTTAGAAATCTTCTTGTATCCTTCTCCAACTTTATGACAATAAATCATTTTCTGCCTAAGGTCTTCAGATAGCTTTTTACTTTTTCCCATATTGACTTGTTTGTAATGACAGCAGTCAGCATATGCCTAACCCTTTTATACTAAGAATGTTCACCTACAATTCAGCATTTTCTAGACTTTTGTAGAAGTAGGTTCTGTATTATCATATTGAAATTTCTAACACCTTGTAGACAATACTATCATAGCATCAAAGTGTATGGTTACTTTTCAATTAGCATTTTTGAAGCTTGCAGAAAAAATTGCTGAAATAAATAATTGTAGACATCCATTTCTTGTAACCTTTTTTTTTTTTTTTTTACCTCAAAAGCAAAACTGTTGCTGCAAAAGATTTTTCCTAAAATTCTTTGTTTTTGAGAAAGTTCTAGAAATGATAGATGTTCATTGGAGTGTGTAAACTTTTGGTTTACAACTATGTGGTGGTGGGTCTTTATTGTTTACCTTGTTGCTGCTCTTGTTATTCCAACATATTTAAACATATTTATAACAGAGCCCTGCAGCAAGGGAGCAAGATTGTCTTGTTGGCTGGCTTGTCTGTGTGTTGGATGGGAACTGGACACCATGCACCAATTTAAGTGTCTGTGTTTCCGCTTATTCTTCATGTTTCTTAGTTTACAGCTATAATTAGAATTTCTTTTCACTTCTGCATTTATAAACCAAATCTGCAGGCAGATTTTTTTAAACTGATCTGTTTGAACAACAATTTCCATGTTTTCTATTTCTACAATCGCAGAAACCCTCGGAGAACCAAAATGCCACAGTTTTAACAATGCAGATAAATTCCGAAACAGGGTCACTAGTAACTGCCCTGTGTGGAGATGCTGATTTTAGTGATACTATCAGACAAGCTACAATACAGTAAATATATTTCTGATGTTGCCCAAAAAATGCATATACTGTAAAAAAAAAAAAAAAAAAAAAAAAAAAGGAAAAAAAAAAAAAAACTTTATGGATTGGTGATCTGAAGTCCCTGCTGCTACATTACTTAATGACAAGCATTCAAATATGAGGAATAAATATAGGCTACTTCTTATCTTTTCTGATGGTTTTTAAAAGTGCTGATTGGTTTCTAAAAAAAGCTTTGTTAAATCTCGTATCATGCCATGTAATCGGTGGTGCATTGTATTCTTTAGATCCGCCCTTGGGAGATGACCACAATCTGACTGTGTGGGATTTTTATTTATTTATTTTTTTTAACTGTTTCGGATAGGTGTTATGAACTTTTGTTTTAACAGGCCTCCTGACAATTGTATGATTGGACCTGCATGAGGCTATTTAAAAAATACCCAGGAAAAAAAAAAAAGAGGCTACCATTTTTATTATTACTATATCATTAACGTTCATATTGGTATTAGTATTAGGTTAGTACAAATTAACAGTGCTTGTATTATGACTGTTTCTATTGTTTTCTATATTCTCTTTTTTTTTTTTTTTTTTTTTTTTTTTAATTCCCCTATCGATTAAAATTCTGGATCCAGATTATCTAACTGTTGCAAACATTGCTGTGAAGTTTGCATTCTCCTGCTGAGATTTTGTCTGTTTCTGGCTACAGAGGGAAAACATTCGCAACATGAGTCTTGCCTGCAGTATTATCTGTCTTAAAAATTAAATATTTTGCTTGAGTTTGAAAAAGTGAAGTTACTGTATGTCATCGTCTATTTTGGCTACAAAGTCTTTCTACAGATGTGCATATTGAGTTTTACAAACAGGAACAAAAATGTGTCACCTTATGGAGAATATATTGCAATAACAGTAGGTTAGACACAGTCATAAAGTTTTAAACCCTGAAGTATTCCTTTGTTTCATTTCGACATATTATTTGTGTTTGAAGTACAGTACACTTCAAAAAGTACATTTCATAAATCCGTTCTTCTTAAATGCCCTTAGGATCAGTTCGCTCACTTGTTTTTGAGATGTTTATCAGAATACAAGCCTGTAGCTGTGCTTTTCAAAGCATATCTGAGGAACAGAAAGAAAAAGGGTTGGAGTCTGTCCTTGTTGTTCAGCTCTCTGATTGGCTGGAGCCTGTTGCTAGGCTGATGTCATTGTTTTTTGGGTGAAGTTGAGAAGTCAAGTTCCAGCTGGTTCATAGAGTGACAGAAATAAGCTTTGCATTACACCCACTCTTGTGGTTTTCAGGGTGTTAAAGTATAAGTCAAAAAGAAAATCAGCAAAACCTCCTAACCCTTTCAGGACCAAATATGGTTCAACAGCTTTTTTTTATTGTGGTGCTTCCATACATACAGAAATGCTCATTAACTAATATTTGATTATAGTATAACAGTAATTTACTATATATAGAGCATATGTTGTTAATATACACAAGATATTGTAAACACTGGGTATAAAAATCAAGGTGTCTTGTTATGATGCACTCTTCAAAAGTCCAACCGTTGTGTACTTGAACAGAGTTTGTTTTCACTGTTATTTCAATGTCAGTTTATACCAGCAGCAGCCAAGTGCCCACAGATGGAGTGTTTCTCTATCAAACCAGCTAGGGGCAGCTCCACAAATATAGTGTTACCCAGGTACGAGCTAAACAACTGTCTGTAAGAGTCTAGAACAGGCACATTACTGCATCTTGAACATCTACAATGATTTTGTATTTGGAGTTTTTATGGCAAGATAAACCAGTATTTTAATATAGTGTTACCCAGGTACGAGCTGATATTATTTTACAACTTTACAGCAAGTGCTTTAAAGGGAGCCTGCAAGAATGCACACTGGGCTGTTTGGATAATGTTCAGCCTACAGGAGACAAATAGGAAATGTACCTAACCTTGAGAAACAGCTCTTGGTACTCAGTACTGTCACCTTGTAATCCTACAGTACCCTTGTACAGTATATCAATATTAAGGAATATTTATTTTAAGTACATTGCTAATTTCTTGCACCACTTGGGGAAAGGGTTCATTCTTAATATTTCTGTTTATCTGTCTTTCGCTTTAGAAACTGCTGCTGAAACATGTTAACAACACATTCCTGTTTCTCTTTGGAATTTGTTAAGACCGTATATCTGAATGTGTATATGGATAGAGATCATTCATTTTCAAGGAGTCCTTTACAAAGTTAACTTTGAAAAGCACCAAATTCAATTAGACAAAAACATGATTTCCCCTCAGTAAATCTGACTCTACTTCTAGTCCATTGGGCTGTTTGAAACCCATCAGAAGGCCCTACTTGCTGCTAATCTCTAATTTTGCTCAGGAATACAATACATACAGATTTTGTAAATGACATTCTGTGAGTTTTGCCTTTCTTCATCTAACTTTTCGACTTTCAGCTACTGTCTTTATAATCAAGCTGTGCTGTAACAGCGGCTGTTTTTGAATCTGGAAGGGTTGGCAAATTGAACAAATTGAAAACCTGTGGTTCCTCGTGGGATTTGAAGTACTGTACACTGACCCACTTAAAAATGCTGAGAGTTTGAATTCCCAGACTGCCACGTTCTGTTGGTCACAGCAATGTCTTCATTAAACAAAATGCATGAAGAATGCCACTTTCAAACCAAGCTGTGTTAGAGGTCTCCAGATCACCTCTTTTGGTGTATTTGTTAATTATAATTCATATGGAGTAAGTCTTGTGACTCCTAAATGTTAAATACTGTGACTTTGTGCTCATTGGACCACTGTAGATATGGAATGTGTTAATATGATGGTTGTGATAACCTCCTATCTTTGTACCATCTGTCTGTGGTGGTGTGATATTTTATTCTACAGAACACACTTTTCTGTATTTAGATCAAATTTGTCAAGATATGTGAAGGGGATTTGTGTTTTTGTGTGTGGTCGTCACTGCATAATAATGAGACAGACACAGAGCATTGGGTGTCGACACGCCGCACAGGCGTGCAGAGTTAATAACATAGGTCCTGACACTAGGGTATCAGCAAAAGTATCCCTAGTGTCAGATTTAATAAGGAAAACAAAACAAAGCTAAAAATAAAAGTTTTTACACAAGCGCTAGCCCCACTAAAACTAACATCCCGCTCCAGGAACCTACTACTCTACGCAAACCCTCTCTACACACTTTGGGATCAACCTTCTCTAAACTAATCTACTCCTGGACTCCGGGAGTCCCGACCATCTCATGGCGACTCCCACTTCTTCACACAGCCTCGGCTGGGCATTTCCTTCACGAGCACTGTCTTGCAGTTGAAGGGTTCCATAGTCTGAATCCTGTGGAGTGGACGTTCCCCTGGGTTGTGGTCGTGTGCAGGGGTAGATGCTCCTAGGGTTAATGTTGTCTTTGTAGCATCAGCTCCCGGGTTGATACGAGTCTGTATGGCTATGGCCATGCAGTAGCCTCGAGCTGTAGCACAGATGCTTTTTGAGCTCCGTGCAGCCTCCCCGGGCACACCCCCCTAGCCAATCCGGACCTCCTGATCAGCTCAGCGCCGGGCAAGCCTACCTGCTCGATTATAACGCGTCTCCTGTTGCACATCCCAGCTGCATGCATGAACCAGCGACCGGGTCTCCCTGTCACAGGATTGCAGCAACAAAAAGTAAAGAACAGTTACGACTGACCTTTATCTGTGCCCTTAAAGTAATTACTGTATCTGTTCTGCACAGATCGTTGTTTACTAGACATAGTAACTAACGTCCTTTTGGGGGCTACTTCTGAAAATACTCCTTAAAGCTGAATTTTCAAAGTGGGGTTTTATAAATGACAACTAGGGATTTAAAACTAATTTCTGCACTGCATCTTTTATAACTAGTTAGTGGAAATTCACTATCAAAAATCACAGTTGTAGAATGGATTGAAATTCCAGTTGCGCAGCACTGGTGGTCATTACTTTAGAAATTTTGTTTTCAAAGTAGACCCAGTGCTTTTAAAACATGACATTTTTTTTCTGAAACAGTTAGTTAACATGATACTTAATAATCTAAGCTGAATAACAGCAGAGAATCATGCAGAACAAACAGTAAGATATTTTACAAGTGAGTAATAGTATATTTTGAAAATGCAGATGATATAAGCTTTCCCATTATTGTGTTATTAAATGGAAAGTCTTTCAGTATTTTGGCTCTGACTTTAAAGGCAGTGTTATTCTAGCCCAAGTCCATCGCTGTCCAGGCCTTGGTTAGTGTGCTGAGCCATTTAGCCTAAAGCTGTCTTCCGGCAGAGTGCTGACTGAGGCTCCCCCTGTTAACAGCCTTGACACTCACACAGTGACATGCTGAATGGAGACTGTGTGTGACTCGCGGCCATTGCAGGGCCAGTCTGCGCACTGTGCTTTGATTTGCAAACTTTCTTTCCAAGAGATGTTCAGCAACTCTTTCCCTTATTATTCACTTCTCAGTTTATCAATTATTAAGATTTCATATTGGCATTTCTCACTTTTTGATCACCTTGACACCTGTTCATTTTTAATGTTATTTACTGTAACAGCTATCACATACGAAAGATCCATCACATTTATTTGTCCTTTGCGCAATGCAAAATAGTTAATTTTTTTCTTAATATGACAGGGTTGCGTTCCAGACCAGTGTTCACTTTGCTATCTGTCTGTAGCATTACAAGGCTGGTTTTTGCTTGATCATTGTTTTTCTTGGAAACACCTCAGGTTGTGGTATAGAGTTATAGTTCTGTGTGTATGTGGGTAATATTGACACAAGTAGAAGGAACACATTGCTGGAAAGTTGTTTACCTGTTTGGTTTATTTTATTTATTTGTTTATTGTGCACCTCCTTTTCTAGAGTGTACATTTAATTAACAATTTCTTAAAAAATAATAATGGATTTCTTTCTGAGCCTGTCATCATTAAAACCGCAGAATTTTGTATAATACGAATGTTATCGATTCATGTTGTCTTCGTATAAAGTTTCAAACCAAAATTATATAGAAAACTGTAGGAGTATTTATTTCTGTGTTATTGCTGGGGCTTCAGTCAAGTGTAATAGACTTGCGCATTTCACTGTGCTGAAAAACATTTCCACTGTAGGACCACTTCAAAACTAAATGTTGTTTTTGTGAATTGTAAATGATGCTTCAGGCTCAATGGGTTCTCCCTGGATAAATCAATAATAATGAGCAATGAAATGTGCCACATTTGTTGTGTGAAGAGGCCGCAGTGTGCAGGCCCCTTATTAACTCCCCTAGTAAGGGATCCTTACTGCACCTTCTGTGATCTTCAACTCAGAAATAAGCACAAAGGTCATGGACACAGATTGATACGTTATCTTGTCTGTTGTCAGTAGGCATTTTAATAATACACTGAACCCCAGCTGTTCCATGAAAAAAAAATGAATTTGTATATTATTTGATTGCATCCCCTCTCCTCTTCCCCTGTTCTGTGTTCAGTGGACAGCTCCCACAACTCCCTGTAACAGCGGGACTCAAGGATGTTGGCGCCTGCTGGCCGATAATGATGGAGAATAATCGGACCGCAGCTGTGGGGAGAGAAGGCTGATAATGAGCACAGGCAGCAGAGCCATCAGCACGGCACAGGCTGAATGATTCCGCGGTGTTCTGTAAACACCAGACAAAAGCCTGGATTCTTGCACGAGTCTGACTTTGTATCCCGTTTTAGAGCGAGGTGGGGGGGCCTGGAGAGATGTCTGCAAAACAAAAGCAGCTTCTAGGTTTTGTTCACTGTTCACCGCTTCGTGCATTTTCATGTCCTGGGGATTTGAAAAAATTATTCTGTAATACCTTTTCTGTGTACAGTGTATTAATTCAAGGCATGAGTGAGTGAAAGAACCATACACCCACTGTTCTATCCAATGACAGCTCTTTTATTAGGTCATCTTAAGGGTTGTTAATTGCACACTGTTCATCAACCCACTTTGCCTAAATCAAGTACAAAGCCAATTCATGGTGGTTTTTATGTGTTTTTATTCTTTTTTTTTTTTGTAAGCACAAATGACCTAGCAAGTCGAGTCAAATATAAATGCTGTTTGCTTGCTTGAGGATATAAGACATGAAAAGAAAAGCACTTAATTTATTTTTTAAATTTTTTTTTAGTAGTTGACAGTTAAGGTTATTATTTTTCCCAAATTTCAATATCCAATACATTTTTAGGCTCAGCTCACCGCTACAACCCCGTGCTGGTTCAGTAACGGCACTACACCTTGGAAGTAAATGGGTAAAAAAAAAAAAAAAAAAAAAAGATTCCCAGCTACTTTGGAAACTTTGAATGCATGAGTGAAATTTCAGTCAGTCATATCCATTCCTGCATTGATCTGTGTTTAAACACCCACATACATATATTTACACTAAATACTTTGGTATGTGCTGACAATAAAATAGTCATACGGGTGAATAGACCCATATCTCCCTTCTGTTATTTAAAATGTATTTTAGTTTTTTTTTAATGAAACTGACATGTTAACCAATCAAAGAATTGAATATTGAATAACTATATCCTGTTGTCTGTAGTTTTGAGTCTCAATGTATGGATCAGGGGGAGGGGTGGAATAAGGAAAAACAGTTAAGATAACTAATGCTTGTGCCAGCATTGTTGTAAGTGTTGGCGGTAGCTTTCCTTTCATTTTAAGCTTCTTTCTGTGTCATTTGCAGTTCATCTGGATTGTTCTCCTTGTGTAGAGGTTGAACTGCCTCGTTTTGGTCTTGTGGTTAAACAAGATGGTGTGTTGAAGTGGTCTCTCTCTTCATGCAGTTGTGCGTTGTTATCGCAAGGTAATGTATTGGAGCACGTGCCATACAATTCTGATCATTTCCTGCTTTTGTTTTTATTTAAAGTAATTAAACATTTAGTCAAATCACTTTTGTGGGGCAGAAAAACTTAAGTGGATTTTTTTTTTTTCTACCTTTTTGAATTTAATTATAATCCCTGCAGCAGGATCAAAATATTGGCATCAGTGTAGTTCCACAGTATCACATGAAATGTTTGAATGGAAATATATGTAAGCAAGTTCATTGCAGTTAGCTCAGTGCTGATAGCATAGCCAGCAAGGAAAATCTTCAGGCTATGCTGTAACAGTTCTACATAAAATAATCCAGCATTATCAGATATTGTTCCTCTAGCACATGGTTCTCCCCAAACTTTGTATCCCTTGAACCTTTTGTGGAACAGAATGTGCTTCAACTAAAGTAATAAAACTTGGGAGTGTCTGCTGGGTGCAGTACCGTAACGACTAGGAATCTCTTGTTTCCCTTACTTGCTATGAACAAAATGTTCCCGTTTTAAAGGTGACTTGTTTGTTTAAGCAAAGACAAGATAACTTAAAGCTCTTGGACTTAAAATTGTTCTTATCGGTATTCATTTAATGTTCAGGGTAACTGTCAGTATACAAGTATTGACATACAGTAATCTTAAGAGGTTAGCCTTTGTACTATATCTACTATGGTTGAAATTAAGCCACCATTAATGCGGCCTAGTCAGCTCTCACTCAGGAGAAAGTAGCAGTTAAGCTATAATAGTGTCCAGAAGAGTTGGCAGAATGACCCTAGAGTGAAATCAAATGAAATTATTTTGCTTGTTGTCACTACGTACAAAGATTTGCACCATTCCCCTGCAGCTTAACCACTAGTGCTGTCACTGGAACCACGTTGTCATGAGAAATGCTATAGTGACAATGACAATGAAAACAAATGTCAACCTTTGGCTATTTGCATACGCTCTTTTGTGAAGCTTGATGTGTCAGCAACTTTACATATATTTGTGTTTATGCCAGGTGGGAAAGGGGTATGCTTGTTTATTTATTTATTATAAAATAAGAATATGAATATATCTCTTCTTAGAAAGCAAACCAGAAACTGAATATGTATAATGATGTACTGTACATAGTACAAGCTCCACAGGCCCAACCACTCCAAATTTTCCCATGTCCACACCTCTGCATGTCTCACTTACATTTTACCATGTATATACCGGGGATGTACAGTAGGTCACCGTACTGATAGTTCTAATTGTATATTTACAACCTGGTCAGAAGTGTAGTATTTGATTAGTCTTGATTAGGTCAAAAAAGAACACTTTTGTAAATCAGCCAGTTTTTTTTTTTTTTTTTTTCTCATACAAGTTATTTATTTTATTATACAAAATGCTTTACTACTTACTGCAGTATATAATACGGTACGATGGTACATAATATGTTTTTAAATTTCTTTATAGAATTATATAGAATTTTTATACAAAAATATAAGCCACCCGGTGTCATAGTGTGCCCACCCCCTCATTGCACAGTAAGTATGCTGATTAGATCAGTTCTTTGCAGCTTTCCTCTGTGAGTAGCTGAAGTTGCTGTCAGTCGAGAAGTGTGGTAATGTATGCAGGAGATGTTTACCCTGAAGCCCGTGCGGCTCTGATTGGCCACTTTTGGGAAACGTCATTTTTACAGCCTGTCATTTATTTGCAGTGAACAGAGACGCTGAAGTTTTCATTTTAAGAGCTTGTCCTGGAGCAAAGCAGTGGAGAACACAAGTTAAAATAAGTGATTATTGTGCGAAACGGTTGGCAAGACATTAAGGATGAGACATGCCACGAGAACAAACAAAACAGTGGAAACGACTTCTCTGATAGTTAGCGATTTGTTGAAGATTTGCTCACACTGTAAAGGGCTTTGCAAAAAGGTAAGAAATTTGTCAAGATGAAAATACTTGTAGCTCATAGACAACCCGTCACAGATGATAGTTTTCAATACACTTAGTTTAGAAATACGCTCTAGATTAGAGAGTTGATTTTGGATGTGTAAACGACGTGTGTTAACGTTTTAAACTTCTTGGATCAGTTATTAATGTATTATATGGTGTATTTTACCACTATATTCCTCTGTTGAATGAGTACTTAAAACAATCTCAGCGATCTTTAAATCGTGTACTACCAAAAGCATAAACATTCCGATACCTGTCCGCTAGTTAGCACGGAGGTGTTGTAGACTGCTTTGTACTAGTCGTGCGAGTGGCATCTTTTTTTTTTTTTTCTTTTTTGCTGGAGTCGAGACAAGAATGACAGATAAGACTTGTGCTTTAATTGAAACAATACCAAAAATATATAGCGATTGTCTAGATGTGTGCAAGTATGCTTTGCATTTTGTTACGAAGCTAGAGCATTTAAATGAGCTCCGTTTGATTAAGACGAGACGCCTTGAAGAATGGAGACAGATGGAATATTATGCTATTCTGAAATACAGTCGACTGTTAATTTTTACGGTCATAACTAGTTCCTAACTTTATTACAATTAATAGATTTCAAGTTTAAGTTTAAAAAAAAAAAAAAAAAAAAAAAAAAAACCCTTGCCCTTGCCATAACTAATAATCACTGACTAATTAAAAAGGAGAGACTGATTTATTATTTTTTTTTACAAAGACGTTCACTGTTTTTTTTTTTCGATCTTGTTTGCAGCCTAGTATAATAATAATAATAATAAATAATAATAATAATAATAATAATAATAATAATGAGGATGTACAGTATTACCGATTTTTATTCGCACGAAGGCAGATGATTCTGCCGCTACCAGTAATATTCATTCTTATATATTGATCTTACCGTTTACTTTCTGTTATTGTTTCATACACTTTGTAGGTCCGCATATAATGATCCATTCTTTCCCAGCGCTAGTCTTGAATATATGAATTATATACATTAAAACCACAATTATGGTTTGTTGCTTGGCAATAAGTGATGATCTCTGTTTATAAAAAAATTAAATAAAAAAAATACGAACTTTTTTATTATTATTATTATTATTATTATTATTATTATTATTATTATTTATTATTATTATTATTATTATTATTGTTGTTATTACAGAAAACGGGACTGAGTGAGTTTATGGCACAGGCAGTGTAAGTGCCAGGCCGTAACCACTGTTCTCTCTTTGACCTGATGCCACAGGACCATAATTACAGGATTTGTGGGTTCTTGGCAAACAAAATTGAGTAATTTGGAGAAGCAATAACCTTAAGAATGCAAAAGCTTAGTCTGCATTCTGAAATAACACTGTACATGGTGAACAGACAAGGGCAGAATTAGCCTAAATGATAATTCCATACCTAGAACACTGTACAGGGTTAGAAACTGACAAAATTATGTTATTAGTCCTAAGGGCTAGTACCTTTTGAAACTCGCCAGTCCTGATGTGAAGTTCCGGAGCCGGAATCAACAACAACTGCTGGGGTCCCTAAAATATTAGGCTTACATTTTATTTTCCTAAAAAATGAACACTTGCTGATATTTTTTTATTTTTTATTTTTTTTTAATAAAGAAAATAAAAATAAACAGATACAGTAAACATTAATGCTCATTCCCTGATGCATTGATTGGGTTTCTGCAATTTCCTTTCCCCACATTCAGAACCCCGATAAAGTGTGTGTGGACAACACCATTGACAGCATACTTCACGTATCATATCACTGCCTCAGTAATGGCACTATCTGTGGAACCGTCCCAGATAACCGACAGATATTTAGCAGTTGCCAATCTGGTTAACTGGGCTGGACGCTGGGTCCTCACAATATTGTATATACAATCCTGTGTCTGTTTATAATTTCTATACAGTTTCCCCACATTTCAATCCTTTTGTCTCATCCAGGTCACACATCCAGTCAAAATCAGAATATGGTCGAGCATGCTTTGCAAGTGCGTGAGCTGTTCTAAAAAGCACTTAGCTTTAAAATCAGAGGTGTTTATAGTGTGTAGTACTTGTTACGCATTTGATGTGCCTTCATCAGTTCCGCACAGTTATAATGATTACCTGCTATTTCATGCTCTTTAAAATTGACTCTATCTTAGAGGTAGACGACCCTGTCACAAATGTGTCACTCTGGCTATGGCCATACTGGACACATCTTATTTTCTGAAGTCGTAGACTTACTGCAGCCAGTCATTTTGTGAAAGCCAGATTTCTTGTGCTGCTGCTTTTCTGTCATTCCTTGTGTTTTGCGAGTCATCTCTTCAGCCTTTTTTCATTGGTGGGGGTTTGAAACCCAGTGTAAATCTTCACATTTTTGTACAATTACATTGCACTTACTTCAAAGATGCAACATGCTAATTTATTCCTCACTGTCGTGTAAATGTGAACTTTCAGTATTAAACTAAATCTACTTTTTAGACAATAAAACAATATACAAATGTAAAAACACAAAACAGATCTAGTGAATAACCAATAATATATATAAAAAAAAATTATAATATATATTATATATATATATATATATATATATATATCTATATAATAAATATATATATATATGTTTACACAAACTTTACATGTCAGTAAGAAAATTGACATGTTGATGCAAAAGTGTATATTTTGTTTATACTGAATGTTGATGGTTAAACAATGCTTAGGAATAAATTACTAGCGTAAGTGCAGACAAAATTCAATGAAGGGCTAATGCATAGGCGGCATGTGACTCTTTTGTTTGGGGGGGACTGTTCTACACTTTTCTCCCTGCATTTATTGAACCCAACGACAGTTTTAATTCACCAGGAGCGAGCAATTGTTTCTAACCCTGCTGTAACTAGAACACTACCTAGAGTGTCCAACCTATTTGCTTACTAAAATGCCCACGATGCAAAAAATTATAATTAATTACAATATATTAGAGAAATTCTCATTTGAAAAAGGGGGGGGGGGGGGGTTAGAGTTAGACACAAACACAAAAACAGCCTGTTATGTAATTGCCTTTTAATAAAGTTGATTTAAAAGAGAAATAAGCAAATGTTGCACAGTCCAGATTAATACCAATAGTAAACCAAATTTTTTTTATAATGATGGACCATCAAATGTTGCGTGTTTGGTTGCGAAGTGAAAATGCACAAAGATGATCATGTTCAGGAATTGCTATTAAACATAAAAAGTATTGTTTAAGTCAAATTGGAATTCTGAGAAATACTGTACATAACTGATTGATATCTTTTGATATGAATCTATAGTTTCAATGGCATGCATCAGCGCAGTGTCACACAGAAATGCTGATCGAGCTTACTTGTGGTTCTGGTTGCAGCGGCCCTCGGCCCCCGTCCCCCATCTGTGCATTTTAAGAGGTTGATGTTGTACTCTGTTGATTTCCTGACAGATGCGCAGAAGTATGAAACCCAAGACGGTATAAGTGTCAAAACCTCATTCTCTCTGGAGTTGAACTGTACTCCGTGTCCTAGGCACCGGGCCAAGTGGTTTCCACCAACGATAGTACTTTTAGCTGTTTTTATTGTCCCTTTTAGATCTTTGTTTAAAGCAGCGTGTTTTACACCACTGATCTCTGTGCAGAAGGATGCAGTATATCTGGGTGACTATACCCCGTAATGTTTGAACTTTAAAGGTTTAGGATGTTTCATGATGACTGCCATGAATACAAAAGTATTTGCACAGGTAAAGTCATTAATTTTATTCTTAACATTATTTAATTTTTTAACCCCCCCCCCCAGGACATTGGAGTTCGAATTCCAAAGCCACGAGGACACGGACCAAGCAGATTTATCCCTGAAAAAGAGGTAAATATCTTGAATAAATAAATCTCGAGTCTGATGGAGACAAGGCCAGCGGATTGCTGGTGCTGGGCGTCGGAGAATGGTGATGGGATTTAGGCTTTTATTTAACAGACTGTGGGACAGGGCACTGCAGTTAAGTGACTCACTACAGTCCCTGCTTTAGCCTATTCCTTTCCAGTACTACAAAGCTCAGTAAATCATTCTCTGTTAATAATATCCTTTTGTTTAACAAATTTTATGATTTACATTTTTTGAAGTGTAATTTTAATTTTAAAAATTGTAATCTGATACCCGTTTTCCTTTTTGACAGGTACTTCAAGTAAGTAAAGTAAATGCGAAGATGCAGGTGATTTTTGAAGACGCCTTTGCTGCCTTGGGTCGCCTTGACAACATTTCTCTGGTAATGGGGTTCCACCCTCAGTACCTGGAGAGCTTTCTTAGGACACAGCACTATCTGCTGCAGATGGATGGTCCTCTATCACTCCATTGCCGGCACTACATTGGGATAATGGTGAGTGAAGACAGAGCGCTCAGACTAGAAAATGATTATTCCATTCCGACAGATCGGAATTACGTTCTCCACACTCTTGCGATGTGCGTCTTTGTTGGAAAGTTGTACAGCCTTTTCTCATGCGTCTGCGACCTGAAGTCACATGGGGTCGGATAATGTTTCAAAATGTCAACATTTGCTACATGGTTGTATGCTGGTAACCATCATGGAGCAAGACTTCAACTACCAGACCCACAGTGCCGGAGGACAACACCGATCTGAATGGCTCCACTGCAGACCCGCAGGCACCCTGTGGTGAACCGTGGATTGCCCGGCCAACCTAAGCCCTCCCGACCCGGGCAGCGCTCAGCCAATTGTGCGCCACCCCCTAGGAACCCCTGTTCATGGTTGGCAGTGACAAAGCCTGGATTCAAACTTGTGATGTCCAGGCTGTAGGGCTCATCCTGCACACCATGTGCCTTTACTGGATGCACCACTCTGAGCCCCAGGAACTTTTAATAGAAGACGTTTGATAACTTCCACATTTATATAATCCCTCACTTAGATAGTGTAGAGATGCCCAAATAATAATTGTTGGTGCGTCTTATATTCAGAAAAAAATAGAAAAGGACTGTAGAGAGTGTAAAGCCCTATGGAGAAAACTGTGATAATTTGTGAAGAGTAAAAAAAACCTGAAGTAAAGAGTGGAGTCGGACGGTCAAGGCCACACTTTGCTGGGAGTTTCCAGTTGCTCTGCAGCGTGGCTGCAAGTCTTTCTGTAGGTGTTGCTGGCATCGCATGTGTATTTTTGCATTGAAGCAACGGTCCCAGTCTGTTTAGCAGATCATCAAACCTTTAACCTGTCATTCTAAAATGTCTCTCATTGTCACATACCCGCATGCATCTCTGTATAAAATTCTCCCTTTTGAATTATCTGTTGATTGAGAGGATGGATGTACCAACATGGATGTCTTTTTTTTTTTTTTTTAACCTCTTGTATAAGAAGTACAAACCTGGAACATGAAATGTCAATTTTTCCATTTACACAAATGCAGTCTGTATTTAAAGTATGAACGACAGCTATGCAGTCAAAAGGGCTGCGACACGATGCGCGCTTCGTACAGCAAATATCGAAGATGTCTGTGCCTGACACATCGCTTTAGTCTGAACCAGTCCTCAGTGGCTCTCTGTGTTAAATTGCATGTTTTTTTACAGGCTGCAGCCAGGCACCAGTGTTCCAATCTGGTGAACTTGCACGTGAATGATTTCCTTCAAGTGGGAGGGGACCCCAAGTGGCTGAATGGTTTGAAAGATGCCCCACAGAAGCTGCAGCATTTGGGGGAGCTGAATAAAATACTGGCACACCGACCTTGGCTTGTCACAAAAGCTCACATCGAGGTATGAATTCAAAGCAGCTTTCTCAAACGAAACCACGGATGACAGTATCCTGTATTTAAGATAAGTGGGGCTTTTTGTCATGAACGTGTTCAAATTTTATCTTCCTTGAATCTGTACACAAGAAATGCCGTTCCTTTTCTGCTCAAAGGTGACCCTTCTTCCTTTGAACTCTCAGCTTAGCCATTTGACTTGAGAGTGTAGCCCATGGCAAGATACATGTATTTATATAATGCACTTTGACTGAATTGTATATGACTGACTGAAATGGAAATTCAATTGCTGGAAACAACATGATCTAACTGTCTTTATCCTTTTTTTGTTTGTGTGTTTTTCATAGCAACTGTTGAAGGCTGAAGAGCACAGCTGGTCCCTCGCTGAGCTCATTCATGCAGTGGTCCTGCTCACACACTACCACTCGCTGGCCTCCTTCACGTTCGGTTGTGGAATCAGCCCTGAAATCCACTGTGACGGAGGGCACACTTTCCGACCCCCTTCCGTCAGCAACTACTGTGCCTGCGACATCGCCAACGGAAACGGTACCCCGGACGAGATTCAAGGCAACCATGTGGTGAGTGTGAGGAACCTGTCTTTTAGTGACATCCTTTTACTCCTTTTATACCGTGCAGTACTTCGAGTCCCAAATAACAAGAGAGACACCTGTGTGACATTTTAGATTTATGGGTGTCGCTTCTACTTTACGGCCAGCCTCCACTGTGGAGTCTTAACATTGTTATTGCATCTTCTGACCCATGGAAGTGTTTGTTTTTCTTGTTAATTGTCTGCATGCAGCAGCTGTCGCAGAGCGTGGAGAGTAAACCTGTCTGTTTTCCAGTTGACTGATGCCCCTTGTGAGGTGGAGGCACTAATGGAGAAGATGAAGCAGCTGCAGGAATGCAGAGATGAGGAAGAGGCAAGTCAAGAGGAGATGGCAACCCGCTTCGAGAGGGAGAAAACTGAAAGCATGCTGGTAGCAGCTGCAGGTGAGAAGAAATCTCCACCATGTATGTGTGGTGTACTAAAAAGAAAATATATATATATTAGATTTTATTTAAGAAAAAAAAAATTGATTTAATCTGAAACTCCTTTATGTTGAATTGGAATGGTAAATATATCACTTGCTTTGTAATGTTGGAGATTTAAAAATGCATTCTAAACCAGAAGTAACTAAAACTGATTTGATTTTGCACTTTAAAATTGCGCCTGTTGCAAATTCTGAATGTTGTTCTCTTTTATATTCTACAGAGGATGAAGATTCAGTGCCAACAAGGGATGTCTCCCGTCACTTCGAAGACACGAGTTACGGATACAAAGACTTCTCAAGATGTGGGGAGCATGTGCCTACATTTCGTGCTCAGGTAAGATCTTCAGACACAGCCAGCAGTTCTGGAAATACTAGTCTAATTGAAATGGCACTGACCTGAAGTGATTTGAATTGTTAACTTGCAGGACTACAGCTGGGAGGACCATGGCTACTCCTTGGTGAATCGTCTTTACCCCGATGTGGGTCAGCTGCTGGATGAGAAGTTCCAGATCGCTTACAATTTAACATACAACACCATGGCGATGCACCAAGACGTGGACACCTCCATGCTGAGGAGGGCAATCTGGAACTACATCCACTGCATGTTTGGAATAAGGTTAGTGCACGTTAAACAACAAATATTGCATGCATACCTAGTACCCTGAGGCATCTAATATAGAAACCGATATTGTACAGCAGACAAAAACGGCCAGAACCACCCTGCAGCTTCCTGTGTTTTTTTTTTTTTTTTATCCCCCCCCCCCTTCCCCGTTTTTTTTTTTCCCCACAGATACGACGACTATGATTATGGGGAAATCAATCAGCTGTTGGATCGCAGCTTTAAGGTTTACATTAAAACCATGGTCTGCAGCCCGGAGAAGACCACCAAAAGAATGTATGACAGCTTCTGGAGGCAATTTAAACACTCTGAGAAGGTGAGGATTCTTTTTGTTCTCTGATTTTATAAAGTTAGATTGTCAGGAAAATTCATAATTTTCCCTGTGCTTACTCAATTTTAAAACATAAAATCTAATTATAAAATTATATATATATATATATATATATATATATATATATATGTATATATATTTTAAATGTACTTTTATATATTGGAATGAAACGGAGCACCTCTTTATTTAGTATTTCGTATATTCATTTTTCTTTCTTTGTTGGTCTTAACTGTACTATTAAAGGGGAAGAAAAAATATATATATATTGTGTTTTGTAGGTACATGTAAATTTGCTTCTTATGGAAGCTCGTATGCAAGCAGAGCTGCTCTACGCTTTAAGAGCAATTACTCATTATATGACATGAAGTGCTGTTTTGGGACACGTCGAGGGAGCCTGACTGGTACGTACTGTAGATCTTCATTGTGGGTGCTGAGTCACCTGAACCAGAAGTTGGTTAACTGGCTGTGAATTTCATTGTGTCATAATGTGCTGTGGATGCATCATGGCTGAGGTTGGCTTCAGCAGAAGGTATGGTTAGAAGACTGAAGAATCAGCAAACTTGAGTATTCAGTTTCATCTGTACAACATGTGCAACTTTTAAGTCTTTGTAACAGTGCACGGAGCTGCATTTAGTATTTAATATCATTGTATTGTGTTTAACATTGATATTGAAACAGGAGTTTAAATGAAACGGGGCTTTGAAACGTGTGCCTGATGTGTAATGTGAAGATGCAGCTACTCTACTCTTCCTTGCCAGTGGAATCGTTGACCATTGGCTGTCCATGTAAGCTAAAACAAATGAAAGTAAAAAAAAACAAAAAAAACAGCACTGCAACTGAGCCTGTCTGGGGTTGACTGTAAGAAACCGCTGGTATTGTGAATTGTTGTATTACTTTTTTTGGCTATAAACTTTGGAATTTAAAACTTCTCCATTTGCAACAGTTTGAAGCGTGAGACCATTTCTGCTGTATATAATTAAAAATAAAAAAAAAGTTTGAATAAGCTTTTGTTGTAATTTCACCTTCTCTTAAGAGAAGTGGATTTGTTACATATTGGGTTGTTTTTTTTCCCTTGTGTCTTCCGCAGATGTTCATCTAACATTTTAACATAGTTATGCATTACAATTTGAATACCTAGTTATATGTTCTATCTAGGCAAAATTATTTTGCACATATCCTGCCTTTGATGCTGCTGTGTGTTTTGCTATTAGCAGCAGAGCTTAAGGGAGAGTGGTATTATATTGACTGTGCTGCTGTGGCTTTTGATATGCAGTTTCAGCATGGTTGTGTGAGCTTACCCATCAATGGCTTTCATGACAAAGCTAGTAAGTCAGGATTTGTTTACTAGAAAATAGCCAGTACTATACTTGATTTGAAGATGAACATCAATGTGTAAACAAATGATTAAAAAATACATAAAACATGCTTGTATTAAACCTATAAAAGACTTTTCAAAATTGAAGATGTTGGTATTGGTGTTTTAAATAAAGCAGTCCATGGGAAACAATGTTTGTTTGTGCTTTCAATGAATAACATTCAGTATTTCACAGCAGCATACGTGTCTCAAATGATCCCTGAATACCCAGCCAACCTATCTCAAGCTTGCCTTGAAAGGTCAAGGGGGATGGTTATAGTAATTTAGTGTTTTGGGCAGTACTGTGTAGTATTTTATTTTGTATAAAAAGGCACAATTGAACAATTACCAAGCCTCCAACTACTTCTATTCATCACACTGCAACCTGACCAGTACAGTCTCAGCCCTGAATCACTGATATCTTTCTATAAATGGGTGATTTTGACTAATATCTTGCAATTAAGGTTCAGACTCCACAACCTTGCTCTAATAAATCCATCAGCTCTCTAGATGCATAACTCAGAGTGGCTTTCTACTGAAGACCTCCTCAGCTCCTAGAGTGCTTTCCAGTATCTCCCTGAGGGCAAAAATTAAAATCATTAAAAAAGAAAAAAACACCAGATGTGCGATTTCTTGTACCCTTGAAATGTGTACAGTGCTGCATTTATTTGGGGAAAACAATTAAAATGGATGATTTACTCAAAAAGATACTTTGGCTTAAGAAATATACCAAGCTACAGTACTGCATAATAAATATATTGGGCCAAAATAAAAAAAAGCCCCTTTATACATCCTGCTAGGAAACAAGGAGAATGTCACTAATGTATATGTATTACTAAGTAGTAGGAAACATTTACTGGAATCCAACACATCATTGTAAATGTAGCTGTGTGTTAAAAAAAAAAAAAAAAAAAAAAAAAAAGTCTTGTCATACCACCCAAACCTTTCTTAACATTGTTGTAGCACAGTATCACAAAGCAGTTATTAGACTTTCCCATTCACATCCTGGGGCCATCTCCCTGCACAATACTGCTCTCACTTGCAGCAAAAAAAACAGCCAGGAGTTTAGTGCTGGATGTCCTGTCTACATAATAAGATAGTGACATTTAAAATATCCCAAAGAGTAATAAGACTTACATTATCTGTTGGCATATATGAAGCAAATTACAAGAAGTCCTTCATTTTAGTCACAGCAACAGAATAATTGAGTAAACATGAAAGTACTGGCAATTTGGTAGAAGTTTTACCGCAGCTCAAAAATTAGATGCAGCTGCATCCTATTGAAAGTGAAATGGCTCGCTCCTTTTCCTCCCACAAGAATAACCCCTGCACACTGGACTGCTCTAATTTCGGGGCACAAACACAGATGACATGATCTCTCTTCCGGGATGTCTCACGGCAATAATAAGCTGTGCGGCAGTCAAATCCGTCTTTCTGAGCCTTGTCATTGAATAAGACTAGGCACTAGGAACAATAAAACTTGCATCCTTTGATGACAAATTTGGTGATTACATTTAAAAAGCATACATCGGAAATGCTTTTAAGTGGAGGATGTCAAGTTTGAGTGAGGATTGTATTTGACATTACACACACCACACTACATCTCTTTTATTAGACTTCCAAGCTGGCCTGGTTAGCCTATTGTTATTGTAAAGATTATTATTATTATTATTATTATTATTATTATTATTATTATTTCATTTTGTCAATTTTCCTCCCAAAACTTTAAACTGCTCCTGTTCGCACATGGTGTAACCAATCAACATGAAACTTGGCAGGTATCATCCCGTGTAGATTACAGTTCAGGTGCAAAAAAAACCCCTGAAAAACAATGCACTCCTGCTTCAACCAAGATGGTGGCCTGAAGCATTTTTTGGAAAAACTTTTCAAAAATCTTCTTGGGAACCGGTGAACCGATTGATCTTAAACTTTTGAAACCAAGCATGCTTCAAGTTTGCGAAGCAGCAGTTGCTGCGATAAATTTTACTATCAAGGGCTGCCACGAAATTTGCCAAAACACACCCAAACTTCAAACTGCTTCTGTTTGCAAACTGTTTAACCAGCTAACTCCTAACTTGGCGTCACCCTGGAGACAATGGAATTCAAATATGGCAAAATGGTGTTCATTTGTAAGAGAATATGGCTGCCAGACCAACATTTTCTTCTTCAATTTAAAACCACTTCTGTTGAAAAATGGTTTATTTGATTAACATCAAAGTCGACAAGCAGCATCCCTGTGTCAATACAATTTACTTTTTCAAAAATGGTGTTTGTGCGTAAACCAATACGGCCACCTGATGTATTTCTTTAAAAACCTTCCAAATCTTTGGTCAAATATAAAACTACCTTCTAACGCATTACAAAGTGCAGATAGGTTACTATGAAACATATAGGAAACCATATGTGCTAATATAATAATACATTGCACAACAAAAGACATTGTATCATTGGAAACAGCTACGTAAGGCCTTTCTGTGGATGTATTGGCTTTTAATTTCTGATTTGAGGTTGCCAGACAACTAGCGCTAAAACACAGTGACCATATTCATGGCCTCATATGGTCATTCTATTTAGGGAGGAAAGATTTTTTTTTAAAGAATGACTAAAATAGCTTCAAATTTTATGTGTGTACAGACAATACAACCACAGAAACCACTTGTATAAACAATTTATGTGGAATAACTGATTTCTTGTGCTTATTTAGCAATCACTTTACAATGGTCAACAATGTTAGAAAAACAAAATGTGTTCTGCTGTGGTAAGAACAATGGGGTTCACCGAACTGTTTCAAAGAGATCATTAAAAACCTCAGTATGCAGTTTTTGGTAATAAATTAGCAATGTTGTTTTTCAAAGTTCAAGTCAACAGAACACAGTGCATGTTTTTAGTCAATCCCAGAACCTTCCTGTCAATTTGTTTTTTAAACGCTTGCTGGATCCTGTTCAATCCTGGCTTGATTATATAACAAATGGATCACACCATATATTTTCTGGCTTTACTCAAGTCTTCTTTAAATACCTGAAATGAGGAAATTCCATACAAATGTTAACATTTGAAAAGCCAATAGCTTGAGAGAGTGCTTAAGCAGTCTATTTAATTGATGTAAATATTGGAGAGACTTGTGTGCATTGTTTGATTTTCAAAACTGTGGAATACATTGGGGCCTCTTTTAATTATTTAAACTGTGGCAGTATTTAACTCCACTGCTGGTTGAATGAGTTGAGTAGACCCCTTTTGAAAAAATATACCCTATATATACAAGGTGTTGCTTGCATCCTTCCTCCATAGACGGCAAGCTAATGCAACTTCAGTGCTGAAGAAAAGCTGGAAGTCCTTGCAGCCGATGTCTTCTACCTGGCAGGGCGGAGGTACCCTGACTACCCATCCAAGAGGACCTGGTGGAGGCGTTCGTCTGCAGCCTGACCCCAAGCCAGCTCCATCAGCAAGTCCGGCCCGCCAGAGTCTCTCTGTACTGCCACTTGCCAGGTCATCGCCATGGACTCCGCTGCTTGGTGGTCCAGACAGGGATACCCTGAATCCAAGTCCAGATCCAAGACTATTGTATCCTGAGGCTGAGATAGGTGCCAAAAAGACTCTCCAAATCGGTAAGAACAGCCTGAGACTGACCCTGGGCCAGGAGGAGGAGGAGACCCGCTGGAAATGCAGTGGCAGAACCTGGTCCTTCACAGAAGCTGCTGACAGGACCTTTACCCAGGATTTTTACCCAGGGTCTTACCCAGGGTGTCCCATCCACCAGAAGAGCCAACTCCGCATCTCACAGTACTCCTGCCGCAAGAGGGCCGTCCTGCCACCAGGGAAAGGACTGTTTGAAACCCCCAGCTGCCTTGGCAACTGAAGATGTGGAGGAGGCGCTGTAGCAGCGGAGTCAGGAGGGCCTGTCCCAGGGCCAGCAGGACCAGCTACGGGAGCTGCTGAGGGGGTACAAAAACATCTTTGCAGCCACAGTGGAGGACTGTAGTTGTGTCATTCTGGTCCAGCATAGCATTAATATGGTAAACATGACCCCAGTTCGGGAGCTGCCGCACCAGTTACCCCTGGTGAAGCGCAAGGCCCTCCCGAATTACCTGCTCCTGGCATTGATCCTGAAAAGGTGCTGGCCCAGGAGGGCCTGGATGGAGAGAGAGAGTCATGGAGCACAGCAACTGAGCCCTGAGCAAGCCATAGTAGATTACTGTGTGACCAGAAGAGAGCTCCTGGCTATAGCGTAGGCCGTGCGCCACTTCAGGCCGTACAGATCACGCCTCCCTGCTGTGGCTGGTTACGACTACTCAGTCCAGCACCGGGCCGGCCACCTGTACAGTAATGCTGATGCCACCCCTGCTCAAAGGGACGCTGCAGATATTGCACTCAGCTGGAGGAGCGGGAGGCACAGCTCTCCCCTGGAAGGGACCGAAGGGAAGGGTTTTACAACTGCTAATTTGGAGGAGCTTACTGCTTACTAAGTATATACACTGCATCTTGACTCTAACCACATAACAGTAGTAAGTTGGGATATCATTAAAACGCTTGTGGAGAATGGCATTGATTTCAATTGTGTGTGTCTTTGTAATAATAGACAATGTAACAGAGGGAGAAACTAGCTGTTTACATCTATGCTTAGTCGTATACAATGTTTTATTATTATTATTATTATTATTATTATTATTATTATTATTATTATTATTATTTTTTAGGTTGATAGGCTCCAGTGGTGTTTAATATTTTGGGATTAAAGGCAGCAAAATAGGCTGTGGGAATTACACGGTCATTGTAATTAATGTCTCCACATATGTTTTAAAGGTTTATAAACCTCAAAAAATGTTGCTGAATTTGTCCTTCAAAGTTGTTCTAAAAAAAATCTATTTTGTCTGATTGTTACTTTTTTTTGCAACCAACACAGACCATTTGAAACTACTCTTGTTTCCAGCAAAAGTTTGTTTCATTTTTAAAGATTTAATAGCGACTCCAATGTTACAGTGTACTTGTACATCCTCGGACAGTCTGGGGTATATGAAGATTACGAGGCAGGTCTATATGTAACGCTTTCGGCTATGTTAATATATTTATATAGTCACCATGTACTTGTGATATTTAAAGTAGGCTATGCTTAAAATAGTTTTAAAATATACAAAATAAACTGTAAATGTTCAATAAATGAATGTAGACAGAGCGCGAGTTCAGATGCAGTCATAAATACAAGCAATCAAACGGCATCTAATGTTAAAAAAGTGACTTTTCACCAAACACTTTTTGAAATGTAAATAGTGAACTTTTAATTGACTGAGCGAGTGCTTTCCTGTATTAATATTACAAAATGAATCAGAGGGAGATTAAGTTGAACAAACAAATATTTATTTGATTTTCAGAGTTAAACATAACTGTTCCATAGCAATGACTGTCTCTGCTTTGACTGTCTCGCAGGACGCTGTGATTTGGGACAGGACCCCTGTCCTCCTCATACAGAGATCATTTATTTTGTCCTTAGTGTTTCACTGTAGTTAATGTTCTCGCCACCACTTCTCCTGCTAATACATTTAGCTCCTGGTCTGTCCTCCTTGGTCGCTGTCATTGTGACAAGAAACCTAACATCTTAATTATTGTTTTTTAATTTTCCTTTTTATTTAACATAAGAAAATGATGGACGGAAATGTATTTACACACAAAAGTAAATACTAAGGCTGAATTGCATAAGAATATTTTCCCATTTTCACAAACCAAATTCACATGTATAATCTAATTTATGAAACACCACCAGAATTAATTAAGCTGTGCTAGAGGATAAAAAAAACCAAAAACTTTTGTTAGTAGGCCTAGTCGTTATTTAATTCACACACAAAACAAATTCATCTGTTTATAGTACCAAAGGTGCATTGTAGCCTATAAAAGGAGCTAATTACCAGTACATATTCCAGGTATAACCTATAAAAGCTTAATTTCTCAGTACATCCATACAAAGGCAATCATGGCCAGTAGTAATGTTTAAAATTATACAATGTAGCAAAAACTGTATTTCATAGCATGTATAAAATATTATATTTAAACTGTGGAGGATGGCTGAAAGGATTCCACAGAAATTGAAGCAGATTTAATGCTGCCTTCCCTGAGAGTTGGCCATGTACAGCAGTGCATTTAAAAAATCTGCAGAAGAGACTGAAAGTACAGACACCGGAAAGTAGTACTGCAATTATTATTATTATTATTATTATTATTATTATTATTATTATATTATTTAATAAAATAGGCCTACGTTAACTATGTTAAGTTAAATAAGTTGAATAAGGACGAAACTGGTTTTGTTGCAAACGTTTCGACAGATTTTGATTCGATTTACACTTAATTTTTAAATAAAGAAAACGTGAATACAATAGGCCTACTTCTGATTTGGCTTGTCCAATGCAAATGTAGAGGCCTAAAGGGTGTATCCTAGCAACCGTACTAGCACTAAAAGAAGCACACTTGTACAATCATGGTTTTAATGGTAACCGGCAACAGGAGACTTCAAACTGGGTTCTAATTTGATACATCGATTCACCATTATGTAATCGAAGCATGGTGCTGGTTTTACACCTCCATAGGGGAATTGGCCTGCCAATCCCAAAGGACGATTTATTCTTAAAAGAGGTAAGTAATCTGTGGCTACTGCAGTCACATTAGAAATTAATGCACTTCTAAATTGGGACTAGAAAGACGAAGACACATCACCAAGAACCGTACTTACCTTTTCTTTCGAGCGTTGTATATATATATACATTAATTACACACTATAGTACTGTGTGTAAACCTCATGCATAATTCTGCATGTTGAATTCTGTATTCTGATGCTGAATTATGTGCGTTCTGATAACTTGCCAATGAATCAGCTTAGTGAATAGAGCTACCGCTGGTTCATTTATGTGTGCAGTTTGGCTTCCCCCTGCCATGCGGTAATTCTGGTCATTTACCGCTGTTAAGTGAATGGGTCCTCATGCACTAAACATCAGTAACATGCTTACCACGCAGTAAGCCTCTTTACACGTGCTTTGTACACCTGCTGTATTTGACACGGTTAGGATGACAGTGGTAACATCAGAAACTGTACACAAGCCCCTCAGACTAGACAGGTGGGCAGACAGGATACAGCAATATCACTTCCAATTAGAATTCACACCTGGGTGCAACAATTCAGTAGCAGATCACTTGTCACAGTCTGTCCTACCTTTGGAGCAGGAATCTAAGCCCAATGACACAGAGCAAGCAATAGTAAATATGCTCCAGGGGCCCCTCACAGAAGTAGTGCCAATACAAGAACTCTGCCAGGCTTCCACAGTTGGACCTCTCTTCAGCACCCTTTGAGAATATATAACGAATGGATGGCCGTGTAAAGTGGAAGAATTCCTGGCACCTTACCATCGAGTGCGGAATGAGCTGTCCTGCTGGGGTGACGTCTGCATGGCACAGGGCCACAGAACTGTAGTACCCACTGAGTTACAGGCTCGGGTGCTACAGATGGTGCATGAGGGCCACTTAGGAGTTGTAAAGCTGAAGAAGCGATGCAGCGATTTGGTATGGTGGCCTGGCATTGACAAAGAGATTGAGCTCCTCATCAAAGACTGCACAACATGCCTTATCAGTGGGGACAGTCCGGACAGCCACCTACAGCCTTGTTACAGCCAGTGCCCTGGCCGCAGTCACCTTGGGAACACTTGAAGCTAGATGTCTGTGGGAAACTTCGCAGCATGCCCCCTCATCAGCAGCTCCTGGTGGTCATATATGACCTACACTCAAAATGACCAGAAGTATATCCAGTTGCCTCAGTTACCACACAAGTGATGCTGTAAACCCTGGACTACATTTGCTCGCTCGGGTTTGCCCTGTGTTATCACTACTGACAATGGGCCCCAGTTTATTTCGTCAGACTTTAACTCTTATCTGAAGAACAAGGATAGTATACGATCCTCAAGCAAACGGAGGAGTTGAGAGATTTAACCAATCCTTGAAAAATGGTATCCACACCCACCTAGCACAAGGCTGTCAGTTCGACACAGCTCTGCTGAAGGCACTACATTTGAGCCACTAAACATACCACCACAGGGGTGTCTCCTGCTTTTCTTATGTTGGGCCGTGAGCTAGAGTGCTCTGCTGAAGGCACTACACTTGAGCCACTAAACATACCACCACAGGGGTGTCTCCTGCTTTTCTTATGTTGGGCCGTGAGCTAGAGTTGCCTCTAGATCAGCTTTGCCCTCCCAGTTCACCTCCTGTACCCCCACTGACCAGAACTACAGTGACGACATGTCAACTGGCAATGAAAGAAAGGTTTTCAAAGTGCACAGATCGAAACATCCACTGCTATAGGAACTAGATTCGGTTAGAATAAGGAAGTCTTGCTGCACCAACAAACTGCAACCCTGTTGGTCTTCACCGATGTGCATCACCACATGCTTGGGTCCAGCCACTTTTCAACTCCATAATGGATCTTGTTGGCATGCTAACAGGCTGAGGAAGGTCAGCCCTCCTGCTTCTGAGGTGAGACCAGCCCTAACTTAATAGTTTTCCTACCTGTGACTGTAACAGAGAAGAACCATGTGAGGCCCCACATACAGCATCCAAGCAGGCTGCGCCACAGAGCTACCTGTTGTTAAGACTTTGACCCTTCTTTTCACACTTGAACTGGAGAAGGGGGGATGTTATGTTTTTTTGATGTTTAGTACTGAATGCACATCCTAGCCAGCTACTGTTTAATTTGTTTTTGTTTCACAGCAGTTGCGGTTGAGCTACTGCTTTACGACTGTCGTACAGACAGCATGTTTTGAACACCGAGTCTAACTGCCGTAAGTTGGTTGAAGGTACAAGAGTCAGGGCGAGCGTAATAAATATGTTGTTGAAATAAGAGTGTAAATGTATCAGTGCACAGGAGAGCAAGAGGGTTGCTCCAAGGAGGTGATACGTACAGTAGATACAGACAAGAACGTATTTGTCTTTGTATGCCTAAAAGTTGCTCTTATTTGAAATCTATCTGTATTTTATGCTTTTATATGAATATGCTCAATAGCTACTGAATTTACTGTATTTTGTAATGTAATATTCAGCAACAACTACAGAAAGTCGCTCTGAATAAGGGGCATCTGCTAGGAAAATAAACTGATAGTTTTTTTGAACAATGAAAAGTCCACTGGTTCATTGTTCGTTTTTGGTTTGATTACTTTTGATGTCTTGTTTGTTTTCCCTAGTCTATATTCAAAAGCTGAAAAATGAAAAAAGAACTAGTTCTTTTTTCAATAAACAAACAGCATTCCATTTTTTAACTCATACAACATTCTGTAGGCTATTTGTTTTTCCCATGTACATCATGTACTAAAGTCAGGTTATGAATTCATGCAGAATACACCACGCAGCGACAGCTTGCAAATGAATAATTTAGCTCGACTTATTAGTGCATATGTGATGAGTCAAAGGGATTTCGGTCTGTGATTCAGCCTCCCGACAGTAGATGGCATCAAACCAACTCGGGACTTCCCTTACCAAGATCTCGTGACCATGGCAAAAGTCATCTTTTGAGGGGCGGCACCTTGGTGAGGGGCGGAAGTACGAGTATGTAAATTCCAGCCACTGGAGTCAAGTGAAGGATAAGGACACTTGTCAGTTGGGGATTGGTGTTCCACTGACTACAGAGGCGGGACATTACATACTAAAGGTATTTTACGTACTACTGTGTTCGGGGTTGGTCCAAAAGTAAAATAGGAGGAGTAACGGGTGGAGGGAGAGACTAGTTTGGTGCAGCGGGATATTTGTCTGTTTTTGTTTATGTATGGTTTACCACGAAGACGATTAAAGACGAGTTATCACGATCGGTTTTGGATTTCACCCCTGCACTCCTTCCCTCACACCATTTTGTTTTCTTTTGTTATTTAATTATTTTGTTGTGTATTCCGTTTCCGGGAATACCAGCTGTCCAAGGGGATGTGGCCCCGGGTTGCGGGACAATATCTTTTAGATCAGTGCACCCGGTGGCTGCGGCCAGAAGAACATACACCCCAAGAACTGGTGCAGAAAATAGTTATAGAACAGTTCGCGTCTATACTACCGCCAGGGAATCGAGAGTGGATTAAGAGGAATCGACCTACCACTCTCGAGGATGCCATCCTCCTGGCGGAGGCCT
The DNA here is from genome assembly GCF_017654505.1 of Polyodon spathula. Classification (NCBI taxonomy): domain Eukaryota; kingdom Metazoa; phylum Chordata; class Actinopteri; order Acipenseriformes; family Polyodontidae; genus Polyodon; species Polyodon spathula. The sequence continues at coordinate 16,877,225 of NC_054538.1, read as the reverse complement.
ACGAAGACGCGAACGAAGGCGCCGGGTCAGACCCCACTCCTGCCCCTAAACTAACTCGGACCAACCAACCAATGAAGCCCAGAGGGGGTAACCAGACCTTCAGACCATGGAGGTCGAGGGTAGCCCCATCCTGGGCGAGAGAGAATCCCCCTAACCTGCCGGTCGCGGACTCGCAGGACAGATTAACTCCGTTGATGCCTCCTAACCAAGTGTGCTACCATCGTAATGAGCCTGGACACATTGCCAGGAATTGTCCAGTAATGAAGGTGGACCTGGCGACAAGATCCTGGTCAGCAGTAACAGGTAGGAACACTGGGGAATGTCGGGAGGGCCCTTATCAGTTAAGAGTACAGGTCGGGGGAAAGAGTACTTACGCATTTGCGGACTCTGGGTGTGCACAAACATTGATTCGGCAAGCTCTCTTGGATGGGGTAGCCTGGGAGCCACAGGGTAAAGTGGCTATCTCCTGTATTCATGGAGAAACTCGGGTTTATCCCACCACTAAAGTTAGACTTATTGTAGGTGATTATTCAGCTTACGTTAAAGTGGCTGTAGCGCAATGTTTACCATACCCTGTTCTCCTGGGAAGAGACTGGCCGTTTTTTGATCGTATTTTAGGTCGGGAAATGGTCTTAGTTTCTACCAGGGGACAATTAAAGCAACAGGAGAAAACAATTGGCGAGATTTTTCCGTTGCAATCCGACCTGTTTAACCCTAAAATCCGCCCAAGAAAAACAAAAAGAGAGCGTCGGGTGGAAAAATATGAGGGAACTCTGAGACGACAAGGGGAGGGGTCTGACACAAAAGTAAACCAATCGCTTAAACGGCAAGGAAAGGGAGTAGGTATTCAGTGTAACCGGGGCTGCGAGGTTACTGAGGTGGAAGGTCATGTAATAAAAGACACTCCTCTCTGTGTACCTAACCATTGGGACCGAGATATTGACTTGGGATATGAACAACAAAATGATCCCACGTTACAGTATGCTTGGAAACAGGTTAGATATGTTGAGGGGAAGGATATGCAGGAAGGACAACCGGTGGTATTTCCGCATTTTTCTGTATCTGGGCACTTATTATATAGAATAACCCGGGCTCCCGGGACGGGACAGCTCGTAAAACAGTTATTGGTTCCTAGGCCTTTTCAGTCAGAAGTCATGAGATTGGCGCATGACATTCCATTTTCAGGTCATTTGGGAACTGAAAAGACTCAGGAACGAATTCTGGCCCGGTTTTTTTGGCCTGGGGTTTATGGTCTTGTGCGGAAGTATGTATCGGAGTGTCCTGAATGTCAATTAGCTGCCCCTAAGTCAGTTCGCCCCGCACCTCTGGTTCCACTTCCAATTATTGGGGTACCGTTTGAAAGGATTGGTGTAGATTTAGTAGGCCCTCTGGAGGGAACAGAGTCAGGATATCGGTATATTTTAGTAGTAGTGGACTACGCAACGAGATATCCAGAAGCTGTTCCCTTACGCTCTATGAATGCAGTAGCTGTAGCGAATGAATTGGTAAAAATATTCTCTAGGGTGGGAATCCCGAAAGAAATTCTCACTGATCAGGGCACTAATTTTATGTCAGACTGTATTCAGCAACTATATAAATTATTGAAAATCCGTTCAATTAGAACCTCAGTTTTTCATCCTCAAACGGATGGGCTTGTTGAACGATTTAATCAGACTTTGAAAAATATGTTGCGCCGCTTTGTAGATCAAGAAAAACGCAATTGGGCTAAACTGCTTCCCTACTTGCTCTTTGCAGTTCGTGAGGTACCACAATCCTCAACGGGGTTTTCCCCGTTTGAGCTCTTGTACGGTCGGCAGCCGCGGGGTATCTTGGATCTCATAAGAGAAGGCTGGGAAGAACAGTCAAAGGAGTCTAAAAATGTAGTAAAATATGTGTTGCAGTTACGCGATCGCTTAGAATTAGTCGGTCGATTGGCACATGACAATCTCAAAGCGGCACAGCAGAAGCAGCAACAAAGCTACAATAAAAATGCAAGAATTCGGAACTTTCGACCTGGAGATAAAGTGTTGTTATTGTTGCCCTCATCGGAATCTAAGTTGTTTGCTAAATGGCAGGGTCCCTTTCAGGTTATTCGAGCAATTGGTAAAGTCAATTATGAGATCCGACAGCCTGGGCGTCGGAAAGAAAGTCAAATTTATCATGTTAATCTCCTGAAACCGTGGAAAGAACGGGAAGTCCATTTTATATCTCCTGTACAGGAGGGAGAGGATTTTGGACCCTCAATTGAGCCAGAGTCAGCAGCTGAGGTCCCGATGGGGGAACAATTAACTCCTGATCAGCGTGAAGAGGTAAGCAATCTAATTAAAATGTTCAGTGATGTGTTTTCTAACGTGCCTGGAAGAACGCATTTGATCGAACATGCTATTATCACTCCGCCAGGTCTAAGAGTTAGACAGAGACCGTATCGCATTCCAGAGAGTCGGAGAGATTCTGTTCGAAGGGAGGTGGAGTGTATGTTGAAACTTGGGGTAATTGAACCTTCCCGAAGCGAGTGGTGTAGCCCAATAGTACCAATAGACAAGCCAGATGGGTCACTACGATTATGTATCGATTTTAGGAGGGTGAATGCTATCTCCAAGTTTGATGCATATCCCATGCCTCGAGTAGATGAACTCTTAGACAAGCTGGGGCAAGCTCGGTTTATTTCAACTCTGGATCTGACGAAAGGATATTGGCAAATTCCATTAACGAAAGCCTCTCGTGAGAAAACGGCATTTTCAACCCCAGAGGGTCTTTTTCAATTTTGTACTATGCCGTTCGGACTTCATGGAGCGCCTGCTACTTTTCAGAGACTAATGGACAAGGTTTTACAACCTCATCGAGAGTATGCAGCTGCGTATATCGATGATGTAGTCATTTATAGTTCTTCCTGGAGAGAACATTTGACTAGATTAGAAGCCGTCTTACAGTCTCTGAGGAGGGCGGGGCTCACAGCGAACATGGCAAAGTGCGCTATTGGAAAAGAAGAAACTAAATATTTAGGTTTCATAATGGGTAAGGGTAGAGTGAAACCGTTGGTTTCAAAAGTCCAGGCTTTGTTGGATTCACCGGTACCTACCACGAAAACCCAGGTGAGATCACTGTTAGGGTTGGCTGGTTATTACCGCCGCTTTATTCCACACTTTTCCACTATAGCCGCCCCTCTCACTGATCTCACTAAAAAGAACGCTCCAAATAAAATTAAGTGGAGTGCAGAGTGTCAGACAGCCTTTGAATCTATTAAAACTAATTTGAGTCAGGCCCCAGCATTAATAAGCCCGGATTTCAGCCGAGAGTTCGTCCTGCAGACAGATGCATCGCAGACTGGTCTGGGGGCGGTTCTGTCCCAGGAGAGAGATGGTATAGAACACCCGATACTATACATCAGTCGGAAGTTACTGCCCAGAGAACAGAGGTATTCGGTAGTGGAGAAAGAATGCCTGGCAGTGAAATGGGCAGTGGAATCTTTAAAATACTATCTTCTGGGACGACCTTTTGTACTCATCACAGATCACGCTTCTTTAAAGTGGTTAGACACGATGAAGGATTCAAACGCTAGGATTACGCGGTGGTACCTGGCGCTTCAACCCTTCGCCTTTCAAATAAGGTATCGTGTGGGTAAGTTACATCAAAATGCTGATTTTTTTTTCCCGGGAGGGAGGGAAAAGGGAAGGGTTAGAGGTTTCCGAGTGTTCCTTCGGCTCCACTCTGAGGGGTGGGATATGTGATGAGTCAAAGGGATTTCAGTCTGTGATTCAGCCTCCCGACAGTAGATGGCATCAAACCAACTCGGGACTTCCCTTACCAAGATCTCGTGACCATGGCAAAAGTCATCTTTTTGAGGGGCGGCACCTTGGTGAGGGGCGGAAGTACGAGTATGTAAATTCCAGCCACTGGAGTCAAGTGAAGGATAAGGACACTTGTCAGTTGGGGATTGGTGTTCCACTGACTACAGAGGCGGGACATTACATACTAAAGGGAACGTACAACTGTGTTCGGGGTTGGTCCGAAAGTAAAATAGGAGGAGTAACGGGTGGAGGGAGAGACTAGTTTGGTGCAGCGGGATTTAAAAAAAAAAAAAAACACTAACATTTCTTTTGTCTTTTTTTGTTTATGTATGGTTTACCACGAAGACGATTAAAGACGAGTTATCACGATCGGTTTTGGATTTCACCCCTGCACTCCTTCCCTCACACCATTTTGTTTTCTTTTGTTATTTAATTATTTTGTTGTGTATAGATAATAAAAATAAATTATTTTATTTCTGTACACATAAATTACTGTCTGGACATTCCATTTAATACACTCTCGCCTCACAGCATATTATTAGCTTAGTCAATAGAGCGGTCACGCCTTCGTTTTTGTGTGCAGTATGTGATTCCCTTGCCACGCAGTATCTAAAGGAACTTATTGCTGTTTAGTGCATGAGGCCCTTAAATGTATATCTACTATGTAGTATTTAAATATGTATCATGCACTTAAAACTTTTTTTTTTTTTAAATCATTACCTGAAAAGAAAAGTTAATCCGGGTATTTTTCACAGGTGTACCCAGTTCCAGATTTTCTACCTCCCCCTCCCCCTCCCCCTCACTCTCCCTGTTATAGAGTGGCTTGGATCTTTAAAACATGCACCTTTGTACAATTATCTAGCTGCTTAATAAGCTTCTTCTATTTCACAAAACCTGAAATATTTCCATCTGTATTGCATTAACAATAGATTTGACTGCTTATTGTTGTCCATTATATATTATGTAATCTTCTCCAGCGCCTGTACTGCATGATGTATTATCTTCAGCAGCTACGATTACATAATAGACTGTAAAAGCACAATATAATTGACAAAGCCTAAATCAAGGGTTTTGTTATACAGCCAGCAATCAAAGGAAATATTGCTTGAGTGCACTTTGCGGTGTTTTGAAAACACCCCATGTTGCTATGATGGAGCTGCGAGAGGCTCCAGTAAAGTTTAGTGACTCTGGGTCCTATTCATTAGCTGATGAGCCCCAGGGATAAATTCTGTCTCCCAGCAGACTTTAGGGAATTCTCTTAGGTCTTCGCATTAGCTGTCCTCTAAAGCAAGATCCTCTTCTGGCAAGAGATAAAAAGAGAAGAAGACATTAACTATATTTAAAACACTTATTTTACAACAAATACAACACAATAAATTCAACTAGAAGTATACTATTGTATATAGCAATCCAATAAGCACACAGAGGATTCAATTAAACTATTATTTTGTACATATTTTATCAACTGAATATCAAAAGAGCCAGACAGCTAGAGTACTAAGCATAGAATGTTATTGAAATGGTAACTCTCTTGATGATGAATAGATCTGGGGAAGCAAGCCTAGTTTCAGCTGTTGTGTTCAATGAAAATATCGCAATGTAATACATTTTAATTAATTTAACTGTAGCTTATTTTATTTTTAATTTAGGTTTTTGTACACCATGGAGTGCTAAGGTGGATTTCAGTTGGTCTTGTTTCTTGTTCTACCTACCCTAAACTGAAACAGCATTTGTAGCACAATACAGCACTTAATGTATTGCAATATCAAAATGCAGACATGACATTAAAGTGAGCAATAAACAGATTTGAACAAACCACACTGAATCTGCTTTGTCCTTGGAAGGACGTTAGACTTTAAAAGAACAAAAATAAAGACATCATACTTGGCACAGCTCCCACTAACACCACTGCTGCCTGAATTAATTTGTGTACTTTATTGCTTTCTGTGTAACACGGTCACATCTCTGTAGAAACTAAAGACATACACACACACACACATACACACACACATACACATACACACACACACACACACACACACACACACACACACATACATACACATACACACACACACACACACACACACACACACACACATTGATGTGACTGTTTTCCCATGAAATAAGCAGCACAATGCATTCATACCTAGGATTTGTAGCTGTGTTTTTGTCTCTTCCTCTCCGACGCTCAAGGCAGCTCATGTCATTTTCTCACTGCAGTTCCACAAGGTTTTAAACACCAGACTGGCCAGCTGCCAGTCCGCAGGTCCAAAGTCCCGTAAACAATCGATCAACCTGTAAATCAGTTTGGGATGCCATGAAAGGTTGTACCTACTCATATTCGAGTTGGATGGTCTAATAGGTTGTAGGGCCATGAGACAGGACAGAGGCCCTGGGTGTTTTGTGGCCACCTTTACACAGCCACAAGTTCAATAGTTTAAGTGATTGTTTAAATGATTAATTGCTTTATTATTTCATTATCAGTTACCCCTGGCAGGTTGAGAACAAGGAGAACGAGTTTGTATTGGGATTGCAATGTTTTTGTTTAAAATGTTTTGTGTTTGTTAAATAAATGTGCACCATAGCACTTAAACTACAATACCTGAGTCTGGGTTTGCTATTTCTGCCACTGGCCAGCCTTGGCCACCTGCCTCTTTACCACAGGCCACCATCGTCACTGTTGTTGACTTTTGCAGTACCACCTATCTTATGGAAATCAATATGCAAAACTAAAAAACAATCTGTGTCTGAAATTTGTGCAGTCTTAGAAATGGAAACATCAGCCCATTTATTCAAAATGTGCTTGTCCATCCCTGTACACTGCCATACCTGTCAACATCTGAAAATACAAAATCGAGAGTAGGGGGGGTGCAGGTGCATGGTTAAGTATGTGAACTTGCCCCTTGCACTGAATGCATGCCTGCCACAGGACTCCCCTGGGTCCTAAACCCTGCAGTAATCACACACCGGCCATGAATTTTGTAGACATTCAAGGTTTGCTGACATAAGGGGGTTTAAAGATAGAATAAGGTTAATACACCTTTAACTTTAACTTAAAGCAACAGTGTTCCACAGTCATATTTGGTTTTATAATAAGATGATTCATGGGTGGCTGTTTGCTACATTTACCCTTCTTTGCACTGTACTTCAAAATGGTCAGCTTTCTATTTGTATGCAATGAATTTAAAGTATCATGAAGACTATACATATCATTTTTCTTCATAATAACGTCCCAGATTCGTTAGATTGTCAGAGAGTTTCAAACACTTGAGCAGCTTCCAATTCCCCAATTAGGTAATTGAGTGATAATTCAGGAACGGCCACCTGTGTAAAGGAGAGCACAGTATTTTGTTTAAAGTAGGGAGTTAGGTGAGTGTAGCTGTGTTTTTTTTTTGCAACTTTGTAGTAAAGGCTAATGCCCAGCGTACAACAATCTCTTGTTTGAAACTGTGTTTTATCCCTTGCACCTTGTGTTTATTTGTTTGCTGTTATTTTTTGTTTAGTTTAATAAGTGCACGGTTTAGAGTTTGAACTGCAGCTTCTTGAATTCTGCTAATCCCATCTTGGGCCCACAACGCTATCTTGTCACAGGTACCATTTGCCTCAAATAAGGGTATTATTGTTAATGTTATTAATAGCATTTAGTAGCCTACTTTCTCCTATTTCAGTCTGGAAAGTTATTTCAAACGATTACTTTTACTTTGGGATCCAGTCATTTCCGTGGTAAAAACATTAGAGGGTATAATTTTTTTGAAACATGAACATCCCAATATACAAATAAAACAATGGTGTCTTTAAAAATAAATACAACTACCGTTCCAACGATTTCTATTACATGAGAGTAGATGTTAAAACTTCATGCTGATTTGAACTCAGCTCTTGCCAAGGTAAGTACCAACTAAGACGTAGCTTTACAGTAAACTAATGTGGTCTACCTGCATCTCCATCCATTTGCGTTTCTTTCAATCTGATGATGTAGATATCCTTCTGCCTGGTGTTGATGGCTGAAATGTAATGCTGGCTCCAGGGATTAGCTTATTTTGCCTCCCTAGCGCATCAGCACACACAACGGCTGCGATATTGGCTCCGGGGATCAACCACAGTGCGGTCACCCCAGCGCACCAGCATAACAACCGTCTGATTTGAGCTAAGTAGGGCACATCTCTGGGGTCTTCAAGTGGGCACCTTCCCTCCTCTGTGTTTTGTCGACTAGCTCACAACACATCAAGAGGGCTCGACAGTGATTCTGGCATCCCAGCATCACCCCCTTCTGTCCCCCACTCAACTCTACCCAGCTTACTTACCCGTACATCAGCGTTGCTTTCCGTCTATTGTGCTTGAGCTCCCCAGCCAGAATCTTTCCGTCTCAACCACAGCCAGTTGCTGCTCCTTTCTGCTGCTTCAGACAAGTTATTCACTGTGCGACAAAGCTCTTGGCCACTGAACCTGACATCTCTGAGAAACCAGGTTGTAGAGTGTGCCACAAATCCTCGACAACCCACCTCCACTGGGTAAACCTGGACTCTCCATCTTCGCTGTTCTGCTTCAGCAGCTAGTTGAACATACCCAAGTTTCTTCCTCTCATACACCTCATCCACAGCATCCTCCCATGGCACTGTTAACTTTACCATATGAACAAGGCTTGCTGATCCAGACCACAAAACTAAGTCTGGTCAAAGGTTAGTGGTGGCAAAATAAAACCTCAGGTGGCAAACTAAACCGTTGACCAACATCTGCCTGCATTTTCCAGTCTCTAGCAGCTTCCAGTTGTCCTGGGCGAGGGTTGGTTTCAACACCTTTTCTTGGTGGTTGCTCTCCTGGAAGGAGGAATATTGTCTTTTGTGTGTAATGCTTTGATGGAACTGGTGGCAACTCATTGGTCAGGTTACGCTTGTCTTCCAATGCTAAGGCCAAACATCACAGCACCTGAATTATGGCACAAGTAAACCGTCCTTGGCTAAGACCCACCTTACATCCTGTCAAAATGTGCCTTAATGTTGCAGGTGATGAACACAAAGGACATGAGGGATCCTCACCCACCCAGAGGTTTAGGTTATGTGGTGATGGGAGAACATCATATGTTGATCTGATGAGGAAACTGATCCTGCACTGTTCCATTGTCCATAGGTCTTGCCAGACGATCTTGCGTTGTTCCACACTCTCCCATCTCATCCATTCTCCCTGCTTGGCCTGGGAAATGGCTTTTACACACCTCATCCTCTCCTACTATTTTTTTGCTGATTACCAGCTTCCTCCTTTGAGCTGGGGTTGCCTTGTACCATGTAGGAGGAGCTGAACTGAGACCAAGACTCCCTCTTCCATGCTGAACATGCCCCAAAATATCATTGATTCGAAGGGTAGCCTTAGAATCTTCCACAGCTTTCTTCCACCTACTTTCTTCCAGTTTTCAACACAGGTGCTGCCTCCCTTATGCATTTGTTGCGTGAATCTACTAATGTCATTTCCAGTCGGACCTTGGCACACTTAAACTCCTCGGTAACTGCAGTATTCCGTTACCATAAAGTCCCTCTCTGCTGAGGCAGCGTGGAACTCCCAACCATTTCCTGACTAATGAACTGGTTAAAGCTTCCAGCATCTCAACTGTTGCAAGGAAACCTTGTACACAGTCAGTGGCCACAGCAGTCTTGGCAGTAGACCAAACTGAAAGCACCAGAGTTTCAGTTGGCCTGGTAAAGTGCTGCGGTCTGTGCTGTTCAACCCTTCCACTGCTTGTTGTCATTGTTGGATCATTTACAAGCCTGTGCAGAAATACACATTTTAGTAAATTTTGAGTTGGAACGGTGCCTCATTGCATTGTTGAGAAGCCATGGTTTTCAAAACCTGAAGACCAAGTGCGAAGAAGTGCAGATAATTTACAATGAGCATCAACTATAAGCAAGCAAAACTACAAGTACAAACACTACACAGACAATGGGAAAGAAAGCAGGCAATTAGTTGCTGTTAACTCATGATTGTTTAGAACAGAACATCCAATACTGGCAATGTTGCAACCTAAGGAAATATGCTCACAACATATACATTTGACAAAATATCCTTTCTTTAACAAATAAGAGCAAACTGGAAACCCAACAGCAGTGGTGTAATGTAGATAAATAAAAATTTGGCTTACACTCAGCAAGATGCAGCTGCTCGGCTCTCACCACGAGTTTCTTACTGGGTAGAAGGTCAGATTGTTGTTTGGCCGCTGCAGCATTGATCACCAGCTCCTCACATTCATCAATCGATTTGCGCTCGGAGTCAAAGCAATGCAACAAACAAGTTGATTAAGTGTGCTCATTAGTGGTGCAACAATGATATTTATTATAGTCTAGGCAAGCTGCCACTGCATCTCCAGGAAATGTACAAATATTAATATCACTGAAGACCACAATTGTTCTGGACTAGTTACACACTGATACAAAGCAAACTGAATATGCTCAACCATGTAACAATATTATGATGTCAACCACCTATTGCATGACAATATCATTTTGCCACTGTTCCCATTTTAGACTAATAAGAGTTACCTCTTTTGATTCTGTATAATGACATCATTGGATAATTACATCATTATTGTTTAATAACTTTATAATAATTTGCAGATGTTGTACTATGAATAATGGTAGGATATGGCTTTTCACATGAATGAATTAGTACTATAAACAGTATTGTGAATGGCTGATAATTACATTACTGTATGTTGGAATTTAATATTTTTAACTTTTTTTTTTAGTTAATCTATTGCAGTTGTTGTAAGTTGCAAAACCTGCATAGCATTTATTATTAATTTAAAAACCGGTTCCAAAGAGTGAATGTCTATACACTGTAATCACATTAATTACTTTGTGCAATTGTGACCATTTGGTAAAATACCGCTTATAATTATGCTACATCAGGTACTCTCTATGAGTCACAATTCTCACTTTAGATCTTAACTGGAAATTCGCTTTTATGTGGTGCAATGTTTCCAAACAAGTATTTTGTGAGCTATCTAACCCTACCTAAGCAGACTGAATATGTGTTACTAATGCGATCAAAACAGGATACCACTTTACAAGGTAACATTTTATAAGTGCCAGTAATTCAATTTTAAAATACATAAAAACACCAATTATGACATCCTGTTGCGTTCATGTACATTTATTTTTCCGACCTCAAGCCTTATATTAATTGGCAACAACTAAAACAATTACTCTCAGTTACCTGATTATAGGGGTACACAAGAATTCTGGTATCTCCCATTTTAAAGAGATATCTTTCAGGTAGTTTATCTTTTGCCAACTATACTTTTAATTGTGTGAAGTATACAGTTACATACCAGAAGTGAGCTTATTAACAGTTATTTAATCTATAATGCATGTGTTTTTTTCTGTTTAATCCAAAATTAGGTTGCTTATTAAATATTGTTTTTTTTAACAAAAATCTGCGTGGTACAATTGTTCATACCTGTAGAGCCTCTGTAGTGGAACATTACCTGTATCCAATTCACTGTTAAACAGGAACTTTAAAACGTGACAGCAATGATAAGCTATTGAAACATTTAGAAAGACTTTTTTTCTTCCCCCATGATAATACAGCTTTGTTTAAAAATAAATTTAAAAAGAAACAGAAGGCACAATTGAAATCAAATTACATAAGCTACATACCAAGTACTTTGACAAGCAGTCCCACGCACTGAAGGTAGACTCACATACGCCGCCTACAGTCGGGTGAATTTATTAGCTTTATGTGGACATCTTCCACCTCGGAGAAGTTTCTTTGGACACATTATCTTTCTTCCTCAACACTCGCATGGGTTTTGGAGGCTTTCGAGGTCAAATCCAGCTCATAGTAAACGTGGAACAATTCCAGGACATCGTCAATGCTACACTTTTCCATAAAGAAGTTTTTTATAACATTTTTACATTACATTTTTAATCAGAGTCACTGCCATTTTCTAAACTTGTGTATGTGTTGCTGGATGAGCATAATGTAACCTTTAATAAACTCATACTCTCAGTATAATGGCAGGAAATGACTCCCCTTGTCAAGGATGCACCTGGGCTCTTTAAATATGGGGTGGCATTGACAGCTAAGGAAGCCCTTTTCATATATTATTCTGGAGACTAGAATACGTGCTGTATGATGGAGTTTTGAAAGGTTCAGGAAGAAGAACTGCCCCAACAAAAATCTTAAAATGCCTTTTCTCCAGCTAAATATGTTTGTTACATTTTACAATATTTTCATCAATACTTTTCTGCTTTTCAATAGTTTGTTAATTGTAAAGGTTAGATTAAAGTTTTTTACATTCAACTGAGAATACTTTGGATGTTCAGAGAATTGTGGAGAGCGCTTCTGAACAACCACATCACGTCATTTATACAGTCGCAGGCACAACCACGTCATTTATATAGTCGCAGGGAAACAACATAATTTATACAGTCATGCTCTTTGATCACACATTCTGTGAGAAAATGCTTTTAGTTTTTTTATTAAAACACCATCGTTCTGCCAAAGTTTAGTTTTGCTTTTTGGGTTGTTACCATAGAGAAACAGACAGAGGGATAGATGTACTAAGATGGGCCATTCGTAGCACAAGCATATCGCAATTGGCATTTTCGTTGCGACAGTTCGTAAAGTATACATTCAGTCGAATGTACTAAGAGAAAATATGTTCATGAAAAGAGCCGCAATATACTCATTTAAATATCTGTTGCATCATCTTAGCGAGATCTCTAACATTGCGTGGGTCATGCAACATTGTTTCGAATAAATAGTGGGAGTTGAGCTGTGGTTTTCTGCAGCAGAGGGTGCCTGAAGGATAACGTCTATACATGCAAGGGTGCAAGAATCAAAATAACATTGTTTTTGTTATATGTAAAGGTCACCTATACAATGTATTCTATTCCATCTTCCTTTTACCTAATTTAATACTGTTTATATATATATATATATATATATATATATATATATATATATATATATATATATATATATATATATATATGTGTGTATAAAAAATAAAAGGCTGGTTAATCCCATTAAATTCTATAGTGGGGCCCCCACCTTCACCCCCAAATAAAAAACGTGTTTCTATCAAAAAGCTATTCATAATCATACCCTTGCTGAACTGGCCACGTTTGTCCCACATAAGGAGGTGTCGGGTTTAAAAACAATGCAATAAAAATGCACACACATACATTTACAGTGCTCAATGTATTTTAAACCTAAATCACTATGCTAAAATAACACTAATGTGTTATAGGTAGGCTACACATTACATTATATAACAATGTAGATCTATATAGTGTTAGGCAGTACAGTACAGTAGTAAAACTTGTTCTTAACAAATTGATGCAATTGTAAGCGTTGAAATTGCTGCAAGATTTAGTACATCTCATTATAATATTTACATTTGCTCTATCTCCACCCCCTTTTAGCGATTTCATGCGGTGACACCCGTAATTACATATTCATCTAAGGCTGAACCGCAAAGATAAACTGCAGCTGCAAAGGTATTGCCTAAAAAGTCGCTTGTTTGGTACATTTCACCCTAGACGTCCGAATCGTTTGCAACTGGTTTGTGACTATTGTGCCGCAACACTATAGTACATCTAACCCTGAGAGTGAACTCAGAATGAACCTCCGTTTACAAATATTTCATCAGTTTGTCTTTTGCTAAACGCTGACTTTACCCTTTTCTAATGTGCTTACTGTTTTAGAATGTAACTCGTGAGTGATGGTTTTGGCTATATGGGGAAATCCCACACACTGTTTGTTTGTTTGTTTGTTTGTTTATTTTTTGGCTTATTTTTTAAAAATGTATTTATGATTTCAACTCAAGGTTAGTAGAATGGATTTAGCCACATGAACCAATGTTGGAGACTTAACATTTTATGAATAGCATGAAATGTCTATTTTCATAATGTCCCGCTATTACATTTCAAAGAAAAATAATTTTGTCCTTAATCTGTTACCGTGAATAATGGTACAATCAGCCCTCCACCCCTTGTACAATTTCTTTGAAGGATACTTAAATGACAAGTTTTTGCTTGGGGACTGCTTGTGGCTCAATATTTTTCAAATGCCAGTATGTTCATTTTTCCTCAGCAGGGTTTTTTAACCCTGATCCGAGGTAGCACCTTGATTTGGAGGTATGCTCTGAGCTTTCTTCGAGGACCCTGAAGAATGCAAAATAAGCATCTGTGCTGGCTATGGCTACAAATCTGAAACACCACATGCATTCCAATTTGAAAACAAATGTATACCTAGCTTCATTTCATTCATGCCATACTCAGTGGAAGCCAAACGTTTTTGCTAATTATTAGAAATGAGAGTTAATCAATTATCCTTCATCTTCAATAAGTTGTTCTAATGATGAGTATGTTTTTCTATCTACCACAATAAAGCAGTCACAAGGAAGTAAATAATGAGTGTAATACATAATCATATTAGGAGTGATGTAATATAAAGAGTACACAGTGCTAATCATATGAATACTTTTGAGAAGTGATTTACTTTCAGAATGAGTGCCACTAATAATTTGAAACAGTTCAATGTATTCTACAGATAAACAAGATTAAAAATTATGTCTTAGAAAATGAGAAACAGGAAGTGTCAAACTCTTGTGTTTTTTGCAGAACCTTTAGATGATGTCTGGATAAGAAGTAAAGATCTTATAATACTACAAAGGGGGAGGCAAAATGTACCTGCTTTTTTCTGGTGCTTTTTGAGTAATGCCAAGAATAGCTGATAGCATCCTGAGCTGTTAGTCAGAGAAGCACAACATTCATTGTAGGAAGACAGCTTACTGCAGAAGAAATAATCAACCAAAAACATATTAACAACCTATACAGATTTTAAATGTTTTTACAAAGTACATGTTACATTCATGGTAAATATATATATATATATATATATATATATATATATATATATATATATATATATATATATATATATATATATATATACAGTTTTTCAAAGTGTAAGTTCATGCTCAATAAGCATAAAATTGCAATGCAAAAGTGATACCACACAGCAAATAGAAAAGGTTTAACATGTTTCTCTATGTTTTAATTAGGAAAGTGCTCTGTTGAACATATTCATTGCAATATTAGCAAACCTCTTCATCATTCCAAGTTTATTGCAGATGCCGGTTGATGAAGATAGAGCACCACAGTCTAATGAAGCACTGGAGTTAACATGCTTAAAACCCAACAGCCTTTTTAAAGGCTACCTCAGCATTAAAAGAGAATAATATCCCTGATGCTTTGGACAGCGTGGGCGCTTTTTAACTGGGTGCTAATATGAAAAAGGGCAGAGTCAAGACTGGGCATGATATCAAGCACATACGCTAAATAATGTTAGAAAGACTGATTTCCAAACCTCTGCTTGGTAAGTTAAACCATAACTAGTTGATAAGATAAAGTGAATCAATAATTAATTGGGCATGTTCACATACAAACATCGAATTAAGTATGGTTCTAAAGAAATTGCAATTAAGAAAATATTTATTTGAATGTTTATTTATTTATGTCCTTTGTATTTAAGGGCGTTTTGGAATTTAATGATTTCAAATGCACAAACAGCACCTGAAATTGACCTATTTCAAAAGAAACTCTTCAATAGTACACCTTTGACGTCAAAAGCCACAGCTAATATTTACTAGGCAAATATACTAATATTTTGCAAGTGTAGCATGTATTTGGCAAAACAAAATCCCAGATCCAAACTTTCATTTTACACAAAGGTGACCACCGTCCCTAATCCCGAAATGTAAAGCTCAAATCCCGGTCCGTGGCTTAATGCCTCCGGGGCGACATTTGTTCTGAATTCGTAGACACAGTGCAATCTTACAGTTCAGCGCCAGTCAAACCATAGCTTATGTTTATAGCGCATCATAGCACCGCACCTGCCGCAATATTTTGCAATACCTGACGCTCGCTCGCCGGCTAAAACATTTAAAAATAAGTACGTATATATCCAGGCGCGCTCCCAGAAATCTCTCACATGGTACGCACAACTGAACTACACCGACATCTCATCGCATGCTGGTAACGACTATCAAGGTTGCCAGATTTCTGCTGGGTTTATAGCCCAAACTCACTATATAAATAGCCCAATTATTCGTTTTAACTGAAAGCAAGCTTATTATTAACACGTAGGCCTATGCATACCGCCCCCCCCCCTCCCAAACAATCAAAAGCTTTCATAAGAAAAGATACCTAATTTAAATCTGATAAAAACTACAAGCCCCAACACAGCTCATCCTCACATCACTATCAACAAATTCGTACGGAAGCTCTGAAGGGACAAATCTACATTCATACCAGACCTGCAACCGAATTACAGCGTGATGCCTTTATTGAAATAATAATGCTGGTACTGTATTGCAAACAATATTGCAAACATGAAAACAGTTCAATCTTTTAAAGTTATACCACTAATCTAATTACATTATCAACCAGCGACTCCTTAATATTTCCCGCGGCTGTGTTTTTGAAGTAGCCCAGTTCCTCGGGAAAAACGCGGACCTGGCAACACACTGCTCTGCATCAACATGCTGTACAGTGTTTCAGTCAAAGTGCTGCATTTCTGTTCGTTCCTGAGTTTCCCTTTTTAATAATAAACTCAGCGCGCTGCCATCGAGACAGAACAGCGACTACAGTGACAGCCAACAATACAAACTACAAATAAACCTATTTGAAATGCAGTCTTAAAAGAAAAACTAGCTCACAAATATTGTATGCATTTCTAATCATTTTACTCTACAACTGATCAACCCCCCCCACACTCTGAGGGCTCATGCAATGCCAGTATCCCTCACAGCCCTGTTATTCTTAACCACCAGCTGTTTGTATGATTTCCTATTATTCATGGACATGTTATTCATTTTCATAAAGCGCAACCAGGTGTGGAGGATATTTTATGCCAAAATAAAAAAATAAAAAAATTAAATAAACAAATAAATGAACAAATGTCTATACACGTATTTATGTATTTCTATATCTATTTATGTATTCATTTATTTATTTTTCATTTTGGCATAAAACAGCTGCCATAACCAGGGACATGAATCTTTAATTGAATTAATACAGAGCATACAGTTACAAAATTAGACTACATTAACATGAGCTCTTTAATTTCTTTTTTTTTTCATTCTCTCTCTCCTGACTTACTAGAACTATTAAATGTAGGTCCCTATCTTCTCATGTTTCTCCTGGAACACACAACTGTTTTGTTTTCCCCGCCCCATCTGAAATGACGTATAAAAAAACAATTTGCGTCATTAACATACAGCTTTCTCATTTAAATATTGAATAGGTATTCCACTGCCACCTTCATGTAAATTGCACCCATTCCACCTGTCAGAAAACAGCAGAAAAGTGTTTCATTTTAAGATGGAACTGTCTAGATAATTTTTTATGACCTTTGCTGTGGCAACAGTGTTTGCCGCGCCTATTTTTGCGTCGTCGGCAAATATAATAAGTTTAGTAACTATACCAGAATCTAAGTCAATAATGTAGATTTGGAACAGCAGAGGACCTAAAACTGATCCATGTGATATTCCACTGGTTACTTCACTCCATTCTGAGGTTTCTCCTCTAATCAGTATTTTTTGTTTTCTACATGTTAACCATTCCCTAATCCATGTATGCATTTCCTTGAATCCCTACAGTGTTTAGTTTGAGAAATTAATCTTTTATGCGGGACTTTGTAAAAAGCTTTCTGGAAATCTAAATAAACCATGTCATATGCTTTGCAATTGTCCATTGTCGATGTTGCAGCCTCAAAAAAAATCAAGCAGGTTAGTTAGACATGATCTCCCTTTTCTAAAACCATGCTGACTGTCTCCCAGAATACTGTTACCATATAGGTAATTTTCCATTTTGGATCTTATTATAGTTTACATATAATAGAAGTTAGGCTTATTAGTCTCTTGTTACCTGGTTTGGTTTTTTCTCCCTGTGGATCGGTATTCTGTTTGCAATTCTCCAGTCTGTTGGTACAAGCCCTGTCTCAAGAGACTGTTTTATGATCTTAGTTAGCGGTTTGTAAATAACATTTCATTTCTTTGAGTACTATTGGGAGGACTTCATCCGGCCCAGGGGATTTGTTTATTTTAAGAGCTCCAGTCCCTTTAACACTTCTGCCTCTGTTACACTAAAGTTATTTAAATGTGAGGCATGCCGTCTGTATCCTCCTTTGTAAAAGTAGTCATTTGATATATTTGCTATTTTTTTCTCTTCATTTATGATGTTACCATGTGTATCTCTTAGATACAAATTTTACTTCCTCCTTGAATGTTCTTTTGCTGTTATAATACTGGAAAATTTTTGGGAATTGGTTTTAGCCGCCTTGGCAATGTTCATTTCTATCTCTTGGCCTTTCTAACTTCCTTTTTGACTTGTGCTTAAAGTTTCAAGTACTCTTTCTGTGTATGTTGTTCTTGGTCCCTTTGAAACCATTTTAACTGATCTGTTAAACCATTATGGCCACTTTGCTTTAGATTTTGATTTGTCTACTTTTGGGATGTATTTGTTTTGCCCATCTAGTACTCATTTATTAAAAATAGCCATCCTTTCTCTGTGGATGTTTTCTCTATTTTACTCCAATCTGCTTCTGTTAGTCTCTTTTTCATTCCTTCATAGTTTGCTTTTAAAAAATTGTAAACCTTAGCTTTAGTTCTTACTTTTTGGGTTTTAAAAAGCACTTCAAATGAGACCATTTTGTGATCTGAGTTTGCCAATGGTTGTCTTACTTCTGTTTTAGTTATTCTGTCTTTGTTATTTAGAAAGACTAAATCAAGAAGGAAGCAGTCATTTGGTTATTTGTCATTTCTACCATTTCAATTTTGGCTGTCGTGCTCCCCATCTGGGTTTTTTCCATTTTATATTGGGGAAGTTGAAATCCCCCATTAATATGGCTTCTCTTTTGCTACACACATTTCTAATGTCATTGTATAACACATTATTTTGCTCTGTAACTGAATTTGGTGGTCTATATGCCCTTATTATTATGCCCTTTGAATATTTGTCCATTATTCTGACAAATATTGATTCAATGTTCTTTTTTTATTCCAGATTTAACAACTGGGCTTCGAGATTATTTTTGATGTATGAACGCTACCCCTCTGCCTCTTCTGTCCTGCCTGTCTTTCCTATACAGTGTATATCCACTAATATTACATTCTCTTCATCACTCTCGGATAACCACGTTTCTGTAACACCTGGCACATCGTTGTTACTTGTTAGTGCAGTAGCTTCAAATTCTAACACATCGTTTTTGAGACTTTTAGTATTTAGGTAAAAGTACTATGGCTATCTTACCTGAGTTGTTTCCCTTGTTTTGATGTAGTCTCACTTCTGTTTCTTAGAGTAACCAATAACATAACTGAATCTTAAATGTACACATGAAATACTGGATGAGCACAAATCCCTGTCTCTTGCGATATGCATTCTCCACAGTGTAAAATAAGGGTATTCATGAAACCTTTGTTTTCAACCAGTGAGCCACAAGAACCTCTCTGTATCTCCATCAAAACAGCAGGAGAAGCTTTTATGGCTTTTAATGATTCTTATGTCATCCTGTCAATGGTTTCATTCTTAATTGGGATATGGTACCCTTGTGTGTATAATACGCCTAGGCTATACAGCAATGTATCTTACCTGTTATGCAATTATTTTTGAAGAGAAAATCATTGTTCTCACTTCTGCAGATTTTTTTTTAAATAAGCATGCATACATTGAGAAGGATTTTCCATTTTTTACTTCTGAAAAACTGCATATGATATAGTATCTAACTCAGACATAAATGAATGGAATTTGACCTTCTGATACAGGTATATTTTATACTGTTAGAATACCCCCTTCTGGAATCCTCCGAAAACACTTTTTATTTTATTTTTTTACACATGTTTTGTTCTTCTATTAGAAAAATAAGGAGCGTCATTGGCACTAATAAAATACAGAACACCTCAAAACAACAGCAGTTATCACTAGAATAGATCATGAATTCCTTTTTTGGTTTTAAAAATATAAAAATGTAATTATCAAATGCATTCCAGATATGTAAAATCCTTCCTGAAAGATTTATTTTCAATGTCGTTCATGAAAAACCTCCGGACGTCCAGATTTATGTGAAGTCAAACTTACTGGCAGGGTAAGTTTGGCTTGCTGTAAAATAAACTGGTCTGAGCCAATATCACTCAGTTTATACAAGGCTTTCAGCAGGGCGCCTCTCCTTACACTTCCTTTCCAGCATGTTCCCCTGCTGTAGTGCACTATACAGACTGACACAGTTAGGTACCTCATAGGTACTCAACATCATTACCTAAAAAACAGCAAACACCAACATAATTTCAAAGATCCAGCAGAAATGAAACAATAGATGGTGCAAAGAATACATGGTGGCTTTTAAGCACAACATCAATCCCACTGAAATGTACTGTACTATACTGTACATGTCCAGCTCTCTTTATATGAGACAGCTATTTTTACTACATAGGAAACACATTTTCATACATGACTTGACAGTAGTTCATTTTTAAAGCAATATGCAAGCCATTTTAACTATGCTTTATAAATGGTAATGTGGATATAATGGTGCAAAAGTTCAAATTCTGTAGATACATTTGCTTACAGGAAGTTTGAAACCATGCTAAAAGAGCTTTTAGCATGCTTTCGTATCTTCAGCCTATATAACCATAGTTTTGCATACTTAGTGCTGAAAAAGCTTCATTTATTGGGTTTTTAGCTGGAAAGTATGAATGTAATTTGTAATGCCACTAGAGGTCACTGTTGTCATCAGTAAGTCACTTTGCTGTTCCTCAGAAAAATAACAGTTGCACTTCAGTTGGCACTGAACAGCTGTTAAACCACATATACTGTATATGTACTAGGGTTGGCCATGCTCAGGCTCAGGGTTCTGGAGCCGGAGTAGAGCTGGACCTGGGGATCCTGGAGCCGGAGCGGAGCTGGAGCTGGGTCACTGGAGCGCTCCGGAGCATGGAGCCGGAGCTGAACTTCCAGAGCAGCTCTGCTATTTCCTGCCTTTCACATTTTAAAAAATCCTTCCTGAATTATTCAGTTCAAACATTTGAATGAACAAAATAAATAAGCATATAAAATGCCTAAATGTAAATTGAGAAAGTACTTTAATGTGCATAATATTTCTGTTGACATGAGGGGTCAAAATTATCAACTAGAATCATGTATTCCAGTATCTGCAGGTATTACCTTTTATGTAAATCAGTGCAGGGATATAGAAAGTCCACCCTAACCCTAGCTCCAATGTTAAACCTAACCCTCCCTCCAAAACTTAAACCTAAACTATAAAACTTTTAGGTTTTAAAAAAAAAATTTTAAAACCTAAAAAATTAAGATTTATGTGTTGCCAGTACAAGGAATAAAACAATGGTAAGACATACATTATTTTTGAATGTTCAGTATAAATGCCTGTCTGAATGAGTGCAGTTAGATACACAGCTGGAAGTATTGTACACTATATTTCTGTCCAGCAGGGAGAGTAGTGCACCACTATTCTTTTGTCTCCTCTGTAACCAACACCCTATAACCAGATCAGGGTGTCACAACTTGCTTACAGGAGATGGAGTAACTATGGAGCTAGGGTTATAATTAGGGCTAAGGTTAGGGTTGGAGCTAGGGCTAGGTTTAGGGCTAACATTAGAGTTGGATAGGGTTAAGGTTGGAGTTAGGGTTAGGGTTAGGGTTAGGGTTGGAGTTATGTTTAGGGTTGGAGCTAGGGTTAGGATTATGGTTATGGTTGGAGCTTGAGTAAGTATTGGTGCTATGGTTAGCCTTAGGGATCGGGTTAGGTTTAGGGTTAGGGTTATCGTTAGGTCTGGAGCTAGGGTTGGGGTTGGAGCTAAAATTAAAATGATATACATTACTACTGCTAGAAGGCTACCTGTACACTTTAGTATTGCATTGTTTGAATTTCCTGTTAACTGCTCTTAACTAACTTTCAGTTTATTTTATTTTATTAATAATTGATGTTTTATAAAATTATCTGATGATGTAATAATTACACCCCAGGATGTCGTCCGTTCAACAGAATTCTTTTCTGGGTGTAAAGCAATACTTATGAGATACCAATTCTTTAGTCGTGATGATGTTTCCAAATGCAATCGATTTATTGTGCAAACGATTACTTTTCCTCAACATGGGTACATGTTCTTGGAAGGTGATTATTATTTTCACAATCAAACGCCCAATTTTCATTGAAAGCCTATTTTTCCTTGGACTGCAATGCATGCTCGGGCTCCTACTAAACGCAGCCAGCTGCAGTCGGGTATGGAGTTAGATCTTCGTCATTATGAAGTGTTTTGTCAGCTGTTTGGCTGTGCAACCATTTGGCACATGATCAATAGAAGTGACACCAATTATTTCTGTCACGTCCCCCCTGGAAGAGGGAGACATATGAAATCTTGTTAGAAAACCATCCATCAGTCCTTTCCAATGGGGCTTTGACACAACACTGAGTGAACAGTGTCTCTCTGGGCATCCTGTAATGCTCCCAAACTCGGGATCACCAAAATCATGTGTGTGTGTATGTGTGTGTGTGTGTATATATATATATATATATATATATATATATATATATATATATATATATATATATATATATATATATTAGTGCCAAGATAAAGTTTGTGAACCCCTAATAATAGATAATTAATGACATAATTACAGATAGATTAAACAAACGACACAAAAACATGATACTTTTTCAACATTTATTTTTCCACAAATGATTCAACATTCAATATCCATGTGTGAAAAAGTATGTGAACCTTTAGATTCAGTAAATTCTGGCACCCCCTTGAGCAGCAATGACTTCAACTAAACATTTCCTGTAACTGTTGGTCAGTCTCTGAAGTCGGTTTTGAGGAATGTTGGCCCTGTTCCTCCTTACAGAACTGCTTCAACTCGATGACATTTGAGGGCTTCCTTGCATGGACAGCTCGCTTCAGGACCTAACACGACATTTCGAAGGGGTTTAGGTCCAGACTTTGACTAGGCCATTCTAAAACATGGAATTTCTTATTCTGCAGTCATTGTTTTGTAGATCTGCTTGTATGTTTAAGATCATTGTCTTGCTGCATGATCCACTTTCGAATCAGCTTCAGCTCTTGGACAGATGGCCTGGCATTCTCCTTTAGAATCTTCTGATACAATGCAGAATTCAAGGTTGTGTCAATGATGGCAAACTGTCCAGGTCCTGAGGCAGCAAAGCAGCCCCAAAACGATCACACTCTCACCACCAAGTTTGACGGTTGGAATGAAGTTGTTCTGTTCGAACCCAGTGTTTGGTTTTTGCCAAACATAACGTTTCTCATTGAGGTCAAAAAATTCTACCTTTGACTTGTCTGTCCAGAGAACATAGTTCCAGAAACCTTGTGGATTATCTATGTGCTCTTTGGCAAACTTCAGATGGGCAGCAATGTTCTTTTTAGAGAGCAGTGGTTTCCTCCTGGCTATCCTGCCATGAACACCATTCTTGTTCAGTTGTTTTCTGATAGTTGAGTCATGAACACTCACATTAGTGGCCTGCAGATCCTTGATGATTTTCCGGTTTCTTCTTGGAGAGATTTTGGTAGGACTACTGACCAAATCTAGAGAGAGGGCTAACGTGCAAGTGGTGAAATACAATTTACTAGTGAACAGTAGTGCAGTGCTGTCCAGGTTAGTGCTGGCCTTTAGAGACAGCTCCCGGTATGTATTAGCTGTGTACAATTAGAATGGCAAACAAACAAACACGAAACACTCACGGTTACTCTATGGTCCTTCAGCGGTTCTCTCACAACCATAACAAAGGAACAGTTTGCTTGGCCACATCCCCTTTTGTACCTTCAGCCACACACCCTTAGTTAACGAGTACAATTGCTTTTCTCCAATCCACGATTACCACATTGCCTCCCGTCTGGGGCGTTGACTTGGTGTGATGTGGTTCTGCTCTCTTTCTGGATGGCCGACTTCTACCTTTCCCTGGAATGAATTGCCAAACCATTCAGTCTGAGGCACACTGTTCCCTTTACACAGCGAGATGGACTTACTCTATGGCTATATCAATGTAGATTAGGTGTGATGGACTGAGCTACTCTATGTCTATATCAATATAGAGTAGGTGGGATGGACTGAGTTACACTATGTCTATATCAATGTAGAGTAGGTGGGATGGACTGAGTTACACTATGTCTATATCAATATAGAGTAGGTGGGATGGACTGAGTTACACTATGTCTATATCAATATAGAGTAGGTGGGATGGCAACCTAGGGTTCTCCGGGCACGCTCAAGATTAAAAAAATGTAACCCTAATTTTGAATTGTTTTGGTGATAATAGGATGCTATCAGTAAACCATAAATATGAAAAACAACCAGTGAAAAAGTTGCTAATGCTAGTAAGATATAAAAATAAGAAAGTCTAATGCACCTTTAATTACAAAAATAATGAAATCAAGCATATATTTAGTATATATTAATTGTATTAGTTTATTGGACCAATGTTGGGCTGTTGGTTGTTACAGAAGTGAAAGAGGGTGAGGGTAGAAACTACAAGTCCTTTGTGCAGATGAGATGAAACAAGCATGTAATAACTCTTCCGTGCTCCAAACAGAACATTAGCATCAGTATTTTGAAACAAGGTGCTCACAACATTAAAGGCTATTTGATTACAAATGAACAGTACTTCACAAGTAATTATATTCATGGTAAAGCAGAAGGATATCATCTCAGGATCAGGATCGAGGGAGCACATGCATCCAGTTCTTCCCTCATCACAGTGGCTGCATGTCATTGACTAACATATATGCAAATACAGGATGTCTCTGGAATGGCAACCACCACAAGCAGGGCATGGCATTTTGAGCCCGCAGACGTGCGCAGAGTATTGTGACAAGCAACAGATGTACTACAATGGCCAAATGACAGAAACTACATGTGTGTGTGTTCACTCAAACAATATGTCTGTGTAGCAAAATGATAAGGTTTTGCAGTAAAATTTGTGCTAATGACAGGCAAGAATTATTTTTTAAAGCTTGGTTACACCTGTCTGCTCTTTTCAGTTTTGAGAAGACATATTGAAGCTGTTGCTTAAAATGTGGCGTACCTCCTGAAGATTATGAGAAGTCTCTGTTTAAATATCTTGCTACAACCCTACAAGTCTTGGCTTTTACACCTTTGTTACAGCATCTCGAGAAATTATATTGACAGCGAAATAGATTTTAATAACATATATATTTATCTATATATATATATATATATAGATATATATATATATATATATATATATATATATATATACAGCTCTGGAAAAAATTAAGAGACCACTGCAAAATTATCAGTTTCTCTGGTTTTACTATTTATAGGTATGTGTTTGGGTAAAATGAACATTTTTGTTTTATTCTATAAACTACTGACAACATTTCTCCCAAATTCCAAATAAAAATATTGTCATTTAGAGCATTTATTTGCAGAAAAAGACAACTGGTCAAAATAACAAAAAGATGCAGTGTTGTTAGACCTCGAATAATGCAAAGAAAATAAGTTCATATTCATTTTTAAACAACACAATACTAATGTTTTAACTTAGGAAGAGTTCAGAAATCAATATTTGGTGGAATAACCCTGATTTTCAAGTACAGCTTTCATGCGTCTTGGCATGCTCTCCACCTGTCTTTCACATTGATGTTGGGTGACTTCAAGCAGAAATTCAAGCAGCTCGGCTTTGTTTGATGGCTTTTGACCATCCATCTTCCTCTTGATCACATTCCAGAGGTTTTCAATGGGGTTCAGGTCTAAAGATTGGGCTGGCCATGACAGGGTCTTGATCTGGTGGTCCTCCATCCACACCTTGATTGACCTGACTGTGTGGCATGGAGCATTGTCCTGCTGGAAAAACCAATCCTCAGAGTTGGGGAACATTGTCAGAGCAGAAGGAAGCACGTTTTCTTCCAGGACAACCTTGAATATGAACTTATTTTCTTTGCATTATTCGAGGTCTGACAACACTGCATCTTTTTTGTTATTTTGACCAGTTGTCATTTTCTGCAAATAAATGCTCTAAATGACAATATTTATATTTGGAATTTGGAAGAAATGTTGTCAGTAGTTTATAGAATAAAACAAAAATGTTCATTTTACCCAAACACATACCTATAAATAGTAAAACCAGAGAAACTGATAATTTTGCAGTGGTCTCTTAATTTTTTCCAGAGCTGTATATAATCTAAATAGAAGTCAAGGACAAGGTATCCTGGATTTTATAAACTGTTCGTGAACACTTTTGTAGCACCGGCATCTGCATTTTCTACAGTTATATATATATATATGTTATATATATGTTTCAGGGGTTGTGTTATGGATGGACGTTATATGCCTGCGAGGTTTCTTTGTTTTTTGGCTGCCAGGACCACGGACAGCAATGTGAAGTATTCCACAGAGGCAGGACCACGGACAGCTCAGTGGAAACTTCTAGACTGCAGCAGAATAGCCACACCTGTCTCCAGAACGTGTACTGTGGAGGAGGAGGTTTTACAGAGATAATTACAACAAGGATTGAACACTCAACGACAAACTAGGACTGGACTGGAGAACTCGAACAGCACTTGGACCCACCTTCTGTATGAAAACGACCCTCGGTAACAAACCCCGGCTTGAAAAGACTATGCTTGAAGGACCTCCCACTGGCAGCGGATTATTTACTTTGGTTGTTTTGATTTTTATTTATCAAGAACGCTGTCAAAGCCTGAAAATAATAAACAGGTTTTAACCTTTACTTGGACTTGTGTTGTGTGGCTTTATGTGTAAACCCCGCCTTACAAAGAACCCACTCTAAAAAACGCTATATATATATATATATATATATATATATATATGACAAACAAATCCACCCTTTGTACTTGGGAAAACATGGGACCTGTTCTACATTAACTTGCAGATGCAGGGGTTATATTTGATCTCATTCATAGTATATACTGTAGCAAATAAAAGACCATTACTAGTGGAGTTGACAAAATTCATGTTCAAAATCACACAACCCTAATAGTTCTGTGTAGAACCTTTTGGGATTATATATACAGTAACTCATTATATAGAATTGATTCTAAATGGAAAGTAAAATTATAAATCCTTTAGCAATAGCAAATTATATAAGTAACAGCTATATTTCCTACAGAAAGTCCTATTATAAGAATATAGGACTAGGGTCATACACCCAAACCCTGTGAAAGTACACACTGAGCAATAGGTATCTTAATGATTCCTCTAAGAAAAATGTAGCATTTACCTGGAATAGACAACCTGTTCTCTCTCTATGAACGCATAAACATTTCCCCATTCCCTAACATAATATTACACCGATACGGGAAAAAACGTTTCCCCATTCCCTAAAATAATATTACACCGATACGGGAAAAAACGTTTCCATATTCCCTAACATAATATTACACCGATACGGGAAAAAACGTTTCCCCATTCCCTAAAATAATATTACACCGATACGGGAAAAAACGTTTCCCCATTCCCTAAAATAATATTACACCGATACGGGAAAAAACGTTTCCCCATTCCCTAAAATAATATTACACCGATACGGGAAAAAACGTTTCCCCATTCCCTAAAATAATATTACACCGATACGGGAAAAAACGTTTCCCCATTCCCTAACATAATATTACACCGATACGGGAAAAAACGTTTCCACATTCCCTAACATAATATTACACCGATACGGGAAAAAATAAATGCCTGAATTAATGTTGTAGTTGTTTCAATTATATCAGGTACAAACAAGTTGCTATGGGTTTGATGTTATTGTATGAATGTTGTTTCTCCAATTTAGAGACTGATTTTCTAAGATGCATGAAGCAAACCCTATGGATTTAGAAATGGATCTCAGTTTACTATTTGTTTTATACATTCAATTAGATTTTTCTCTACAGCCGATTGTTTTTAGGATTTATTCCTTTTTTTTACAGCAATACACATTTACATCTGACACGATAGTTATGGTCAACAAATATGTTTTTAAAATAAATTTAAATGCAGGTAAATAAGTACAGGAATAAATGCACTAATACATTAATGAGCATTTGCACATTATTTTATATTTTTTTGCTACAGTATTGCACATACTTTTCACATTATTTATTTACTAATTGTAAATTAAAATATATGTTCTACCTATTAGGTTATTAAAATACAAACTTACAGTTATATAAATACCGTTTTTATAATAATGGTATAGGTTTTGTAATACTGTAATATAAAGTTCACTATATACACACACACAAGTCCATCATAGTATTAGTAATAAGAAATGATAAGAGAGCCATGTTAAAAACTAAATCAGGTTTGTAAAGATGATGATGAGGAGAAATCCTAAGTAAAATGTTTATAATGATGCAGCAAGGTTCTCACTGCACGTGCTGCACATTTTATCTACCTTGCTTTACATCTGTCCTGTACGAGTCACTGACTTTAATAGAAGTGGTACCAAACATAGGGCAGTACTTCAAAAGCATTAGAACATAAATGCAATACTAGACTAATGCGTTATGACTGTTGCCAAAAATGTTGGACTTTATCTGACTGCAACTCTGATTCACAATGGCTAAGGCTTATCAAATGTAATAACATGTCTATTTCCAGTCCAAAGATGGTATTTCTCTACAGAAATTAAAATAACTAAACGTATTTTCTTTAAAATCAACTTATTAGAAAAAAAGTGTTCTGTTCTGTTAACATTGCCATTATCCCTTGTTTTATACACACAAAAAAGTGTAAAAACATTTAACCCTGTGATATGCATACAACATTTTTCAAATTTCTATGTATACATTTAATTCACATAAACACTGGGAATATAAAGTGCTTAATGTAACACTATATTGTAATATTAACTGTTTTTTTCTTCTTCTTAGAAGTCAAACTCATCTTGATCAATGCTACTTTCTTTTGGCTTTTCTGTGTTGGTAGATTTGCTTTTATCAGAAGTCACAGTCTTTTCTTCTTTTTCACTAGCAGAAACTGCATTATTTTGGTTCCCTTCAGGGCTATTGCACCCAGATTCCCTTTTCTCCTCTTCTGAGGATGACTCAGGATACATCTGGCTGGGCTTGGCACCTGAACTCCCTGAGCTTCTGCTGGCAGTATTTTTGTTCTTATTATCGCTCACCATTTCTTTATCTATGGAGTTCTCCATCGATCCTTGTTGGGATTCAATAGATGATTTTGTCATCTGATTAAATAGGCTTTTGTTCACAACAGTTTCTTTATTCTGACTTGTCTCATTTCCTTCTGTGTCTGCATTCTCTTCTTCCTCTTCAGCACTGTTGTTTTCATTTTTCTCACTGCTTTTATGATTTTTTTCAAAAGCCTCTTCTTCCTCACTCTCTTGAGACTCTTTATTCTCATTTTGTGGATTGTCTTCAATTTCATTATATTCTTCAGTGCCTTGAGTCTCATCTTCATCTTGCTGCTGGTCACATTCCTTTGTCACAACATTGTCTTTTTCTGATGCTACATTTCCCTCATCATAAGCTTCTGCTTGCTCACCAGGTTCTGCTTGATCGGTGACTTCATTTTCCTCCTTTTTGTCTTCCTGCTCCTCTTCTTTCTCATCTTTATCCTCCACCTCTTCATCCTTGTATGCATCCTCTTTATTATTATCATTTTGAACTTCAGTCTCATCTGAATCCTCAGCATCTACATCACCACCATCTTCATCTGCTTGAGCTTCATTTTCCTGTGTCTCCTCGTTTTTTTCAGTTTCTTGTCCTTTTTCAACACTATCTTCTCGGATTTCCTCCTCAGTCTCTTGGTTTTCTGCATCTGCTTCACAAACTTCTTTGTCTTCATTGTGCTTTTCATTATTTACTTCAGCTGTGGCTTTTTCATCTCCACCCACGTCATTTTCCAAATCTTGTTTTTCTTCATCTACTGCATCCTCATCTTCTTCAGCCAGAGCTTCTTCATTATCTTTTGTATCTGTTACTTCAGTTTTTTCTAATTCTACTTCTTGGTTTTCTACATCTATGTCACCATTTTCTTCCTCTGCTGATGATTCTTTATCCCTTTGCTCACTTTCTTCTTCAAGTGTCACTTCTTCAACTACCTGTTTTTCAAGAGCACCATCTATTTCTTCTTCACTTTCATCATCATCAACCTCTAGTTTTTCTGCCTCGTCATCTTTTTCCTGCGCTTGGGCTTCATCACTGTCATTCTCAGCATTATTCTTCCTCATACAAAGAATTTGCCTCAGATCATACTCCTTCCGAATGTAAACACTTGTTGAAACTACAGGCTGTGCTGGCCTGTCAATCATTTTCTTCTTCATACAGGAGTCACAAGGGCAATATTCATCTTCACTGTGTTGTTCACTAAACTCTATACCACTGAAAGTGTAATTCTTATCACTTCTTTCAATGGATCCTTTGACTGATCGTCTGTTCATGACCTTCCACCGCAGTCTCATTTGTTCAGTTCTTGCTGTTGACTCCCGTATAATTGTGTTTGGAGGAGGGTGTGGCATCCTGCCAGCTCTTCCTTGGATCTTCTTAAGCTCTCTATCAATGGTTGTTTGGATTCTCATGCAAACCTCTTCTTTCAAGTCATTTATCATTATATCAAGCTGTTCACTGCTGTCTAAATTCCACTTGACCTTGAAGTCTGACACTGCATTCATATAATGTGTCATGAACTGTTTCTCTAGTTTCTTAAGTAAATTTAAGACCCAAACTGGATCTGGATCTGAAGAATTTCCTTTTGGTAATATGGCTACCTTCTCACTTATATTTGTGTCTTCTTCTTGGATACGTGTTTCTGTTTCCTGAGGTGCCGTTACACTTCTGCTTTCATCCACATTCTTATTTGGCTCTTCTTTTTCTTCCTTAGTAATTTCAGCTGTTTCACTGCTCTTAGTGTCCTCTTCACTAATATGTTTCTGCTCTTTATCTTCTTCAGAGCCTATGCCCTCACTTTCATGGCTCCACTGAACTCGACTTGCTATGTCTGGCGTGGCAGAGTTAGAAAATGCTGCTGCCCACCTTTCATTTAGCTTTGACCTGGGTGTGGAGTGTCCTGAGTGCTGATCATCTTCATTCATTTTGTTTTCCTCCAGCATTCCATGCAATGAATCATGTCTAGTTGGCGTTACACTCCCCTCCACATTCATTTCAAATTTTCTCTCTGATTGAATAACTTCCACTCCACCAGTAATGCTGCTCTTTCCAGAGCCTGCAGAACCACTACTAACATCCACCCCCGAGGAGGACCTCAGGTTGAATTCATCTTCTGTAGATTGATGGTCTTTAAATGTCTTTTCTAGTTTCTTCTGTTGACCATCTTCAGAAGTATCACCAAACCAGAGAGACTGAAGAATGTTCATGAGCTCTTTATATCTTGCACTGCTTGCTTTGGCTTTTGAGTGTACAGGCTCTTCACTCAATTGAAGATTAACAAAGCAGTCCAGTAATTCTTTGGCTGAATTGTTAAGTTTTCTTCCATAAGTTGCCGATACCTCAGGCAAGCTGTTGCATCTATCTAGCTTGGTTCCTTGACTGGGATTCAGCAATACCTTCATTACGTGCACTGAAGTTTGCCAGCTGTTTGGTAAGGCTTCTTTATTGGGGAAAGTAGGAACTGTACTGGAAAGAGATTCATTGGCAGTTGCTTGGTCTTCTGCACATTGCGCAACATCAACATTTTCTTCATCTTGGGTATTCTTTACTTCTAATTTTTCTAGTTCTTTCTTTGGTTCCTCTTCTTCAGGGATCAATTCTTTGGCAGCTGATGTTGCCAAAGTCGGCTCTGTACTAATTTGACCTTGATGTTGTTTTGTTACTGGTTCTTCACACTCTTCCAGGAAATTATCGCCCAACTCATATATGGAAGTGTCGGCTGGTATCTTTCTCAGCCATTCATGGACAACCTCTGTTGACGTTGCATTTGGTAATGCAGAGGGGACTAATTCTTTAGCATCTAATATTTGTTCAGAGTCTTCCTCTTTGTTCTTTCTTAGAATATTGCTTTTTTTGTTTTTACACCCTTTGCTATTTCTGCTGCATTTTAATTTCTCTGAAACAGATTCTGTTGTTGGTCGAGAGTTTCCAGAATTTTCTCTCAATAACTCAGCAGCTGAGATGGATTCTGTGGTAACACTTTCTTTTGAAAAGCCCGGCAATATTTTTTGCCTCACATTTTTCTTAGAAGGTTTCCCTTTTGGTGGGCAAGGAGAATGCAAACTTTGTGACGAAACAGACAAAGAAGCTGAGATTCTACTTGGGTCTTTCTCTTCCATGTGTTTCTTGGATCCTTTATTACTGTACCTTGTTGATCTAGACATGACAGAGTTAGCTCCCTCATCATCAGATTTGGGGTTTGTTGATTTAATTCCATTACATTTGACTTGCAAATAAGAGGAAACGTGTGAGGAAGTTCCTTTTTTCATATGGGTTGACCCTTTCGATGAGCTAGAAATAGCAGATGGTACCTTTTCACTACAATCCTCCTGACATATTTTGCATGCTTTGCTTTTTCCAGAAGCTTTTGTACTAACAGACATACCACTCATTGGCCTTCCATTGCTTCCAATCTCCTCGCAAGCAGCTCCCACTGAAACGGATGACCCTGGTGTTGTCGCTCTTTCAGATCCACTGCAGAGCAGCTTGTTGGACTTTTGATATTTCTCAGAAGCTTTGGTACTAACAGACATATTGCTCACTGGCCTTTCACTGCTTGCATCTTCTGCCTCTTGTGGCATCCCTTGACCAGCAGGCACCTCTGAAGCAGATGACCCTGGTGTTGTTGCTCTTTCAGATCCACTACAGAGGAACTTGTTGGACTTTTTGGATTTACCAGAAGTTCTGGTACTTACAGATATATTGCTCACCCGCCTTCCACTGCTTGCATCTTTTGCCTCTTGTACTGTCTCTTGACCAGCAGGCACCTCTGAAGAAGATGACGCTGGTGTTGTTGCTCTTTCAGATCCACTGCAGAGGAACTTGTTGGACTTTTTGGATTTTCCAGAAGCTTTGGTACTAACAGACATATTACTTATTGGCCTTTCATCATTCTCATCTTCTGCTTGGGCTGTGTCCTGGCCAGCAGGTATCTCAGATACAGATGACCCTGGTGTAGTTACTTTGTCAGATTCACTGAGAAACACCTTGCTAGACTTATTTGGTTTGGATCGTTTGGATGAAGTGGAGAATGAGCTTCCTGCTGATTGATGTTCTACCTCCTCTGTTGGCTCCTTAGTAGAGCAATTGGGCAAACTGGAAACAATTGAAAGGCACCTGTCATCATCAGAATGATCTACACATAATTTTTTATTTCTTGACCTATTAGAGCAAGTGGAAGAGCTTGATGCCTTGCTTATTGGTCTGGGGGACAAATGGTGCATTGGGAAAGGTGACTTCTCACAGCTGATAGTGGAACAACTAGAAGCCACACTTCTGGATCGCGCCTCATCATTTGATTCATTTTTTACCTTCTTACAGTTTTTCGACTGTGAAGAATCTCTGGAAATACTGCTTGGTGGCCTATCATCCCCATTGTCATCTTTTTCTTCTTTTAGTGCTTCCAAAACATTTGAGGAAGTACTTGATGTTGAATTCGGCCATTCAACCTCCTCTGTAACTTCTGTGATTTGGACACTTATTGTCTCATTTCCTGATCCTTTGGACGAAGTAGATGAGATGCTACTGGGTCTTTTTTCCTCATTGTCTGAAATCAGTGTGACAGCAGTAGTCTCACAATTTTCAACAGGACTAGGGCAGGGTATGCACTGGCTGTTGACTGAAGTTGTCCTGCCTTCTGGTCTTGCTGCCTTGTGTGAAGAAGTTGAGCAGGATTCACCGTGGCTGCAGTACTCAACTCTAGTGTCCTTTTCCTCAACAGTCTCTGCATAGCACATGGCCTGCTCTACCACATGCTCTGTGTACTCTTCACTAGATGTGGTGTGGAAACTATCCATTGATGACTTTTTGTGGATGATTCTTCCATGAGATGACGCGCTTGAACTGGAAGATGTAATGTGCCTTAAGGCACCAATGCCTTCTTGTCTGCTGTGGGCAGCATGCATGGGATTTTTCCAAATATCGTAGTGACAGTGACTGCAACAGTTTTGACAGTAAGACTCTGTGTCACAGTGACAGAATGCTTGTACTCCTGAGCAGGCTTCTGAATTGGTTTCTTTTACTGGGCTCATCTCATCCTCTTTCTCTAAGCAGGAATCTTTGTTAGTGAATGAAGACTTCTTGATCAGGGTTGACCATTGAAGAGTCTCATCGTTCAATAAGCGAAAACGCACCTTCATCTCCACTGAAAGGCTGCCATCTTTGTTTACAAGCACTCTCTTTTCTATGTCCTCATCCATCATGGACTCTTTTGAATGAGGGAAAGTGTCCTCATAAGAAGTATATCCGCTGTTTCTCGGAGACATGTTGGGCAAAGACTTCTCAGATGGTAAAGAAAATCTCATGGATCTGTTGCTTGAATCAGACCTTGGGTGTATGATGCTTTTTTTTGTTTCTAGCCCAAAGTTGACTGCAAAGCATAAGAAAAGGGATAATAATTGGTTGGCAAAAATGAATGTATAATAGAAATGATGCAGTTTACACTAACATTAAAACAATGTACGTTTTATTTATTATATTGTTTTTTTATATAGTGTAAGGAGGCTTAAACAACTTTAGTTCTACTTACTGTACTGTATATTTTAACTTGTTTAATTACAGCAACCCATATATTTATGCAGTGTAATTAACTAAATAAATTTGGCATCCAGTGATCTGAACAGAAACATACACAATTTTGGTGCTAGGTGAATAGTTAAACAATGCATGTAGGTCTTGTGTTACCTGTTTGTATGGAACAGGTTTTAAAGTCTACAAAGATCAGAGCATTTTCTATATTCAAATATATAGGTATCTTAATCCTGGGGCTGTTCTTCGTTCAGGAAGCAATAAGATATTTTACTATATGTTGATATCAACCCTATGCTATGTAGGATTCCCCTGTTTAACATCACAGTCTGTATGACGTGCCTAAGAGCAGACATTTTTATAAAATCCTGGGGTTAGCAAACCTTTTCCCCATTTGTCAGGGATAAGGGATAGTAACTCAAAGCAATCTAGGGTATTTCCCAGCACAGTAAAATGTTAACAAAATGATAGCTGATAGCTTATTTCAGCAGGATAGAAGTATTACAAAATGACACTAAGACATATTAAAGGTACAGTTTATAAAAAATAAGAAAGAAAAATGCCAACCATTCTTCTTGCTTTCGTGAAATTCACTGCAAATGCTTGTCCAGGATCTTGCATCCAATCCTGGAAGTTTCTCCTCAGAATTTTGTCTTAAGCTTTCTGCCAGGAAAGGTTTAAATGGTTCCCGGCCAACACAAACCACAACGCTGGGGCACTGCATAAGAGCCTGGATGCAGTCGATCTGAAATTAACAAATGACAAGTAAATGAAAGGGCCATTGCTCTCATGAAAGTAGTCAAGCAGATTATTACAAAAAATGTTTCATAAAAACTTTATTTTTTCAAATGCCTTGATTTAGTCTAAAGTATGTATTCAGAGAATAACATTTAAAGAAGAACCACCTGTCTATTGCTAACACCTTGATGTTATGTGTGTGAATGTTGAATCACCTAAATAAAAAGACAGCTTTTCTTCATAATGCCACATGGTTTGATTATAGTTTTGTAAAATGAACAGGTATACTCTGAACATATACATAAAAGCAGATAACTTTCTTTATGCTTATACCGTAGCTATATAGTACAACAGGCTCATGAAGTACTTTTTATTCATATCACTAATTTAAAATGTTAATGTAATGAATGAGTATGTAGCACAGAATACAGACATTTTTACAATGAGACTTTCGAATACTGCACTAGCACTTTTTCACCTTGTCTTACCATGTGAATTAAGACTAAATAACTCTCTGAGTATGCTGTTTTCAACCTTTTTAAATACTGTTGCTAATTTTTGGTGAGCACAGTGTGCAAGCTCATTACCTAACAATAACATTCGCCCAAACGTTTACCCATCTTTTCTTTTGCTCAGAGTGAATATTCTGCAGACTTGCTCTATCATGATTTTTACGTTCACAAAGACATTTGCTTTTATAATGAAATACAACATGAAACATTTATCTGCAGGGCAGGGGGAGAGGCACCAAAAATAAAAATATGTATATGCTTGATATTATATTTTTAGTGCTGGATTGGTGACTTAAATTATTATTATATATTTTATTTAGCAGATGCCTTTGTTCAGGGTAACTTACTGAGACTAGGGCGTGTGAACTATACATCAGCTGCAGAGTCACTTACAACAACATCTCACCTGAAAGATGAAGCACAAGTAACTTGCTCAGGGACACACAGTGGCTGAGCCAGGATGTGAACCGGGGACCTTTTCTTTAACCACTGGACCACATAGCCTCCTTACCCCTGCAAACACCTGAGGGTTGTGCTGCACGGGACCACACTCCTAAGGGAGCCATTTTGTATCCATACCCACCCTTAGCCTCTATTTGAGACTTAACTGTGTGGGGGTCTGAGGATCAAATTGTTCTAAACAATTTACCTTTATAACTAACTAGGACTATATACATGTTAACTGGTAAATGCAGCATACAGACAGTGGAACAGACAGCCTCCATACACCACCAGAACACCTAATATCCTCTGGTAAAGAATGCCTTTAGCAACTTTCATCACAATTGTATAAGAGGTTCAACAAGTGTGACATACCGGCATTTGGATGAACAGACAGCGAGCTTCTATATAGCCTGTTTATGATACACTCAATAACTTAAGACGGGCCTTAGCAGGTTTCATCACAATATATCAAATGCTTCTCTAGATAAATGTATGCAAACAGTTTAGTGTAACATACATGCGCAAGTCTTAATGCCTGCCTCCAGTATATCTCTGGCAGGGATATGCATACCAAGGGAGGATAATGCATTCTTAGAGGATGAGGAAGTGGTATATAAGTAATTGTAATTATCACCTGTTGAAGATGTATATCCATAGTTATCGATGTCTATGTGCACACGCATGTGTTTATGTTACTATTTTTTGCTGCCTGTCTTGCATTAAATGTATTTCAACTACCTTATCCTGGAACCCATGTTAAGCATTATGTCAATTACATTTTGTTATACCTGGAAAAAAAGAAAGCCACTCTCACTACCTATCAAATGATTAAAACATATATTATATTCACCCATAAATGTCACTCTCTATCAAATAGATCCATAAGCTTGCAATAGGCTTCAACCTTGTTGTCTCTTCACCTCTGGGCAAGTCTGGCAGGTGTGGGATTGCTTGTTTGGTTGTTAGTAGCTTATTGATCCCAGAATCTCATCAAGCAGCTTCTTGAAGGATCCCAGGGTGTCAGCTTCAACAACATTACTGGGGAGTTGATTCCAGACCCTCACAATTCTCTGTGTAAAAAAGTGCCTCCTATTTTCTGTTCTGAATGCCCCTTTGTCTAATCTCCATTTGTGACCCCTGGTCCTTGTTTCTTTTTTCAGGCTGAAAAAGTCCCTTGGGTCGACATTGTCAATACCTTTTAGAATTTTAAATGCTTGAATTAGGTCGCCACATAGTCTTCTTTGTTCAAGACTGAACAGATTCAATTCTTTTAGCCTGTCTGCATATGACATGCCTTTAAGCCCGGAATAATTCTGGTCGCTCTTTTTTGCACTCTTTCTAGAGCAGCAATATCTTTTTTATAGCGAGGTGACCAGAACTGAACACAATATTCAAGATGAGGTCTTACTAGTGCATTGTACAGTTTTAACATTACTTCCCTTGATTTAAATTCAACACTTTTCACAATGTATCCGAGCATCTTGTT
Organism: Polyodon spathula; assembly: GCF_017654505.1. Classification (NCBI taxonomy): domain Eukaryota; kingdom Metazoa; phylum Chordata; class Actinopteri; order Acipenseriformes; family Polyodontidae; genus Polyodon; species Polyodon spathula. The sequence goes on along the minus strand of NC_054538.1, from coordinate 16,839,542 downwards.
AGCCTTTTTTATAGCTTCCCCACATTGTCTTGAGTCAACAAAAACTCCTAGGTCTTTTTCATAGATTCCTTCTCCAATTTCAGTATCTCCCATATGATATTTATAATGTACATTTTTATTTCCTGCATGCACTACTTTTCTCTATTAAATGTCATTTGCCATGTGTCTGCCCAGTTCTGAATGCTGCTGCAACATTGTTTGCCACTCCTCCAATTTTTGTGTCTTCTACAAATTTAACAAGTTTGCTTACTATGCCAGAATCAAAGTCATTAATGTAGATTAGGAAGAACGGAGGAACTAATACTGATCCTTGTGGTACTTCACTGGTTACCTCACTCCATTCTGAGGCTTCTCCTCTAATCAGTACTTTCTGTTTTCTACATGTTAACTACTCCCTAATCCATGTACATGCATTTCTTTGAATCCTTACTGCGTTCAGTTTGAGAATTAATCTTTTATGCAGGACTTTGTCAAAAGCTTTCTGGAAATCTAAATAAACCATGTCATATGCTTTGCAGTTATCCATTGTCGATGTTGCATCCTCAAAAAAATCAAGCAAGTTACACGATTTCCCTTTCCAAAAACCATGTTGACTGTCTCCCAGGACCCTGTTACCATATAGGTAATTTTCCATTTTGGATCTTATTATAGTTTCCATAAGTTTGCATATAATAGAAGTCAGGCTTACTGGTCTATAGTTACCTGGTTCAGTTTTGTTTCCCTTTTTGTGGATCGGTATTACGTTTGCAATTTTCCAGTCTGTCGGTACCACCCCTGTGTCAAGAGATTGCTGCATGATCTTGGTTAGCGGTTTGTAAATAACTTCTTTCATTTCTTTGAGTACTATTGGGAGGATTTCATCCGGCCCAGGGGATTTGTTTATTTTAAGAGCTCCTAGTCCCTTTAACACTTCTGCCTCGGATATGCTAAAGTTATTTAAAACTGGATAGGAACTGGATGACATGTAGAGCATGTTGTCCATATCTTCCTTTGTAAAAACTTGTGAAAAGTAATAATTTAATATATTTGCTATTTTTTTTTCTTCATGTACGATTTTGCCATTTGTATCTCTTAAACATTGAACCTCCTCTTTGAATGTTTGCTGTTGTAATATTGGAAAAACATTTTGGAATTGGTTTTAGCCCCTTAGCAATGTTCATTTCTATTTCTCTCTTGGCCTTTCTAAAGAGAAGAACCCACCTAGGCAAACTACACATACAATTATTTTAAAAATCCTTTTTAGAGTAAAATGGAGGGCAAAAATGTTTTAGTGGTTATTAAGTGGAAGACACTTATGAATCAAACAAGGTAATATGAAGTCAGAATCTGAAACACTTTGTACAACCAGTTAACCAAGGGGTGTTAATTTAATTGCTCATCACAGGTGCTCAGTCTTTGAGATAATATTAAAGTCCCCAGTATATTTATATGCCACACCCAAATGCTTGAACTACTGGAAAACCATTTTATGTTCTGCTTTGCCTTTGAACACAAACCCACTCTTAATTCTTTCCTCTTATTAGAGATAGGACGTTGTTTCTTGTTACAGCTTTGGATCTTATCACAGAGCTCTTGCCTCTCCAGACCTGGGCCACGTGAAGCATGTTAGCTGCTTAACTCCAAATGAGGTGAAGCAGAAAGGTATTATTGTAAACTGGTGTGTTATTCGGGGGGAGGCGGGGGCATGAACGAGGGCTTCTCGCTCTTCTTTCTTCCTACCAATAACATCTGCTAATCCTCTATTTCAACCCCAAGCCTTGAGTTTGCTCTCTGTCTTGCATTTTTTGTTTCCACCATCCTCCACTCCTCCCCCACTATGCTTCCTCTTCTATTTGGCTACTCCACCTCTGCAACTGCGCCCTCCTCTGCAACGGTCTCCCTCTTTGGAGTAAGTGACGCTCACTTAGAATTCCAGCCAATGCTAAATTTGTCCTCCTCGAAGAAGGTTCTCCGCGAGTCAAGATGGACCCCAGGCCAATTTTAACTATCACTGTCATCTTCCCATTTCTCTCCTCTAGCTTCCCCTAGGGGGAAGTATCGGTTGCTTTCCAGCCTTGGAGACCAAACAGTTCGGTCTCACCTCTGCGAGGGCAGCTCTCCGTGAGCCAAGGGGAATCTCCTTACTCTTCTCTAAGTTATAAGCGCATATATTCTATTAGCAATTCCAGAGGTCTCTTCTTCTACGCAGGCCTAGATCATTTCCAGTGAATATAGTTCAACTGACTATCCACCTGCACCAAACAAAATTGTTAGCACTCTAGTTTAGGAATACATTAGAATTGTTTAGATAAAATACTCTAAGCATGTTATTAATTATGCTATTAGCAGTGATATACCATGAATAGAAATAATAATGCTGACTGGCAAAACACATTTTAATTGTTTTTTTGCGTCAACATATTCAAAGGATATTGTGTGATTCATATTAAACTTATATGGATCTCTAAACAAAAGTGTCAAAACAACACCCACATTGATTGTGTTTCAATTCACTTGGTTGGTGCTATAATGATATCATGGAATGAAATGCAGAATTAAAACTATCTGTTAGTATTTTAATTAGTAAATTTGATTGGTGTGAAAATGCATGTTTTCTATGGAATTAAAACATATCACACTTTGTAGGCTATTTAATAATAGTTTGCTGTATTGAAGACCAACAAGCGAAAAAGTATATTTTTTTGTAATATTTTGTTTTTACCTCTAAAAGATTTTTACTTATAATTTCCACTGAAAATATAATTTCGAATCAGTCAAGAGAGTTCATATTGATTGTGGAGTACAGTATTTAGTTGCAGCCTAACAAACTTACTCCACATATTCAATCCATTGCCACACAGGCAAGCATTAATATTACTGGTCATTTTCTTTATAAAAGTAACTTGTTGAAATGCTCACCTTCCTCCCATCCAGAGTGTAAAGTCTCCTAATGGTGCACTGCAGGAGTTGAGATATCTCCTCCAAGAAGACCTTCAGATTGCGGGCAGTTATCTTGTTGAGGATTATGGTCCTCCTCACTGCTGGGTCACTGTTCTTCACCAGCGTAATCCTCTTGGGGTGCCTGTGAGCTGCCTGTTTCCCTGGGAGCTCCTTTAGTCGTGAGAGGTGCCTGCGGCTGCTGGCTGGGTGGCTGCTTTGCCACGGAGCTTGCTTCCTCTCAAAAGCCTCCACACTGATGGGTTTGACCTGCCAGCGGTCCGAGCAAAGATAGCAGCCTCCATCCTCCAGCTGCTCCAGCCTGTTGATGCAATGGGTGCCGCGAGGGGTGGTGATGGTGCGCACCCCAAACGGCAGTGACACTTTGTGGGAGAGGTCGTCGAGCAGAGCATCAAAGCACTTGAAACTACGCTTGTGGATGGCCATCCTGACCCCACTGAACTGAGGGTCTCCGCTCTTGAAGAAGGTGATTTTCTTGGCCGGGGTGGACTCGGTCACTTTGATGGCCGTCCTGCTCACCGGTGGCAGAGGCTGGTCATTGTTAAATGGGATAGTGAGGGCTGGATAGCCCAATGAAACACTCTGCATTCTGCTCACTCAGATAACACTGTCAGAGCAAAAAGAAACAGGGATTATAATAGAGGTTAAGTGTCCACATATGTAACTGTAAACTGCATTGTATTATAATATAATATGATACCGCGTATAACATTTACAATAATAGTTATGGGGTGTGCCTGTGCTACCACAACTGGGGGGTTTTAGGACCATGGTGAGTGGTTGCTGGCAACCATTTTGGAATGCACAGGGGTCAATGTTGTGTCCAGAGCTTGTCTCTCATGCCATTTTCAAGTAGAAAGGTTCAGGGAACATCCATGACTCTTGGAATATCTACACATAAACTTTGCAAGAAAAAGGGTTTTGGCTTGGTTGATGTTTCATTGTTGCTGTAAGCCTGTGAATGGTACAGGTGGAATCCTGGGCATCCTGGGCACTGTGTCAGAAGGGTTCATGTCCAAGCTAGGAATATTTATTTATTTGTTGGTTAATTTGCTGTTTAATTATAATTACCTTTCAAGTAAAAAACAGGGAGGGTGAAATTAAAATGTTCATATTTTATTGGCATTAGATCTAGAGAAAGAGCAATGGGCAGTTATTCAAGGAGAATCCTATACATTTATTACAATAATATTGGTTAAATGAATATCCTAGTAGCACCATGGGAAAGCTCTGTTATTGGAGGTTGTGATGAGTGTATGTGTAGGAGCACTGCAGATGTATTGAGACGCATGGATGCTCACGGAGCAGGTACTTTAAACAGTTTGTGTTGATGTTTCAGGAACCATGAACGAGTAAAAGAAACACATCCACCAGTTCATTCACTGGAGGGCCACATATTCGGAGTTACCGAGGATGACATGCTGCTGAGTTACAGGCATAACCGTGCACACATGCTGATTACAGAACACGTTTTGGAAGCTATGTGCACAGCTCTGATTGGTTGCTGAAACTAAATCCCCTGAGAGGCTAAGAATTATCAGAATCTTTGGGGGAAGTACAATGACAACACCACTGATCCCTAAAGCTGCAGTGACCCATGATATAAAATATTCCTTCGTGTCTATTTTCTAAATTCTTTAGCTTCAGTGCACTGTTAGTCTATTTTATTCCCTCAAAACTTACTGCATTTATTTATTGTGCTCTACCATGGTTTTTACTATACTTGCAGTCTTTGTGCTTCATCTTGTTTTCACTATTCTTTTACTATGCTTTTCTACACATTATTATGCATTTATCAAGGCTAATCCCTGGGCAAGAGTCTTACCATTTCTGGCCTAAATAAACCAGTTGTTGATCAGCTGATTTCTATACTTTTATGGTATAAATAAATCAATTTCTGATTTAGACAGAATTGTGGATTGTTTTTTGTTCATTATGTCCTCTTTGGAGCCTATTAGTAGCATATACTCTTATAATTTCACTGAGGGTGTAGTTCTCACACTCAGAATGTCAATGACAAAGGATTCTAAACTTTTCTACCGCAACAGATTCTAAACGTTTCTACCACAAGAGATTAAGTACAACGTTTTTTTTTTTTTTTAAATTTAGATTTAATGACTTGCATTACACAGTAAAGAGTGCGCGAGAAAGACACTCAACTTGATTAAAGGTAGCCACTTATAAACATAAATTAGAGACCTAACTGTCAACTTCCTAGAGAGAACAGTATTTTTTTTTTAAACAGCTCTGAAATTCTCAGCAAACGCTTCCCACAACAGGAGGCACAGGGATTTGGTTTTAACAAGCAAGCAGAGCGCGCACAGAGTATTGGATGTGTTGGCTGTTTCAGTTCACTTTTGAAGAGCTTCCTTTTATTACTTCATATTGATACCAAAATATACATTCTATTTTTTTAGTTCTCTCTCTGCCTGGTGCACTGAATGTACTAAGGTTGTGTATAGCTCTTATATTTGGATTCAACAAATATATTGACCAGTAAGTACAGGAGTCTTCCAATGAAGAGGACTTTGTTATGCAGCCGTTTGAGAAACAGGCACACTGTTATAGCGGTTCTCACCTGAACTATAAGCTCTCCACCGTGTCAATCATTTTCCAATTATGTTAAAGTCTAAGCGAAATCTAAGAAGATTGTGAACTTTCAATTCACACCACCATTTTGCATATATTTATTGTCACACTAAATTCAACAAGCTGCTGTCTTCCTAAATTTTCAGGTTCCCCAAAAGTAGGGAATGATCCCCGCCCCCCACCCCCCCGAGAATCTATCACAATACACTTGACTTACAAAAGGAACTTGGCCAAAGATATTAATGTCATTAAAGGTCATTTCAACACCCCTGTCTGTTATTTTAGTTCTTTTCATGTCTGCCAGCTCTGAGCCAATTTATGTCTCTCTTTCAAATGTGAACATCAATAGAAAATATTCCAGCCATTCATTCTTTGATCCATCTATCACTGGATATTTATTTTCCTAGTTTTCTTGGTACACATGATTGAATGTACCACATTTACCCAATTTGTATGACTTTTCCTCTTAATAATAATGTACTCAGCTAAAATTGAATTTGGGCACTATCATATATTCATTGGCAAATTACAGAAATGCTAACTGAACTTATATTGGGAATACAGTTGGATTTCTCAAGTAAGTATATTTTAAGTAAAGAGCCTAAACTACCTTACTTAAGACTATCCAGTAATCTAAAATGCAATTTCCATAAATGATGTGCTAATTAAGCCCTACACAAATACACATTTTCTAAAACAAGCAATGAATATTCAAAAACCTGTCTGTTCTAGGAATTAGAAACCATAGCCCACTTGTTTTACAGCAAACTTTTAGAATGTCTCTATACTCTTATCTTTTTAATTTCATTAAACATTTGTTGATACATCAAAGTAAAAACAATGAACATTACATTTTAAGAAAACAAGCATTTTACTTACTCTGTCTTTGTACATGATTCTTCTGTACTTTTCAAGTAAACCCCCAAATTAATTGAAATAGACTAATTAGGTAATGAACAGCAACAAAAGTATTTATTTATATATGACTGGAACCACTGTGGACTGAACAGCCTGGCATCACAGCTACATGTCCTATTAAAATGGCCCATAGGCTAATCAGATCCTTTAGATACTAAGGATAGAACAAAAAGCCTTCTTAATCACCTTCTAAATGCTCTACATTCTGTTGGAGAATTAAACACGGAGCAAGGACTTCAACATTGCATAAAGACATCAGTGGCATTTCTTTTTAAGTGAGGTTGGGTTGTGTACTCTGAACAGTTATAAAACCAGTCACCCCCCCCCCCCCCCCCCTTGCTCAGCTTTATTTATAACTACGTACAAAGACTTGCTGGGACTGCTTCAATGGGTCTCTGTGCCTATTAGTGGCAGACTCCTAAGAAAGTGTATTCAAGCATGAATGAATAAATAACGAAGAGGCTAGTGAACATCTTTCTTCAAGCTGATTGCTCTTTGTGGCAGAGCAAAGCTCTGCCCTTTTAAATTGGCAGGGATGGGGTTAACTTCCCCTGCCTGCCTGGGTTTATTATGTTCAGGTGGCTGGGGTTGATTAGTTGATTAGGTTGATTAACGATCAATCAGCGCCCAGCCACCTGATATAAAAGGAGGCCTCTGCTTCTCATTGGGGGAGAGGGAGCTGAGGAAGCAGGTTGGTGTTTGTTTTGTGGTTTTTTTGAATTTTCTAAATCCAGTGAAGGCATTGCCCAGCCTGGAAACTTTATTTTTGTGAGTTTTGTTTTTGCTTTATTTGTGTTTGAGTATCTGTTATTTTGCCCTTGTGCACTTTATTTTTGTTTATTTATAATAAAATAGTTATTTTTTTTGAACTGCAGTCTGTCTCTGGGCCTCTATCCACTCGCCAGCCTGCCACATTTGGTGTCAGAAGTGGGATAGCGCCACCTAGAGGCTCAGAGCAGTATTTTTTTTTTTTTTGAGAAAAAAAAAAATGGGAAAGAAGAGCAGACAGTGGAAAAGGCAGGACAAGCAGCAGCTGAAGAAATGTAAGCTGCTGCAGCCACCGCTGGAGGACCCGGCCAGCCTCTTCCCCTGGTGTTCCTGGTGTGGGAAGGAGGACCATCGTTGGCGGTCCTGCCCAGATGTGCCACCGGCAAACTGGTGTGGCCGGTGTGAGGAGGACGGCCACAACTGGGCAGGATGCCCCTACAACCAGGCCCAGGAAGAGGTGCAGTGTTCACCCCGGGCATCAGGGGCCACCCCACTACCTCCAGCACCACCACCTTCACCACCGTCCCAGGAGATCTGGGACTGGTTGATGCACCCTGAGGCAGACCTCGTCCACGATCTCCCCATAGTTATCAACACGCTGTGGCGTCGAGATGGGGAGAGGTGGGAACAGTGGGAGGAACAGCACCACCCGGCCTCCTTCCCAGAGGTTGCCCTCATGGTGGTTAATTACCTGGCGGTAGACATGGGAGATCCACCGGTCACTCCAATAAAGAGAGGTGAGCCGCCTTCCCGAGAGCCAGAGAGGGGTGAGCCGCCTTCCCGGGAGCCAGAGAGGGGTGAGGAGCTGCCGTCGTCCCCAGAGCCAGAGAGGGGTGAGGAGCTGCCGTCGTCCCCAGAGCCAGAGAGGGGTGAGGAGCTGCCGTCGTCCCCAGAGCCAGAGAGGGGTGAGGAGCCGTCGCTCCCAGAGCCGTCGTCTCCCAGAGCCAGAGAGGGGTGAGGAGCTGCCGTCGTCTCCCAGAGCCAGAGAGGGGTGAGGAGCTGCCGTCGTTCCCAGAGCCAGAGAGGGGTGAGGAGCTGCCGTCGCTCCCAGAGCCAGAGAGGGGTGAGGATCTGCTGTCGCTCCCAGAGCCAGAGAGGGAGGAGGATCTGCTGTCGCTCCCAGAGCCAGAGAGGGAGGAGGATCTGCTGTCGCTCCCAGAGCCAGAGAGGGAGGAGGATCTGCCGTCGCTCCCAGAGCCAGAGAGGGAGGAGGATCTGCCGTCGCTCCCAGAGCCAGAGAGGGAGGAGGATCTGCTGTCGCTCCCAGAGAGAGAGAGGGAGGAGGATCTGCTGTCGCTCCCAGAGCCAGAGAGGGAGGAGGATCTGCTGTCGCTCCCAGAGCCAGAGAGGGAGGAGGATCTGCCGTCGCTCCCAGAGCCAGAGAGGAGTGAGGAGCCGCCGTCGCTCCCAGAGCCAGAGAGGGGTGAGGAGCTGCCGTCGCTCCCAGAGCCAGAGAGGGAGGAGGAGCTGCCGTCGCTCCCAGAGCCAGAGAGGGAGGAGCCGCCGCCGCTCTCAGAGCCCGAGAGGGAGGAGCCGCCGCCGCCTCCTCACCAGAGGGAGCCGGGCCGCCGCCGCCGCCTCCGCCACCAGAGGGAGCCGGGCCGGCCGCCTCCGCCACCAGAGGGAGCCGGGCCGCCGCCGCCGCCTCCGCCACCAGAGGGAGCCGGGCCGCCGTCGCCGCCTCCGCCACCAGAGGGAGCCGGGCCGCCGTCGCCGCCTCCGCCACCAGAGGGAGCCGGGCCGCCGTCGCCGCCGCCTCCGCCACCAGAGGGAGCCGGTCCGCCGCGTCGCCGCCTCCGCCACCAGAGGGAGCCGGTCCGCCGCCCGCCGCCTCCGCCACCAGAGGGAGCCGGGCCGCCGTCGCCATGCTACCTTGGAGATTCGGGGCCCCCTCAACCAAAGAAGGCTTGGGGGCTCCGACATCAACCCCGCCCACCACCACCCACCATAACAGCCCACCCAAGGGACATAATTGGACTCTTGGGGGGAGGAGGGGGGGGGGGGGGGGAAGGGGGGAGTTGGCCGATTGCGGCCGGTGTACGTTGTACATGGGGGGAGGTGTGTGGCAGAGCAAAGCTCTGCCCTTTTAAATTGGCAGGGATGGGGTTAACTTCCCCTGCCTGCCTGGGTTTATTATGTTCAGGTGGCTGGGGTTGATTAGTTGATTAGGTTGATTAACGATCAATCAGCGCCCAGCCACCTGATATAAAAGGAGGCCTCTGCTTCTCATTGGGGGAGAGGGAGCTGAGGAAGCAGGTTGGTGTTTGTTTTGTGGTTTTTTTGAATTTTCTAAATCCAGTGAAGGCATTGCCCAGCCTGGAAACTTTATTTTTGTGAGTTTTGTTTTTGCTTTATTTGTGTTTGAGTATCTGTTATTTTGCCCTTGTGCACTTTATTTTTGTTTATTTATAATAAAATAGTTATTTTTTTTGAACTGCAGTCTGTCTCTGGGCCTCTATCCACTCGCCAGCCTGCCACACTCTTATTTGAAGACATTGATACAGGGGGTTAGGCTTTATTTTACATTTTTTTTCAATGATGGGTGAGGTAGAAATTAATTATGGTTCCTTTTTTGTTTCTTAACTTTTTAAGGACTGGTGAGTACAGTTTATTGCACCAAGCAGATTTATCAGAGAAAACAGCTAAGCATCCTTGTTTGCTAACTATTTAAATTACTGTCATGTTTTATAGCTCTTCCTTCTTTACCTCTTAGTTTGAAATGTGGCTGGAGGAAACATGAAATATTAGAATGTTGACTCTTCTCACAGACATACAAAGCAGACCTCTTAAGAACAGAAACATACGTCATAAATCAAATTGACAACACTGAGTTTTAAACCTGCCAGCAGAATATAATAGAGGTGCTTGAATTGGCCTCGATCTAACAAATCTACACTCTATTTACTTGGAAATCCTTGCTACGCTCCATCTTTTGCTCCTCCAGTTTTGAGGTGTGAGCAGCAAGCCACTATACACCTTTAAAGAATAAAGACACTGTTACATTATTTTACCCATCTGAACTATGACAATCCAATGTAAATATTACCGCCTTTTTATGAGTAGCAAGGTATGTATGACAGCGACAGCGACAGCGAGTGGAAGCGACAGCGAGTGGGAGAAGTACAGGCGTGGAAAAGTACAGAGCAGTTTCGAAGCAGGTTGACCGCTGCAGAAGAAACTAAACTTCAAAAAAAAAAAACTCAACATGGTCTTCAAGCCAGTAATCTGTGACACCAGCTTGATGTGGGAAATCCGAGAAAACCCAGCGGAGCTAAACCAAGTGTGCCTAAAGTGCCGCGCGATCCAGGATTTGCATAAACTAGTAAGTATGCTAGAAATGGAGCTGGAAGAAGTGAGACAGCAACAGGATCTTGAGGAACTGGCACACCCACAATTCATGGAAGTCTGCATCACCCCTAACAGACTGAAAGCCACCAGGGAGATAGAAGGTCAGAACAGCTGGGTTCAGGTAGGCAGAAGCAGGGAAAAAAAGAAACTTCGTCAAACACAACCACCAGAAATCAAAACAACCAACAGATTTGAGTCACTTCAGAATTTTGATGAGCAGAACCAACAACAAGAGAATGAAAGGAACAACATCCAGGACCCTATTGACAGTGGTGACCAGACAGCAAAAAGAAGGGAGGTCATGATTGTTGGGGACTCCATATTGAGAAACACAGCAAGTTCAATTCGCAGTTTGGACCCCCTTACTACAACAGTGTGCTGCCTTCCGGGAGCCTCGGTCAAGCACATCACTGAAAACGTGGACAGGCTCCTAGAACGAACAGGAGACGACCCGGTAGTAGTCGTCCACATCGGTACAAACAACATTGGAAGAGACAGACCAAAATCCCTGCAAAACAAATTCAGAGAGCTAGGAAGGAAATTAAAAGAGAAAACCAAAACTGTGGTATTTTCTGGTATACTACCGGCACCTTGCAAAGGACCATATGGACAGCTGGAAATAATTAATCAAAACGCATGGCTGAAGACGTGATGCACACGGGAAGGCTTCACCTATCTTGATCATTGGACCACATTCTACAACGAGGACTATCTGTATAGATGGGATGGACTGCATTTAAATAACAAGGGAACTAGTCTACTCGGAGAAAAGATCCTCGAGCAGGTTCGGAAGCATTTAAACTAGAAAGGAAGGGGGGAGAAATCAACAAAAAAACAGAAGGGAGACCGCATCAAAACAAGAACAACAACTCAGGTAAGACAACCATTAAATGTATTTATCTAAATGCTAGAAGTATCAGAAACAAAATTCTAGAACTTGAAGCTACTGCACTAACAGGTAACTATGATGTGATAGGTGTTACAGAAACTTGTTTATCTGAGAGTGATGGGGACGAATATAATATTTGTGGGTATACACTGTATAGGAAAGACAGGCAGGACAGAAGAGGAGGAGGGGTAGCGCTATACATAAGAAACAGTCTTGAAGCCCAGGTGTTAAACCTGGACAAAGAAAATAAAACCGAATCAATATGGGTCAGAATAACAGACAAAAATTCAAAAGGCATAATAATAGGAGCATGCTATAGACCGCCAGATTCAGACGGTGAGCAAAATAATCTGTTATACAATGACATTAGAAATGTGTGTAGCAAAGGAGAAGCCATACTAATGGGGGATTTCAACTTCCCCCAAATAAAATGGGAAAACCCGGTGGGTAGCGCGAAGGATGAAATAGAAATGGTGGAAATGACAAATGACTGCTTCCTAACACAATTTGTGAAGGCACCCACTAGAGGGGAGGCATGCCTTGATTTAGTCTTTTCAAATAACGAAGATAGAATAACTAAAACAGAGGTCAGAGAACCACTGGCAAACTCAGACCACAACATGGTCTCATTTGAAGTGTTTTTTAAATCCCCAAAAGTAATGACTAAAGCTAAGGTTTACAATTTTAGAAAAGCAAACTATGAAGGTATGAAACGGAGACTAACAGAAGTAGATTGGAGTAAAATAGAGAAAACACCCACAGAAGAAGGATGGTTGTTCTTCAAAAATGTAGTACTAGAGGCGCAAAACAATTATATCCCTAAAGTAGACAAATCTAAATGTAAAACTAAATTGCCAAAATGGTTTAATAGATCAATTAAAAAAAAATATTCAGCGAAAAAAGGCACTTTACAGAGCATTAAAAAAGGACCAAAAAGAAAGTACGCAGAAAGAGTACACAGAACTGCAAACGCAAGTCAAAAAGGAAGTTAGAAAGGCCAAGAGAGAAATAGAAATAAACATTGCTAAGGGAGCTAAAACCAATTCCAAAATGTTTTTCCAATATTACAACAGCAAGAGAACATTCAAAGAGGAGATTAAATGTTTAAGAGATACAAATGGCAAAATCGTAGAGGAAGAAAAAAAAAATAGCAAATATGTTAAATGATTACTTTTCACAAGTTTTTACAAAGGAAGATACTGACAACATGCCCCACATGTCATCCAGTTCCTATCCAGTTTTAAATAACTTTAGCATAACTGAGGCAGAAGTGTTAAAGGGACTAGGAGCTCTTAAAATAAACAAATCCCCTGGGCCGGATGAGATCCTCCCAATAGTACTCAAAGAAATGAAAGAAGTTATTTACAAACCGCTAACCAAGATCATGCAGCAGTCTCTTGACACAGGGGTGGTACCGACAGACTGGAAAATTGCAAACGTAATACCGATCCACAAAAAGGGAAACAAAACTGAACCAGGTAACTACAGACCAGTAAGCCTGACTTCTATTATATGCAAACTTATGGAAACTATAATAAGATCCAAAATGGAAAATTACCTATATGGTAACAGGGTACTGGGAGACAGTCAACATGGTTTTAGGAAAGGGAGATCGTGTCTAACTAACTTGCTTGATTTTTTTGAGGATGCAACATCGATAATGGATAATTGCAAAGCATATGACATGGTTTATTTAGATTTCAAGAAAGCTTTTGACAAAGTCCCGCACAAAAGATTAATTCTCAAACTGAACGCAGTTGGGATTCAAGGAAACACATGTACATGGATTAGGGAGTGGTTAACATGTAGAAAACAGAAAGTACTGATTAGAGGAAAAACCTCAGAATGGAGTGTGGTAACCAGTGGTGTACCACAGGGATCAGTATTAGGTCCTCTGCTATTCCTAATCTACATTAATGATTTAGATTCTGGTATAGTAAGCAAACTTGTTAAATTTGCAGACGACACAAAAGTAGGAGGAGTGGCAAACACTGTTGCAGCAGCAAAGGTCATTCAAAATGATCTAGACAAGATTCAGAACTGGGCAGACACATGGCAAATGACATTTAATAGAGAAAAGTGTAAGGTACTGCACGCAGGAAATAAAAATGTACATTATAAATATCATATGGGAGATATTGAAATTGGAGAAGGAATCTATGAAAAAGACCTAGGAGTTTTTGTTGACTCAGAAATGTCTTCATCTAGACAATGTGGGGAAGCTATAAAAAAGGCTAACAAGATGCTTGGATACATTGTGAAAAGTGTTGAATTTAAATCAAGGGAAGTAATGTTAAAACTGTACAATGCACTAGTAAGACCTCATCTTGAATATTGTGTTCAGTTCTGGTCACCTCGCTATAAAAAAGATATTGCTGCTCTAGAAAGAGTGCAAAGAAGAGCGACCAGAATTATTCTGGGCTTAAAAGGCATGTCATATGCAGACAGGCTAAAAGAATTGAATCTGTTCAGTCTTGAACAAAGAAGACTACGTGGCGACCTAATTCAAGCATTCAAAATTCTAAAAGGTATTGACAGTGTCGACCCAAGGGACTTTTTCAGCCTGAAAAAAGAAACAAGGACCAGGGGTCACAAATGGAGTTTAGACAAAGGGGCATTCAGAACAGAAAATAGGAGACACTTTTTTACACAGAGAATTGTGAGGGTCTGGAATCAACTCCCCAGTAATGTTGTTGAAGCTGACACCCTGGGATCCTTCAAGAAGCTGCTTGATGAGATTTTGGGATCAATAAGCTACTAACAACCAAACGAGCAAGATGGGCCGAATGGCCTCCTCTCGTTTGTAAACTTTCTTATGTTCTTATGTTCTTATGATTTGAAAAATTATCCTACTAAATTAGCTTCAGTACCATTTTCACTGTCCCTTATCAATCTATAATTACAATGTTTCACTTTTGAAACATCTACAGCAGCCCTCAACAGATTTTCTGATCCCGCTGCTATTGTCTTTGCTCGGAAAGTTGGGATGAGATCTCATTCATAGACAGAAGTATACTCTGTATCCTAAAGATCCTAACTGCCCAAACAATGCGGTAAAGGGGAGGTCCTTGCTCCCTCTGCTGGGGGAGAAGCACAGTGCAGGATGGCTGGGTGCTGCTGATAGCACTAGCTCTTGGTGAAGGAACCTCACATGTTTGACAAATCCAAGATTTTCTTAGCAGGTGCTACTGTGTGATATAATCTGAACACAAATCTTCTGGTACAGTGCATGGTATCTGTCCAAAAGCATTTCACATGTAAGCAAACTGACAAGCTAGAAGTAAAGCTTCTATGAAAAGGTAAAACTCATAATTCTAACATTCTTCTGATGTTATTACATTGTGGCAGGTGATTTAAAAATGTGAAACAGTTCAGAACTGATTTTCTGAAACTTACTAAAGGTTGTTTGAAAGTTAGTGTATATTTCAACAATGGGCTACAGTGACTGTCTTTGTTTTGCCATGCCAATGAGTTTATCACCTTGCTATTGCAGCAGGTTATAGAGGCTTAGGCAGATAATAGATTTTTATTAGGCAGAATTCTGACCCCTGCAGATTTGACGTTATAATCATATAAACAGCTGCCTGTGCAAAAAAGGGGTATAACATACAGTGACACTTGTCTAGGCCCTTCAGGTGTCAGTTTGTTCCCATCCTCCACCAGTCACATTTGTCCCATGAATCAGATGTTCCTAGACAAGGTGTGTTATATTGTCATAGAGAACGCTGACCGCTGTAGGTGAGACACAATAACTTGTGCACAGCCAGCCCAACCAGTTACACTGTATTCTTTATAATTAGATGTGATTCAATCTCTGCAATTTATATATATAAAAAAGAGAAAGCTGCTAACTGTTGCTAAAACAGTTGTCAGTGCATGGTGTCCCAGTAATAATATAATACACAAGGGTCTTGATGGCTTCACAAGGTTTTTAGAGAAATGCTTCCTTGTGTTTCTATGCACGGGTGCAATTTTAAACAATTATAATCATGAAGTATTTGTCAAATTAAGTATTTGTCAAAATTCAATTACCTGTTATTCTGTTTACAGATGCCACCCCCTGCATAGAACATTCTGCACAATTCAAGTAAAAAAACAAACAAAAAACAGCAATACAGTTTATATTTAATGAATAGTTCCTGAATACAATATCTGTTTTTCCAATTTGCTATAAGCTACTAGTCATGTGTTAGATGTCTGTTATTATAAAGGACATAATTTTGCATTTTGAACAGCCCAAACAGTTAGAGACTAACGCATTAACTTATAACCTTGAACAATTTGGTGTCTTATTTTACATTTTTTATTGGACCAAGTGGCTTAAAAAAATCACCTGGTGGGGTCGTTTCAATGTGACTATAAACAATATCAGTTCAAACTACTGGGTCTATTTATAACATTGTTTCATAGATCTTATGTGCTGAGAATAATCAGGGCCCGAGAGAGAAGTTTCAACATTAAAATATATTTTAATCTTGACTATGCAAGTTGTTTAGAGAAAAGAAATGTTGCAGTACAAACAAAACATGGCCGACATCAAAGCAGTCCTTAGCATCTCCAGCTAGACCTTGTGAAAGCAAACCTGAAATGCTGGAACAACAAACAGACACCAGCCAAATCACAAAAGAACACCTTAAAAAGCTTGGGGAGACTAAATTGGGTGTTGGGGCAAAATGGAATACCATGAAACGATCCCTACATAATGCAACTGCACCTATCACAATCCCAAACCCCAAATCTGCAAATCAGCAGAAAACACAGAATATTAATAAGTAAAATCTGCTTGCAATTAATCTATTGATTCTGACAATTATTAAATTTCCTGTATATATTGTAATTTTTTGACCTGTTCAACATTTTGGACATGCCTTCATTTAATTGCATTTATTTAGCATTTTAGGATTCTTTACTTTTTCAGCCACAAAAAAATCTTCCATCACTGCTTGAACTACTCCCTAGCAGTGGCAGCAATTGCACTCCTCCTGCAGTATGGGCTGCTCTTGCAGCCCTGGGAATGAGGGGGTAGAGAACTGAGCCTTAAAGAAGGGTTGCAGGTTTGAATTCGCCTTTAAGATATATAAAAATCATAAACATCAAGCATATTAGGCACCCTCATTTCCTGAACACCCGTCATTCGATAAACAACACGTCCAATGATCAGATAGAATGGGATTTTTATATATGACTGCAATCCTCCTCCCCAACCTCCGCGTGTTTTTCGGCTTTGCCTAAAGCAGAGGGCAGCTATCCTGTTCCCTGCCCATGGCTTCCCTATAGTCAGCCTGGGGTACCTTGAAGGGCGAGGCCAAAGAACAAAGATGTAATGAAAATATGAATAACGTAGTATTTGTTGTCTAAGCTTTAATAAATATTGTTCTGAGTTTTGTGGAGAAGTACTTCGTCGTCTCTCCTTTGGAAAAAGCTGAGAACCACTGTTTTAGGGGAACAATTGCAGGGTAGAATTTAAATTGCAGAGCTAATCTCAATGCAGCTGCTGGTTGTTTGTGAAATGTTTCTGGGTGCAAAAAACTTTTCCACGTGATTTTTAAAAACACTAACTTAAGCAACACATTTTTAAATGAAGCTCTTAAATACACTGTGCTATTGTTTGGGTTGCCAGTATACAATTAGAAAAAGAACTTGATGTGCTGACAAATCACATTAGTGAGATCTGGCGTCTTAATGACTTGCATTGTGAG
The DNA here is from genome assembly GCF_017654505.1 of Polyodon spathula. NCBI lineage: Eukaryota > Metazoa > Chordata > Actinopteri > Acipenseriformes > Polyodontidae > Polyodon > Polyodon spathula. The sequence continues at coordinate 16,822,394 of NC_054538.1, read as the reverse complement.
AAGATATCCCTCAGATTATCACGATCTGCAAAGGAGACAATCAACCTGCAGTCTCATGATCCATCCCACTTTCCTCACAAGCTTTCCTCACAAGAGCCAAAACAAGGCATGCAATTAAAAGTTGGAATACACAAACATTATGAGTAACATAATGAGTAATTGTTATCAGAATGTAATTTAAATTACATTGGTCTTCCAGGACACAACATCATTTTCACAGTCAGCTGTATAATGTATACATGTATATTTTCAGAGTAAGACATACTAATATTTTTGTTTCAATTTTTTTTTTTTACACATGTATGTGTATAGAGGGACCACCTGTTATAAAGACAATTTCCATAACTGCCTTGAGTAGTCTTTATATGAATGCTTGCATGTATTACAATAATGTTTCTACACTGTCAGACAGAAAGAGACAATAGAGTCCTTTATCTTTTTGGAAATAGTCCTTCCATGTAATGGGAAGTAGATACCCAAGTATACACACATTTTAAAGGAATTAATGGTATTTCAATAAATTAATACATACATATAAGGCTGTAATTAATAAGAAGAACCAACACTCTTAACTAAATAATAATTCTACAAATTAAGATAATCATAATCAAAATACATATATTATCAATACATTTTAAAAAGTGGAGTGGGAGTTTTAACACCTGTATCCTCTTCCACTTGTCTGCTTAACAGTGAAATGTTAAAAATCAAGGTTTTTCAAAGCTCTTTCTCTGACCCGTTTTTTTGGGCTGCATCAATCTTCCGAGTTAAAACTAACAACACCTGTATGTTTTGAAAGCTCCTTTGCTTACCTTGCTGGACAGAAAATCATTCTAGGCTGATCCCTGTGTCCCTTGTCCCCTGCAATGTCCTTCCCTGCTTGTGGCAGCTGTAGAAAAATCCAGGCCAAGCTGAGATTTCTTTTTTCTCACCCCTCAGCCATTGATTCGCGCAGCAGGGAGACTGTGACAGCACATCAAAGCTTCGTTATCCATGCAGGTAAACATAGACAGCACCCGTTACACCTGATATCTCTTTTTCTTTCTTTTTGTTCTTGTTTTCTACTGACTCTATTGGGATTCAGGTTCAAAACATCCCACAGACTTACCAGTATTGTTCTGCCCATGTAGAAGACAGTAAAACTAATAATTGCATTAGGCTAATTTTCCCTTGAATAGATGTGTGTAGAGGTTTGAATGGGATTGATTTGAAAGAGGATTACCTTCACTGAGCCATCTGCAGCTGCAGGAATTAACTGTTAGATCACTGAATGCAAAGAAAAGAGGAGTTTTACAGTTTAATTTACAGCAACACTTTGGGAAGATATAGCTCAGGTGCTAACTGAGTAGTCATTGCATTTGCAAACCACATAAGAGGTGTTCAAAACACTACACTCGATCACAGCTTTTGAGGGCACTGTAACCTACAGTACAAACACAAAATAACAACCATACTGTTGTACAGTTGCATTTTTTTTTCTCTGCTAAACCTAAGACGTTAAATTTATTTGTTTTGATTTGGTGTTTTTGTTGTTTGAGGGAGGCTGGTATAGTGGTGTAGTGAATTGGCCTATCACCTTTGGAGGCCTGGGTATAGGTGTGTTAGGTAACTACTGACATGACTTGCACCATAGAAGTGAATGTCTGTAACTGGGCACTGTTTCATCTTTTTACTCCAGTGTACAATTTGAATAATGTGTAGTAAAAGAAAAGAAGAAAAAACCCATAAGAACTCCATCTAAGTTGTTTCTTACTAATTTTGTTATATTAGTGGTGTGAGGGTGCAAACTGCAACCTGAAGAAACCAGCTTTGCTTTATAAAGAAGGTGCCGAGCTTGGATTTGATGCCATGTCCTGTACTAAATCCCAGTTAACACACTCAGACATCGCCCCGAGTACAGTGGAGTCATTGGATGCCTGTGCCAGTTTTCATTAAATAGCAATGCCAACCCACTGCATGAGGTGTACATTCAATATATTACACCCTTTTAGTTTAAATACATTAATAATTATTTGTGTTTTATTTTTCTTAAGAGCCTGATGGTATTTATAGTAAAACATTGTAAAACAAAATAGTTAAATACTATGTGTACTTTAATAACTTTGACCCTGTTCAATGCATTTGCACGAAAATTTGCATGTGTGGTCCCTTTGGTTAGACATCTTGATGTGGGTCATTTTGTTCTGAGACCCAGATACTGAAAAAAAATTAAAAGTCTGTTTTTTGCAATTTTTTTTGTCAGTCTCCAGCTCCAAAACGGTTTGGAATTTTTATTTGACAATTTTAGGGTACAAGAATCGTGGCCTTTTTCTGGTTTGGTGAATATTGATCTGTTCCTGAGTTATAGGGATTTGAAATTTTGGTTCTGAGCACGCTCAGTACAGCTCTTACAGTTAAACGTTTGATCTTGAAAAAGGAATTGGCGTTACGACAAAATGTGTGTTAGATATAAACTTGTAAGAGAGTCTAAACAAGCTTACAAGTACAGTCACGTTTACTTTTTGTGCTCTATAATAGAATATATATGTTTTCTAATATATTCTCTTTGTTAATGCATCAATGGGTTTTGGAAGGAGAAAGGTATGGGCAGGGTCATTCAGTTAGGAGTTTCACTGTCAATTTTACAGATAGTCTCCACATGTTTGATTATTGCAAACACAGCAGCGAAGCCTAGATTAGAAAATATTTGAAATAGTAAGGAGTGGGATTTGTGAATGCATTGCAATGCATTGTCATTAACTTTCTTATAGGAGTGGCACTGTTCAAATTGATGCCAAAATCGAGTGAGTCTCACTTCAAATGATATCAACAGTTGACAAAAAACAAAAACAAAACAGGAAGCTCAGTACAGGTTTCTTATTTCATACCATGCTGAATTTATGCCTACAATTTACAATGTCCCCTTTTCCACCTGTAGTGATGATGCCCTATATGAAACGTGAAGCTTGCAGGTTACCTTGACTGATATTCTTGTGCTTTTGTAGTTGATGTAAAGGTGATTTGTAAAACAGAGAGGAAGTTATTGCAAATCTATGCACAAGAACACAGCACATGTTATACTGGAAAATGATTTGGCTCTGCAAATTAATCTGATAGGACAAGGTCAGTTTCATATTAATTGGACAATAACAACACAGGAATAAATGAATAAAAACACAGTCGTAAAGGGTAAGGGTTAGTTTTAAGTAACAATATTGATATACTATCACTGCTGTTATAAAATAAAGTTACAATATGTTCAAGGGTAACAAGGGGGATTCAAAGTGTGCACCTGGGGGAGAGGGAAAATAACATTAGAGAAGGAAATTACAAAAACATATTGCAATTAGGAAATACAATACACACACCCTTCTTAACAAAGCTCCAAGAGATGAATTACACCACTCCTGGGAGTATGTAGTAAGAAACAAACACAGGGCAATCTTCTCTGTTTCTTTGGCAAAATTTCCATGACAATAATAATTTAAATCATGGGCCCTATTTAAAAAACTGTAACGCATGAGTTATTTATAATGTTTTATTGAAGTTTGTTTTTATGAAATTCACAATTACATTTAGTATCCATGAAACTGTTCTAGATTGTTGTTGAAGAAGCAAATATAGAATTTCACTATCAAACTGTTTATGACCCCATATTGAACCAGAAGTAAACTGATTGGAATAATTAAAATTCTAAATTAAGATTTTTAAAAGAATGTTATACAAACTTTTAATGTTTTCATTTGATGTTTAAAGTTTAAAATTGAGATATAATATATATTGGCCTGTATTCACAAAGTTATTTAGGAATATAATTTTAATGAATAAAATTAAGTTTTAATATGTTCTTGGCTTTTTTTTAAATAAGCCAGCTAAAGTCTAAAACAGTTATATTAAACTCTGTTTTATTTATAAAAATAGACTTTTTTTTTTCCTGTAGATAAAGCTCTGTGAATAGAGACTAATATAGTTAACTTTGTGTGCATGATTTTACCTACATAGCTTTCTTTTAATGAAAAAAGTAGAATACTTAAGCAATGAGGTATGCAGTGTGTGTGGTGAAGTGAGATAATAATGTATAGGCCTACATCATGAACAGCACACCCTCCAAACTGTATCCACAAGTCACTAAAACTAAGTATTATTTATTGGATTGGCACATGTTACAAACAGGTACACATTTTATATATTTATTTTTTATATTATTTGATGGGTTTTTTTTAAAACATTTTTATTTAATTGTTTTTAACAATATTTAAATTAATACTGTAAATAAGTAACTGTGACCAAAACTGTGCTTTTTTCACTGAATATTCATCCTATCTCCTCATAACAGATGACCACTATGAACCTGCTGTATTCTGAAATATTGGAGCTTGGCCATGGGCTTTATTTGTTGTCCCATACTGCAGCTCTGTCTGCATCTGTGGGTATCTTATGCCATGTGGCAAAAATCCCTACTCAGAATCTGGTCCATTCTTTGGCTCCTATTTTTTGCTAGTCTTTGCTTATTGGGCTGCTGTTATTTTGGAAACATATTCTATGTATTTAATATGGCAGTGCTTTATGTGTATAAACATAGTTTGGTACAACAGGAAAACTGCATCAGGCAGATATGTGCTGTTGAATAATCTGTGTCCCACAATGATTAGTTAGAGAATTAAGATGACATCTTATAACAATGAGACTCCCTACTCACGACATATTAAGATAAACAAAGTCTCTTCCAACAGTGGTAAGGGTAACACATTTAAGATTAAAGGAATACAAGCCATTCGCTAACTTTGACCACTTTACATACCCTCTCATTGATCTAGCTAGCCTTTATGAGTCATACTAGATTCTGACAGCCAGGTTTCTTAATATTTTGAGTGTGTTTTGTTACCAGGTATTGGAAAAAGTGGGGCGAGATGCAGTGAGGTCTCAGGTTGAGGTCGGAGGAAATTCTCCTCAAGGAAGTACAATTGTCCCTGGAGATCCTGGAACTGGAATTGCAACAGAAGACTTTACCAAGTCCAAACACACCCCCTTACCCTAATAAACCCCCTTACCTCAACCAAAACAAAGACAACCGCCAACTCCTCTTCCAGAACCTCCTCTGCACCCAAACAATTGATTTTGTATTTGTATGAATCCTCTCTTTAACTTATGGCTATAACACAAATGATTTGCTCCTAGTGGCTTAATTTCCTAAACTATTCTGCAGCAGTTGATAGCTACATATTTTTAAATCGCTAGAGTTCCTGTCACATTATATTATTCTTAACTTTTTAGCATGAAGGCATGTGAGGGAAGTCTGTGAAAAAGTCAAGTATGATTAACACCTGTTTCATTTGCTGGGATTTTCCTTCTCTTGGATATCTCTGCCCTGGCTACATTTGGTCAGATGTCAGTTTTAAGTATAGAATACATTGAAAATGATCACATTTCACAGCCCCTGCAACCCGTTGCACAAATTAACAGGTTTCATGATGTTTCAATAAAGAACATGAGTCGACACAAAACGAAATAAAATAAATTAATATATTACTCAAAATAGTGAGTGATTTATTATTGTATTTTGTTAGCCCCTGAAAAATAAATGTTGAAAAGGTACAAGCCTATTCATAAGTACTAAACAAGCAGCATAAAATGGAATTCAGACAGATTTGTACATAATAAAATATGATTTTTTAATCAGTTTTATACAAGTGTACATGGAGTATTGTGTTTAATTTCATTTTGTGTTTATTTACTAGATTAACTATAGTATTCCATGAGCATTTCTCATATGAATTACAAGGGAATCTAGACACACACACATGCTAACTTTTACAATTATTCAATACCATCAAGACTTTTTTGTGTAAACAAAAAAAAAATCCCTGTCTTTATAGACAGAAAATAAAGTAAGAATGTAAATGAGACCCCCAGTCAGAGAGAACAGGTCTGTGAGATGTTCATTAGTGAAGCTATTTTTCCTCTCATAATGAACAGCAAGTTCCTTTCCTCAGCCCTGGCTTTGTAAATGGTGAGTAGGCCCCAAACATCCTGATGAAGTAGTTGGTCTTATCAGGCAGGAAACACTGCACTCTGGGCACATCCTCTACAAGAAACACGACTCAACTATTTCCCAAAAATGCAGGAAAACCAACCAGACACCAGGATTTGTCAGAGCACCAGAATTTCTTTTATATTTTGTAAAAAAAACTATTATATATATATATATATATATATATATATATATATATATATATATTATATATATATATATATATGTGTGTGTGTGTGTGTGTGAGGTTATGTGTGTGGCACGTAAACCAGTCAACATACAGGATTTCTCATATTACACAAGGCTGTAGTAGCTTGATTGGCATAATGGTTTTGATTTGCTAAAACAAACAAAGAAAAAACAGGTTGAACCCGAGTGTTGGGCTGTATTACAATGTGACTCAGAGTCTTGGGCTGTATTACAATGCGACCCGAGTGTTGGGCTGTATTACAATGTGACTCAGAGTGTTGGACTGCATTACAATGTGACTCAAGAGTCTTGGGCTGTATTACAATGTGACTCAGAGTCTTGGGCTGTATTACAATGTGACTCTGAGTGTTGGGCTGTATTACAATTTTGTAGGATCTGAGGTTATCCACATGGAGAGAGTTAATAAAATCGACCCGAAAATAACTGGGGCCAAATCAGTGTTTCTAATTCAGGTGCAAGACAATATGACTATGAGCTTTGAAATCCTCGGTTTGAATGCCAGCTCAGCCATTAACTCACTGTGAGCTGGTGGACACCTAAAACCTCTTTGTAATTCCTTTCAGCTATATTGTGTTGGTAGCAACAGGAACCATTAGGAATAAAAAAAGAGTTGTTGCCTTTTGTTTGGGCTATACTGCTAGGTAAATGATTGGTATACATAATTCATGGGATTGTGAAAAAAGCCTTTGTCTTGATACACATGCATAGTTTATTTATTTAATTGCATGTATTTATTAAACTATGAAGGCATTGCAGTTGCAAAATACTGGGCTGATGTTAGCCTCAGATATTAATATTCCTTTAAATCTGTGTGTGTCAGAGGGCAACATTTATAGCTTGTTATTCGACTTGTCTGTTTTTCAGCCCTTCAAATACCTACAGCTATGGCCAGAAGTTTTGCATCTCCCTATAGAATTAAGTTTTGTGCTTGATGAAGTCAAATGAAACATGCTAAATAATGTTACGTTAACATACTGAATTATATACCGCTTTGTAGTTTTCCATTTACTTAACAAAAAACTGACAACATTTTTTATCGAACATGAAATCCTGGGTTTGAAATTTGGGTTTGTAAATAAGCTTTAAAAAAATGAAAAATGACAGTTGGGTGTGAATAAAAGTTTATATTTTATTTAAAGGTAATCAATTTCTCAAGCCTAAATTAACAACCTTTTTTTTTTTTTTTAACGAGTAAATATTTAGAAGCCCAGTAACAACAGGCTATCAGAACGACAGTAAGTGTTTTCTTCATATTACACCAAAATGAATGCAGCATGGACATATTCTTACATGTAGTAGGAAGATTTACATAAGACATGTCATTCAAAAAAAAAGAGAGGAAGTCAGTTACGTAATACAGACATAAGCCCAAACTCCAAGGAAAGCAACAACAGCAATAGCAAAAAAAGTAAATTCAAGACAACCAAAATGCAATTGTTATGTAAACACATTAAATAGGGTTAACAGCATCTATACAGGAAACAATGACAGTCAACACCAGCCAGTTCCATAAACTTGTTTAGTACAGTGGAGAGTTTATCAACAACATGAATATAAAATAAATTATACATTTTATTGTTTTTTGTCCGTGCAACCCTGAGATGTCAATTCACTACTGTAGGTCTCTCATAGCTCTCATTCTCTGCCTGTGGTAGAAATACTGAACCGTTCAGATGGATCAAAATGTTTATGTCTTAGTAGTCCTTTTATGGTTTAGGAAATGCCGTAGTTGTTGTAGTAAGCTGCTGTAGCATCAGCCAGCACGGAGATGAGACTGGTTTCTGAAGAACTGTTGGTACAAGCTGCTGGAGTGACCTGGATGTGCCCAGTGATGGTCACCCCATTGTGATCTGGGTGGCCTGTGGAGTTTAAATACTGGTCAAACTCATTCCTGTCCATCTCTCCTAAGAGTTCTGCTTGGCTGATCTGATTTAAGGTCTCCAGATTTTGTTGCTCTGGAGGTGGGGACAGTTGACCCCGGTGGGTTAGGATGTGGTGCTGCATGGAGTTATAAGGTGGGGTGTAGTAAAAGAGCGGGGGTGGGCAGCTGGAAGCAGAGACAATCATAGTAGACCCTGCTTGAGACATGGGCATTTGACCCAGGTGGCCATCACACTGGTTGTTGCTTTGGGTGTATTCGGGATGGTAGGTATGTCTGTTCCCATGGGGACGAGCTTCTTCAGGGCAGGAAGAGGAGTAGAAGGACAGATCATGGTCTATATGGTCCAACGGTGACATCTCAGGTGGGGTGGGCAGCCCATACGGGTAAGTACCAGAGCTGGCATTAGAGCTTGGAGGCTCCCTAAAACTTCTGATGATGGGGAGACCTGGACTGGAGGAGTAGCCACTTTCCTCCTTCTTGTCCAGGCCTGGTCTACGGTTGTCCGGGATGGAGTTCTGATCCGGAGAAAGGTTGTTAAGTAGGAAACTGGGATCGGCTCGCTTGCAGATACCCTTAAGCTGCTTCTTCCTCCGTGGCCTGTACTTGTAGTTGGGGTAGTCCTGCATGTGCTGCACCCTCAGCCTTTCAGCTTCCTCCACATATGGTCTCTTTTGGGAAGGGTTCAGGGCTTTCCAAGACTTGCCTAAAACAAAACAAAAGATGATCAGCAATGTCAATCTCTGGCAGTAAATAAAAATTAAAGTCTCTTTCACCGATCTGATTTACCCTTATACAAAATTTTAAAAGAATATTGTTTAGGTGTTATTTATGTTTGTTAAGCACTTAAGTTTAAATGTTCCTCCCAAAAATGTAAATATATATATTAAGAAATAAATTAACCTTTTTTTTTTGCATACAAATGTATACACATAAAACCAGATCAGGCAGGCATGGCTTCAGATAAGATACTTGCATTTGATTACAAGTTTGACAAAATATGTAAGCTAACTAGTCTTGTAAATATGCTTGGATCAGCAAAAAACAAATTAAGAATAGACACAACTGTTCAATAAGCTACACAATTCTTCACCACCTGAATTTACTGTAACAGGTGGACTAGTGACAATTAAAAGTTAAAACTAAACTGTTAATCTTACATTCTTTGCATTAACTTTTTACATTGGGAAAAAAACATGCGCAGTAAAGACCCATTCAAATTGTGCAAGGTCAGCATAATTGTGTTGTGTAGCTCACATACAGTTTCTCAAGGTTTGTGTGTCTTTGCCAACACATTGGTTATCACATAATAACTGGTGTTTTCAGATGTGTGTTTAAATAAAATGTAATTACATTCAACTTCATTGCATTGTAGACAATCAGTTATTGTAGAAGGGGAGTGCACTGCTGAATTAAAAACAAAAGGGGCTACTCAAACCGCCATTTGTATTGAGGGCAGTTGGCAGGATAATGCTGATTTAGTTTCAATTAGCCCTTAAATGGTACAAGCTGTCTGCCTGCTGGATCACGATTAACAGGGCCGACTGGCAAAACTCCCAATTACAACTGAAAGTATTAGCTCCTTAAAAACCACCTGCCATTCATGTACTGTAAGTATCAATTTCCTTTTGTCAATGAATAAGCCCAGCCTTATTACCTAACAAAACTCCTACAACAGAAAGAAGCTTCCCTTAGCAACAACAGCTGATGGAATGTCCCCATGCTCAGGGCCTGTGTAGTTTAACACGACCATCACAGATGTAATAGACTTGTTGGGAGATCAAATAGTGAACATTAAGATTACTTGTGTATTATTATTATTATTATTATTATTATTATTATTATTATTATTATTATTATTATTATTATTTTGAATTATCTGTCTACAAACATGTCAAGTATTTAATAAACAGTTCTTATTTTTATACATTTTAAAATGTATAAAAAAACAGCTCTACAAGTGTAGGGGAGACCGGGGATAGTTGTAACAGGAGAGGGTTGTAACACCTTGAATTTCTCCAATCAGAAGCAAGCTAGAGTGCCATCACTCACTTGGCACATGCTCAGTTCAAGTCTCTGTCTGCCTGTGGAAGAGGAGCTGTCTGTGCTATTGCCCTGAGATTTTATCTACAAAAATCGATGTTTGACCTAGTAGAGTACATTGTTCCCCCAATGTTCTTTTTTGATATAAACCTGTTTTATCCATTTTATGGATCCAGGCTTTTAGCATCTTATAATTGACACAATTGATTGCTCTTAGTTTTGTTGTTTCTTGCTGGAACATGAGATTTAGTAATGGCTCCCTGGGTTGGTGCCAATTGTAACACGTGTTACAACTGACCCCATACAGCATTAATTGAACTACATTTGGGCACATTAATCTTGTACTGAAGGAAACTAAATGTGCATATATCACAATTGTTACTCAGAATGACATATTCTTGGTTGATAAGGCCTATAATTTTAGGGATGGTAAAACGTTTTAAAAGTAGGGCAACAAAAAAAAAAATGGCCTTATGTGAACATTTTTATTTTTCAATACAGATATTCCGTTTTTGAGTTAATAAAAACAAACATATTTGCTTCATGTGAAAATTGATCGTACTTAATAAAACATTCAGTTCTTGAGCTAAATTAAATGTGTTGTTTATTTAATTATTCTTCACAGAATGTTACACCCGACCCCACCCCCGTTACAACTGACCCCGGGGTCAATTGTAACATCGGACACCTTGTAGGGATTGGTAGAGTCAAAGACGTAAACTGTTTGTTTCAAAGGCTGGTCAAACTAGCTCAAATCACCTGTGCATATAAGGGAGAAAAAGGTAACAAATGTTACAATCTCCCGGTCTTTCCTATATAAATATACATTTTTATCATTATCACATGGATCAATAAATATATTTAGTTGAAAACATATATTTTAAAATGGTATCCTTCAATTTGTTTAATTAAGCTTTACAAAACATATAGGCCTACATTCACACATGTGAAATAGGATTTATGCGTACAAGGTTTTAAGGAATCATACATGACTTTCAAAACAAGCAATACAAATGTATTGTTTTGCCATTTTTTTGCTACTTTTATTGTTATTGAATGGCTACACATTTTGCGATCTGTGTGTAATTTGAGTAAACAGCACGCATTTCCATATGCTCTTTTGAGAAAAAATCCTATACCAAAACGAGAAATATGTAGCTAACAAAAAATAATCCACTTATTATCAATAATAACACTTATTATCAATAATAATAATAATAATAATAATAATAATAATAATAATAATAATAATAATAATAATAATATGATCAGACGACTAGACATGCCTGTGCTGGGCTAGTAGCTTGCGGGCGCAGCAGTAAGCTATGTATTGCGCAAAGCCACAATAAAAACAATCAAATCATAATATTTTTTTTGCTGGTCCTGCAAAACTGATCAGCAGGTGCTGTGAAACAAATTAGTTGAGCTTCCTTTAACATTTTAACATGGTCAAAAGCCCTATAAGTTTAAAAACGTAACCTTAAGAACATATCCTCTGTTTTACACGCTTCATGTCAACATAGCATGTTCCTTATTTTGATATACCCACCTTCTATTAAAATGAACATAACTAACCACCAAGTTAGACTTTTACGCAGCATGAGGTAAGACAGGCTAACATCAAATTAATAGTTTTGCAAGTAGTGCAGAGATTTACACGTTAAGTTTCCATGTTCTGATGGATGGAATTGTAGCCGTATCACTATCAGTCCATAGATGATAAACAAAGAGGAGAGGTGACACCGTTTACTGGGCTAACTAAGCAAAATATAATCACAAGCTTTCAAGACCTCAAAGGTCTCTTCTTCAGATGAAAGTAGAAAAAAAAAAAGTACATTTGTACTGATACTTGTCACCCCCTTCTTTGGTAATCGTTCAAATAGGCTACTGTAACACATCTAAATAATTAATTTAAGCTGATTTCTCTAATTATTTACATCATTGATTTTAACTGTCAAGTCTACTTAGGATGATGTGATAAAGTTCTCTGTCCTTTTCTATTGCCCCCCTCTACTCATAACTCCAGTTAAGGATGGTGAAATAGTTCTCAAATCTAATTTCTTTGTAATTTCTATTCAAAAATCAAATTCTAGTATTATATAAGCTACCAAATTACAAAAATTCAAACATGTTTTTTTGTTTTTGTAAGTTTATTGGTAATTTAGTTCTTATACTGTATGGGTAAGTTTAAGTACACGCGTATAAATGATTAAATAACTCATACAAATGGGCTTTCCTTGTATTTTAAAATATACCTTATTTAAGTCTCTTTCGTAAAATTGCATGTCCGACAAAGATCGCGGAACTATTATAGATGATAAACTTACCCAACATTTTGCTGAGTTCAGCATTATGGAGGTCTGGATTCTGGATTGCCAGTCTTTTCCTCTCATCTTTAGCCCAAACCATAAACGCGTTCATGGGTCTCCTGATGCGGGGTTCCGAACCCTTATCCGCCGTGGATCTTTGAGAGGTGAGTCCATCTGAAGGGTCCTCTTCTCCGGGCGAGCGCTCAAAGCTCTCCGGCCACAAGGAGCATGCACTGATTAGAGCAGACATTTACGTTTTGATTTGTACTTTATGCTTTCCGGGACTTAGGAATTTGCTTTGGTTTATTTGCTCTGTTTTAAGTTGACCACTATCATTTTTTTTAAACTTATTTTTTCATCAATTACTTTTTAAAGATGAAAAACGTGTTCTTAATAGAATATTGCACTTTAAAAAGTGAATTTTAAATAGTGTGTTGTCTTCTTTCCTGCCTCTTACGTTCTCAAGCAATCCCGAATTCGTCTCTCTTATGCTTACTGCTTTGCAGGTGATATTAAGATGATTCATCAGCAGGCTCGATGATTGTGTGCAGTTGTGCGCTCCTTAAAGCCCGGCTCTGAGTTTGAGAAGCCTCTCCTCTATTTATGGTACGGGTTTTTCCAGTACCCATGGGACTTACAGCTCCTCCTACAGTCTGTAACTCAACCTGAGCCACAAAACAAAAATACATAAGCCACCTGAACAAACCTGTTATTAGTCAATACGTTAATTTGTTTTTATCTCTATACACGATGCGTTTCCTTACTTGTAAAAGTTAACCTTCTATTTGTATGTATGTTGTTTTATATATATATATATATGTTATATATATATATATATATATATATAATATATATATATATATTATATATATATATATATATATATATATATAACAAACATGTAATTTTAACACTGGTATAATCGTTCATTTATAACAATGTCAAGACACTGCGTTGCTGGCTAAAACATATCGCACTATTCAACTGTCACTTACTTTTTCCTGTCAGTTATATAGGAACAATTAATTAAATATATAATGTATTTTAGATTTAGTTCGAATAGTGTTTTTATTTGGTCAAATAAGTTATAAATAGCTACTGTGCTGTAAATTATTTACAATACTTATATGTTTTGGATATGGATGGAGGCTGGGGCTCGTTGTCACATGGGTGGTTGTCACACAGCTCATATCCACCACTCTAGAGGGAGCTGACACAAAAATGTAACATCAAAATGTGCGTCGTCTTCACCTGAGATCAACCATTTTGTTAATTCATCTGAAAGTCACAAAACATTGAGGTGAGCACAATTTTCATATTTTTTACCACGAAAAAAAAAAAAATGGTGCCCTAATACTTTTGTGATAAAACTTTGTTACATTGGGGTATTCCAAAAATATAAATTGTATTGAATAAAGAAAGGACTCATTTAGGTTTTGATACTTTATCTGGAAAGCTATGGTTCATCATGTCAAGTAGTCAGTGTAAAGTTAGCATAACAGTCTGGTTGGGGCAGGTTGTCCCATGGAATTTGAGGATGGTTGTCACATGTGACAACTAACGACAGTATAAGCTGGTAATTACACAGGTATTACAGATGTATTTTTTTTTACATCTTTGTAGGCAGGAAGATGGTATGAAAGTATGAACCAAAGACAGATAGAGGGAATACACCACCAGATGTAATGCTCAGTGCAGTGAGGCAGGTGAAGCTTCAAAACAAAACCAGAAGAAGCACAGCTAGGGATTTTGCGATAAACTATTGCACTTTAAGTCGATATTGCAAGAAGATCAGTATAGAGGACATACAGGGAAGAAAGACAGTGCCAACAGCATCAGTTGGATACATTAAGAACAGACAGATCTTTCCTTTTGAGTTGGAGATGCACCTTGTGGAATACATATCCAAGGCATCTGATATTTATTTTGGTCTTTCTCCAAAAGAAGTATGGAAACTGGACAGATAAGGAGCAAGCCAACTCAGGTTGGTTTACAGGCACCTTAAACACCACCCAACACTGTCAATAAGGAAACCAGAGGCAATTAGCCTTGCTTGTGCCAGTAGTTTTAACAGAGAGAATGTGGGTGCTTTTTTTGACAACTTGGCAGAGGTTATTCAGAGACACAAGTTTGGACCAGGGGACATCTGGAACATGGATGAAACTGGTGTGACGACTGTTCATAAACCAGATAAGGTGGTGGCTAGACGAGGCTTTAAATAAATTGGCTCTCTGACCTCAGCAGAAAGGGGGACACTTGTCACACTTGCTTGTGCTGTCTCTGCCACAGGAAACAGTATCCCACCTTACTTTGTGTTCCCTCGGGTACATTTCTGCGACCATTTTCTTGCCAGTGGACCACCGGAGTGCAAAGGAGCAGTGAATCCATCTGGATGGATGAAAGAGATCTACTTTACAGACTTCCTGAAGCATTTTGTGGAGCACACAAGGAAATCCAAGCTGCAGCCTTCTTTACTGCTTTTGGACGAGTCTCATTTATCCATTGATGGCCTTAATTATCCTAAAGAACATGGCTAGTCATGTTATCATTCCCTCCACACTGCTCACATTGGCTTCAGCCCCTGGACAGGACCGTTTATCGGATGCTGAAAAAGCACATTAATACAGCCTGCAACTCCTGGATGCGCAACAACCCAGAGAAAACCATGACCGTTTACAACATGCCTGGGATCATTGCCTCATCATATCCAATGGCTACAACCCCTCTAAACATCAGGCTGGTTTTAGAGTATCTGGAATTCAGCCCTATAACCAGGATATCTTCTTGGAGACAGAATTTGCTCCTTCATTTGTAACAAATCGTTCCAACCCAGACAACAGTGAAGACAACACCGCACCAAGTACCAGCAGGCCTCTGTCCATCAATGAACACAGCACCGTTCCTAGCACCATCAGGCCTCTGTCCATCAATGAACACAGCACCGTGCCGAGCAGCAGCAGGCCTCTGTCCACCAGTGAAGACAGCGCTGTGCTTGCTTTTCCTACCTCAGAGGATCTGAGACCATTTCCAAAAGGTGGTCCAAGAAAAGCTGTGAAGAAAGTCAGAAGGAAGAGAAAAACGTCGATATTGTCGAACACACCGGTCAAGGAACAATTAGAACAACAAAAGGCAAAAACTGTGAAAACTGGAAGGAAGAGGTTGTTCCCAGGTGAAAAAACTGGCCCTTTGAAGACAAAGAAGACTGCATTTAAGAAAAGAAAAAATACTTCTTCAGATGATGAGGAATGCTTTTGCCTTGAATGCATAGAGCCGTTTTCCAACAGTTGCTCTTAGGAAGTATGGGTACAGTGTTCCTGCTGCCAAAAATGGACTCACGAAGCTTGTACCCCAGGATTTCCTGTTTATCTTTGCCAAAACTGTGACTCGTGATTCTGACACAGATTAAGTTGTGCACCTGATTTTTTTTTTTTTGGCCGATCACCCTCCCATTTCAGCTGTAGGCCTAACAATTGCAAAGGGTTAAAGATACAGTCCTTTTTAATTTGTAATTTTTTTTTACATGAAGGGATGGGGTTAATGATAGGGTTACTTTTCTTTACAAAAAACACAATTGAAAAAGGTAAATTTACATATATTTACTACTAATTTCTTGATTTATTTATCTTTCTTACATTATCAAACCAAAACAATGTGTAACCTGCCTGCAGCAAGGCATTGTTTATGTTCTGGTGTGGGTTGAACCACCAAAGTTACAAATTTTACCTTTAAATGTTAAATTAAATAAACATGGTCAATAAATGGGTGGCACAGTGGTGTGGTGGTTAGCACTCACAGTGCCAGGGTCATAGGTTTAAATCCGGCCTAGGGCTCTTTGTGGAGTTTTCATGTTCTCCCCGTGTTCGCATCGGTTTTCTCCTGGTACTCAAGTTTCCTCCCTCAGTCCAAAGACTGGTTAATTGCTCACTCTAAATTTCCCTCTGTGTGTGTGTGTGTGTTTGTGTGTATGTGTGGTACCCTGCGATAGACAGGCATCCTGTGCAGAGTGTTATCCCGCCTTACGCCCAGTATCTGCCGGGTTTAGCTCCGGCTCACTGTGACCCTGTAAAAGAATAAAGCGGGTACAAAAATGAATGCATGGATGTTCAATAAATGTTCAATGAAATAAATATTAATATTGTGTTCAGAATATATTTGTTGTGTTATTGTTTGTTAAAAAGGCAATGGATAAAATTGTGGCATCCAATCCCATATCATGTGACATTACCAATCATGTGACAAACAACCCTGTGACGGGGCTGGATGTCACAAATCTATTTAACCATATATAAATTCATATTGAAGTGAGAAGTGAGGATCTAAACAATTTCCATTTGTACATGAGATATTATTCTTTCATGTGGAATTGAAAACAACGGTATATGATATATGGGACCAGAGAAATATAAGAATGAGTAAAAAGTGTGACAACCAGCCCCGGTCTCCAGCACATATAAGGCCATGCAAACAAAAATTGTCACTGAAGTGAACGTACCAAAATCTACTGAAACATAGTGCAAACACAAATCAAACTAATAAACAAACAAACTAAAAATGCTATATTTTAGCTTTTCTCAAATATCTTGGACCAATCCATATTTAAGCTCAGCCAAAACACTCGCTACACAAACACAGACTCTCGCTCACGGGCACGTTCATTTCATTATCTTTCAAACAAACTCTGAACTGCAGCATTTAACCAAAACTAAAGAAAAGGTAATGGACTATAAAACAACCTCGCATTTTTACTGAATGATGTGCAAGATAAAATAACTTTCATTACAAACAATGGAAAAAATGCAAGAACAAAACCTATTAAATGTTGGATTTTATTTTCAATTTCAGCACTTCATTAATATATTGTTTTCAAGCAACACTTAGAATTGCTGCTTTGTGATTTTAGATTTACAAGGATTAATACTGCAGTATTCTTTGAATTAGTTCATTGCATGTTTAAAAGAAGTGTTTAATTCCAGGACGATACGTTTACAGAAAGGAAATGGTGTTAATTACTATTTAAAGTATACATTTCTTTAAAATGCAGAGCCAGATGAACAGGGTGTGGTTAGTCAGTCTCAGTGGACTTGTCTTGTCAAAATCAATCAGTCTATTTTTAAAGAGGTTATTTCTCAAACTGCGCTAATGGTAAACACCGTTAACATGGAATTCATTTTAGTACAGATTCAAGTTTTCAAATCAACAGATCATGCCTTATTCATCAAATAATTAGAAATATGGCAAGCTTTAACCTGCAAATATGGTCTACTGATGCCCTAACATTCCCAACCTAGTTTACACAGTGGTATAGAGCAGGTGTTGACAAAACAGTTGACATACAAAAAAACTTTCTTTCAATGTCACCCTTAAAAAACAACCTCCATACTAATGAACAAAGCCTGTTCGGGACGGGCTAAGCCAGAATGAGTGGGAGCTTTCATTGCTTAATTAAACCATTGCTCTTTAACAAGTCATAGCAAAAAGGTAGGGCTGTACAAAAGGGTTCAATCTTGAATGTAAATTGCTGTCCACTTAACATACCCCAAGTCAAGGATACCAAATAATAAATAAGTACAGGTCTCAGTATGTTAAACTAGGTCATCACCCATGACCAAAACATGTGCAGCACAATAATACCTTTTAACAAAGGATCTTGTGCAGTCCCGTCACATTGCAGGAGTCATTGTGAAGATACACAGGTGTCTTTATATCAGTAACTCAGTGAGGGATCTTGCTTCTACCCAGGTTACTCCTAAGTGTGGCTGAGACACAAAGAAGTCAAGAGGCTTTATTCCCATGTACAAGACATTACAAAAAAAACCTTCCAAGAATTGTGCAAGAACACAGGACTGTAACCAGACCAATTACTGCTCTTTTCATATTTTGGAGTATTGTCAGCCATTTCCATGACTTATATCTTAGTAACAGGAAACACTATCTCTTGTCTCAGGTTGTCAAAAGGGGCGAATGAAACATGTGTTGAGATTTCCTGGTTACTTTTTTGCTTTTGCTAAGTTTATGTTAAACGCAATATCCATGTCACAAGGAAAACGAGGTCAGACCTATTGTCAGTCGTCTGAAAAAGTGAAATTCGGTTGGCCAAAAAACAGCTGATAATCTGTATTGGAAATGCAACCATGTCTCTGATTGGCTGAGAAGCAATCATTAACTGGGAATGAACCAGTTACCACCTTTTCTAATTATACACAAAAATATGGTAAAACACACTATATACATTAAACACAGCACTACACAATTTTAGCCACCAAGTTTGTCAACTTAGTAATAGCCAAGACAAAAATAATAATAAAAAAATCTTACACTGGTTCATAACTGATGACAATTGTGGCAAGTAACATTAATACTGCACTGAACTATATATTATTACTGTTCTTGTTCTTGTAACACAAAGCTCTATTATGTTTCTTCTGGTTGCATGTTTTAGTACAAAAGGTAAATTGTCTTATCAACAATAGTTATCTTTATTGGCATGTATTATCAAATATATTTAAAATGAAGTCTGCATAGCAATTGACAAGCCAGCTGGTAGTGTATACCGTGCTCCTGAAAGTAATGATACCACCTGGATACTTCAGATTGTAATCCTATGCTATCGATTCCGAGTGAAATTATCTTGTTATATAACTGTCTAATAGACAAAAAAAAGAAAAAATAAAAAATCACAGAAAAATCCAAATTTTAGTTGAACAGACGTCATGCATTTAACTGCAGTGTTATGAGAGGTCTTATGTTTGATCCACACCCAGACAATCTCTCCAGGTTTTAATGATGTGTGTTGGCCTGCCCTGTAAGGCTACTAATCTCTCAGATTCCTTTTCCCACGTTCACGTCTCTCCTCCCGACAGCCTGCAGCTGTTATGTAAGAGAAAAACTGACACTGTACAGTGGCATTAGCTTTCATTGGTTTGGTTCCCCTGCTAAACTACAGAGTTTACACAGAAGTTGTTTCTTTCAGATGAGTTGGATTGTTTAGAAACTGTGTGGTAGTGAATGGTTGAGGTTTTCATGAGTAGTTGAGGTTCAGGTTTTAGTCAGGGCATATGGAGATGTTTGCATTTCCTTCATGAAACCCAGTAAATGAGGAGACAAACTTGCAATTCCTGTTTGGAGACTATGGATAAAACTGTTGACGTCTCCTTACCTGAAAAACAAGAAAGACTATGAGACTATTGTACTATTGTACAGCACTGCACACTGGAAGGTGATTGGACCTTGTAGTTTATAATGGAAGGCCTCTTGATAGGAGCTGACCCTCCTTAAAACAGTCAAGTGCATTGTGTATACTTTCACACCATGCCTCCATTTTTTGTTTGACTCTGGAGTCCCAGAGACATTTGTAATGTTTTTTTTTATTTTTTTAGTTACGTTCACCTTTCCACTTTGAACTACCACAGACTTACCCATTTACAGTTAACAACTGTCAATTGCTTCTCTTCATTATTGAACTTGTCTGGTATTAAATCAGTACCCTGAAAGTAAAAAAAAAGAAAACTAAACAAACTTTGCCCTTTGCAAATGCTGTAGTTTAAACACCTGTAGAATGGATTTCTGGCAGATCTGCAACGCTGGCTGCCTGCCTGCCTGCCTGCCTGCCTGCTAAGATACAGTAGCTTTCAAAGGGTACAACAATGAGATGCAGGGTCCTAGTCATGGAGGGTTTTTTTAAAAATTAAATTACAATTCATAAAAACCTCAATAACTCATGAATTGAAGCTTTTTGAATAGGGCCATTAATTTCTATGGAGGAAGTGATGGCTACAGTAGCAAAACCACTGTAGATTTTACATTTAGATAAGGATGATTGCCAAGATATGGAGCTGAAGATTAAAAGTTTAACAAATGTGCTTACCAGAACAACACAACAAAATAGTTAAGTTGGATTTTGCTCTTGAATTCATGGTATGATTCAACTCAAAATATTGCATACTCGTTGAGCCTGTTGCATAACATATTTGTGGCATGAGTACTCCGCAAATAACTTTGTATACAGTCAAATATTTGGGGTAAAGAAACAAAACATGTACACACCAAATCCTACTATCTTCTGATTTACTTCAGGGTCCACCAGAGCAGTTTTTGTTATACAGTACACATTAAAACAAAAATCTCTTCAAAATAAATGATCTCAAAACCAGAACTCCATGGACCTCAAGCAATACTATAAATGATTACATCCAGAAAAAATGAAACCCACGGTAAGCTAAAATGTTATTACCATTTCTGCGCTAGTCGTACCATGCAGTGTACACCAGGTGCTTGCTAAATTAAATGCATATCAATATGTGAAAACAGAGTATTGCTGGTGACTTTTCAATACCATTTTGCCATCACGATAGGTTGTGTAAGTTTTGAATGAACTCTCAGACAAGGCTTGCACATAGCTAGTTCTAATCGACATGCATTCAGCACATGCCCTGGAATGCATTACAGGTCATAACATTGGGTTGTGTGTGTAAAAGGGGGTAGTTGACTGGTTGAATTATGTGACACTCACCTTGTAAAGAAGATAGTGAAGAGGAGGAGACAGTGGAGGAGGGGAGCAGAGTAAAAGTAATTTAAATGTGTCTTTTTGATAGAGCTGCCACAGAAGAACTTTTTTTTTTTTAGTTGGTATGGTTTTATGTGATTTTCTGCACGTAGGTTTGAAATGTGGTTTTAAAGCTGGCATGAAACATCTACACTGATTGCAATACATGCCATGAGGGCTCAGAACACCATCAAGCAAGCTCGTAGACTGATGCAGGCAAAAATACCATCTTCAGCCAGTGCAGAGAAACATCTACTCTCAAGCCATGGCTGCTGAAGTCTGAATGACTCTCCGTTGCTGTATCCAATATTAATCGGTTCTCTGCTATTTTCACAATACATATGTTGATTGTTTTGACAGTCTTTGTCCAGACTATTTTATTGTTCAGAAAAGGAACCTTACAGTTGGCAGCTAATTTTGTTTATTTCAAAGACAGGGGAGCAGGTGGTTATTCACAGCAGCTATATAATTCATGATTGAAAAAAAAAGGCTACAAAGTCAAGAGTGTGTATTCGTTAAGTGCATGCTTACTGTATTCTTATACAGTGCCTATAGAAAATCTACAACCCCTTGAACTTTTTTCACATTTTGGTCTACACACCATACTCCACACAGTTAGAAAAAAGTTACTATTGAGAAAAAAAATTATATATTAAAAATACAAAACTGAAAGATCATAATTGGATATGTCTCCACCCCCCTGAGTTAATAATTGGTGGAAGCACCTTTGGCAGCAATTACAGCTGTAAGTCTGTTGGGATAGGTCTCTACCAACTTTGCACATCTAGATTTGACAATATTTGACCATTCTTCTTTACAAAACTGTTCAAGCTCTGTCAAGTTCCTTGGGGACCATTGATGGACAGCAATCTTTAAGTCATGCCACACATTTTTGATTAGATTTAGGTCGGGGCTCTGACTGGGCCACTCAAGGACATTTACCTTTTTGTTCCTTAGCCACTCTGGTGTAGCTTTGTCTGTGTGCTTTGGGTTGTTGTCATGCTGAAAGGTGAACTTCCATCCTAATTTCAGCTTTCTTGCAGAGGGCATCAGGTTTTCCTCAAAGACTTCTCTGTACTTTGCTCCATTCATTTTCTCTTCTATCCTGACAAGTGCCCCAGTCCCTGCCGATGAGAAGCATCCCCATAACGTGATGCTGCCACCACCATACTTCACAGTAGGGATGGTGTTCTTTGAGTGATACGCTGTGTTGGCTTTGCGCCAAACAAAACACTTTGCATTTAGGCCAAAAACTTCCATTTTAGTTTTGTCAGACCACAAAACTTTTTGAGAGGTGAACATTTTGAAAGGGGGTGTAGACTTTCTTTAGGCACTGTACATATGTATCAAATATAATATATTTTTTACCATCCAAAAAAAAAAAAAAAAAAAGAGGAAGGTACATAAAATAAGATACAGGCTGCAATGATGGAACAACTGAATTGATGAACCAACAGTCCCTTGTAGAAGCATCAACTGCAGCGAATTACCAGTGTACCAAGTATAATCACTTGGAAAAAAAGACCATATACCTTGATGATTGTTACACCCCTATTTTTGATCTTTTTGTACCTACAGTACAGAGCCTAGCAACCAGATATGGAATTCACAGCACATGCAGCATAACAACAACATACAGAATTTTGTAAAGAGATCTGTGAACAGGAGAAAGGTATTAACTATTGTTATTCAAGATTAACCCTTAACATGGAATTGTTAACTGGTGCTTGGAATAGACTTTACATAAACTTTGACCAATTTAAGAGAAACAACAAAACATGCGTTTATTACAATAATGATTTCCCAATACCTACAACAATCTGGCAATCTGTACAGTTGTTTCAAGGAAACTATGTTTATAGGAGTCTCTTCCACCTTTTCCCATTTGGCTGTTGTGGGTTATGGAGTTGAACAAATGAACACTGGATTTTTCTAGACAAATGAAACTATGAATCTTGCTGATGGACCTGCAAACAATCTACAGGTAAGAATAAACATACTATCAATCAGAGCCACCAAGTGGTTTCCAAGGCATTCATTTTTTGGACAGAAAATTAAGTCACAAGTTTTCAAGTAATAATAAAAATAGAGGCCCAATGCATTCTGGCATGACGTTTCTGTACATATTTAAAATTCCTGCTCAAATCTTTCCAATGAGAGTTTTTATAGTGGGTATATAAAAGGAGGAAGTGTGGTTAAAGTGCAGGGCTTGTAACCAGAAGGTCACCGATTCAAATCCTACCTTTGCCACTGACTGACTCACTGTGTGACCCTGAGCAAGCCACTTAACCTCCATGTGGTCCATCCTGCAGATAAGATGTTAAATCAATGTCCCATTGTAAGTGACTCTGCATATAATGCACAGTTCACAGCCTACCTCTGTAAAGTGCTTTGTGATGGTGGTCCGCTATGAAAGGCGTTATATAAAAATAAAGATTATTATTATATTATATGTGGATACCGTCGGTTGAAAACATTTCCATTACAAAAAACTTAAAATTCTACAAAATACTAAATATTAGCTGCCTGACATATTCCAATAGATAAATTAATTAAAAACAAACAAACAAACAAACAAAAAATAATTCAATTTTAAGGTAAATAATTATTGCAGCGTTTTCAGGTTATTGTGTTCATGTCTGCTATTGATAATGTTACACATTTTATACACACCTAACTTGTAAAAAGTATTTCATATGCAATTAAATACACTGATTAAATTAATAATTCCTTTCAAAAAGTATCAGTGCTAACGGAAACCAAATCCACAATAGAAAGCCTTTGAGAAGCAAAATCTGGTAATTCTATTTGCTCTCCATAGCAACTCACATATAATCTTGGTCATGTGCTTCTAAGAGGCTGTCATTTAATATAATTACCTGGACCTGTTAAAGTGAGAATGGCATAAATGGAAGACAGGCTCTTGTTTTTCTATACTTTGCTTAGCAATACAGTACTTAACAAGTGTCTTAACCTTCTGTTTATAATCAAAAAAGCAATTTCTGGAGTATTTCTGGCACTGAACCCACTAACAAAATAAATAAATAAATAAATAATTTTAATGGCTTTGGAAAAGTTAATCTCTAATAATAAGGTACATCTTCAACAGAAAATAACAACTTTATTTTACCCAGAACACACCTGCAAGTGTAATTGGGGTAACATATTTAATAGCCGATTCACTTTTTCCATAGTTCATCTTTAGTTGTGCTCTGGGTCAACTCTGACTACAAATCCGAGGGGTCCAGGAGGGTAAAACTTCTGCTTTTTCTTTTTTCGGCTGGTGGTATGAGACTCTCTTCCTGTGCTGCCACCGCCTCTTCCCCCCTTTTTTCTTCTCCATGACATATTCTTTCTCTTCGTGTCCATTTAACTCTTCTGCTTCTACAGGGATCTCTCTGAGTTTTGATTTATTTTTATTTTTGGCTGCATTGCTGTCATTGTCTGCACTGTTCCAATCCTGCTCTACACCATTCTCTGTCACTGCTATATCCCCACAGTCCTGCTGCTCCAATTTCGAGTATTCTCTTTTACTATTCTTGGATTTCACTTTTATAACTTCAGAAGGCAGGTGAGCTCAGGAGCCGCTGCTGGCTGATTCTGGTTGTGTTTCTCCCTGGTTCTGTTTTCGCCGTGCCATTCTCTGGGCAAAGTACTTCTGCATGGTCAGTGTGCTGGTCATAGTGTTTGTGCTGTTCCCAAAATCTGTGGTAACATTGGGTTTCCTTTCCTTCACCTTCCCCTCTCCCTGGGAATCTGCACTGCTGCTGTCCTGAAATAGAAAAAAAAGGTATTAAAAACACAGCTCGAAAAACAATATCTAAAGGGATCTGCTTCCCTGTTTTAGGAATCAGTATCAGTATTTTGTCAAAATCCATTACTTGACATTTCATGTCAACATCTAGAGGGATTTACATGAAAAACTGGCAAATTACTAGTAGCACAGAGAGAAACTAGTAGCATGGAATACTTACCTGTTCCAAAAATCAAAACAGGAGTGGGGAAGAACGCCTTACAGTGTCAAGCAGTAATATGCTCTTTCAATAAACTCAAACTTTCCACAGGTCTCAGTGGAATTAAAAATTTTAAAAAGAGCTTCGAAACAGACTTTAAAGTTATGTGAAAAAAATCTGTCAGGATGTTAATGAAAAGAAAAAATGACAGGTAGGTTATTTAAACAGCTGTAGCAACACGTGGGGACGTGTCATGCTTTATTTTTCAGAACTCCGCTTCCTTAGTCTTTAAGGTTATCTCATCATCCAATGAAATAAAATGCCTGAGATGAATGACAGTATGGGCAGGAGCCAGACAACATTGAACTCACACAAGCCTTGATATATGTTTAGGAGCAGCAATAGGGTCAGCTTGGAGTTCATCTGTGTATTTACTCCTCAATAGACCAAACAAGTCGTCATATCTCCTTTCCAGTTGTGTCCTGTTTATACTCATTATAATTAACAGCTGGGAGATCAGAAGCATAAGACGTTGAAGTGCTCTGCAGTTGCGATCACACAATGACAAATCTTGTATTTTAAACAAAACCTCCTTATCACCCATAGCTAAAATAATTCAGCTCTCTGCATTGCTAGAAACAAATATGATTGTTGAGTAAACCTTTAATGTGCATTGGCCAGGTGCTGAAATCTATCTAAAACCATGCTTACTTTCAGAAGCCTATTGCAAATCTTCTTTGTATAAATGCTCATTTTTTTATGAACAATACATTCCACAAGTACACCGGTGCCGTACAAACACCGACTTTTTCAGAACTGCCTTGAAAGCCCACAATGCCCATAGCACCAGGGTGTAAACGGGCGTTTTTTTGTCCATGAATCCTTGTTCTGGGTATACTGTCACATTCAGGAGATATGTTTGATGAAACCTTGTGATTTGTTGCACAGGTCTGCACACTCAATCAATAGTGGTGGTGTTGGATGACATCATTATAGAAACACCCTGTCTCCATGGACACATTCGATCAATTCAAACTGGGTTGAGGAACGACTTTGATGCCTGTTGTGTAACCATTATTGTTGCTGAATAGTTGCACACAACTTTCACATAGCTTGTATAGGTTTAGCGGGTCACATAATATATAACAAAACCACAAATTGCAAATATTATACACTAGGGATTTTTAAAAAATGTTCTCACTGGTTCCAGTTATTATTATTTTCCATTTCCAAAGCACTTTTTATAAGAACACTGGTAAAAGAACGTCCTTAAACTTTATAAGCCAGCCCTCTTTAAAGCCACTGCAGGGGATGGTTTAAAAGTTGTTCAAGCATTCATTGTTGATTATTACTGCTATATTGCATTTTCTACCATATTTTTTTTTATGTTATCCAACACCCTGGTTTTAAAAAGTACACACAGGTAGAGAGGTGACCAGCATTACTTTTATGGATACCATCTATCTAAATCTTAAGTGGTCTTCAGATAAGAAACACAACCACTTGCTTGGGGGTTGAAAGTTCTATATTTTAAAAAAAATAAAAATAAAACTAAAAACTTTTCTATGAATCAAAGAAAGGTACAGGCACAGCCCTACCTTTACTAGCAACTATGATCTACCATACAACTCCTACAAGAGATGAGAATAAGATATAATGTGAAAGGCATTGAGTAGCTTAAGGCGTGTCTGTAAAGACATGTTTGAAATTGCTGAGAAGAGTAGAGCAGGAAAACATCTTTGTTGGTGGCAGAGAAATACTTCCCTCCACACCAGCTCGTTCACCTGCATTGGGAAAGTTTACAGGTCATTACACGTGAAGTACTACTTCTGAAGTAACGCTAACTTTTATTAATGAATCATTCTATGAGATCTTGCATTTTTATTGAGATCTGTGTAGTTTCCATAGTTTCCATTTTAGAAACAAAGTAAATCTTATCATCTAAATATAAACAATAATATTCTATTTTAGAACTGCTTCTTAACTTTTTTTTTTTTTTTTTGATTGAAGAGTATGAGGTGCTTTCTCAAGATGGTGGCCCCCAACCGGGGTTGCGTGTGGTTCGCTTATGACCCTGTGGGGTGGTAACGACCGAGACACCACTTAAGGTCGTCAACAGTGTTTGTGTGTCTTTGAGGCCGACGGAAAACTTCAGGGACGGCTGTTCTCGGTCTGTGGGGGGGGGGTCCCCCTTCCCCTCCCCCTATATATACGACGTCGAAGAGATAAGGCTCTTTCAGAGAGAAGGCCTCATGGTTTTCAACTCTTCCTGCCTTGCTCTCCTGGAAGCTACAGCCCTGTGGTGCTAGTAAAGAGGACACATGAGACATTTCAAGGGGGTTATTCCCCACCCTCCAGTCATTAGACACTTGTTCTGCTACACCTAAATCAAATGTAAGATAATCTAGTAATGAATAGTGGTGTGCAGAATCTCTTATGCTCCCCCGAAATAGTTACTTTAATGAAACGTGAAGTTGTTAGGTATTAATACAATGGAGTAAAACATTTTAATTACTCAACAGAAAACAATGCCGCCCCTCAGTTTCCCTTGTCTACACAATTATAGAATATAGATTAATAATAATCTGAAAGTATTACTTAAATTGTGATCTAACTAAACTAAAATTAATATATATTTTATAAGCAATTGCTTTTTTGTCTTGTATTTTCTTGTTTTGAAATCAAAACATTAATCAATAGGTGTGTTTTGAATTATTTAATACCTGCCAACAAATAACTCTTAAAGTTAATTACTCGGAAAATACAAGCATCAGCACACCCCTAATAATTCATATGGGAATTCACTGCCTTCCAGACTTTGTTATAAAATATTTTGCAATACTTAGCGAAGCAAAAAAAAATGCATGTGTTACAAATGAAAACACCAAGTGAGGTTATATGACATAGTGGGTTAACACAAATCTTTCACCGGCACTCTTCTGTAAGGAATCTGCTGCAGACTACAGGACATCCCTGTCAAGGCACCAAACCTTTTTATATATTACTTTCCTGACATCCTTCCTCTTGTTGCTGCGATCAGTTGGATCGGTGGCAAATCCGAGTAGAACAGCAGATCAGGGGTTTCGAAATTGAAATTACTTGGCAGCATTTTAAAATAGCTTCTGATGAGGAAACACTTCTAAATTTAAAATGTAATCTAGATTTATGTCAGCAAAAAAACTAAAGCTAGAAATCAGGCCCACCACTGGCCCCTCAAAAAACGTACGCAAAGTTAATGTTTAGTATCTTGGTTTTTATACATACACTCAAATTCAATCAGTATGCGGATAGAATGCAGCAACAAAGTTATCAAACTGAACTCATTTCAACACAGGCACAGTAAATGAAGCTACCTTAATAAAAATAAACTGGCCTCCTCACAGAAGCATCTAGTTTAAAGCAGCTTCCAGATATTTACACCAAGACCAATCGGTAAGTTACAACACCACTGCGAATCCAGGAGCTGAGTCAGCAAGTTCTTCCATAAAATTATCCCTTTCTCTTGTTTTGCAGCTTTGCCCAGTTTACTGCGCGTTCTAGTTTCACAGTAGACTGGCACCTTTGTATTTGGCTGTTTTAGTCAGTTTAGCATCATTATTACATTTTACATTAGGTCTACATTAGGTCTAGAGAGTAATTTAACAGACACAACAGATTTTTTTTTCTTCACTCCTAGGATGTTTTTTTTTAAAAAAAACAAAGGTTTAAGTTACAGTATGCCAGCTTAGTTTTTGCATACGCCTGGTAGTACAAGCACAGCAACTTTCATCAACAAACAGTTTCTAAAAAGAATGCATCCCTAGACATCTGAACACCCAGACTAAGTCTTGGCATGTCTTGTTATAACTTTTGATTTATGTTACTATATTAAAATTCCTGAGGGATGCTAATATGAACCGTGTACATGCAGAAAAGCGTGTGATGAGCTGCTGCTGGCTTCATGCTGAGACTCTCAATAGATTTTCATTGTTCAACAATGTTGGTATTGTTTGGTGTAGAATTTTCTGAAAGTGTCAGTTTTAGGGAAATCCTAACCGCTGCATCCCCAGTTATTTGTTTACTGAACAACACTGGTAATGGAACTCAAGAAAGAAAACCCGATCGAACTTGGACTAGAGAATCGCAGAATAAAACTTTACTGAGAATAAAGCGTTCTGTCTTTATCGTTAGGGAAACCAATGGGTCACTTGACCCCAATAGGGTGGTCATCTTAGGTCACCAGTCAAAGTGAAGGGTGTCTTTAGACTATAACTGCAGAGTTTTCACAAATATCTAGCATGTAGTATTGTAAAGCGATATCAACAAAATATAATAACAATGATAATTTTATATATATGAACCTGTCTCCCAACCTTACTGGTGGAGTGGCAGTCCAGTGGGTTTAATTCCTGTAAACATTTTTAGGAAATGCACATGTGGCCTTTTATTAATTTTACAACAAGGAATAAATTGCATTTTATGAAGAATATTTAAATAGAAAACAGGCTGCAACACAACTCTTCCTGTTCCAAATATCATAACAAGTTTCAAGAAACGGAAAACTGCTATGTAGTATAACACAGTACAATGCAATAAGTAGACCTTAGCAGTTAAATGCCATCTTTATCTAACAAACATGGTACATGAATAAAAGGTAAGTTACAGTACAACCCTGAAATTATAAAGACTTGACAACATGCAGTGGTAACGCAAATCAGTGATTTATAATTTTTTTTATCTATTGGTAACTGTGGTGAATTTTGTTTTGTATCTAGAATAACGTTGTGGTATCCAAGCAGTGTGGATGGTTTTGGCTCTGGGTTGGAAAGCCACAGATTCCAATTCTGCCTGAGGATAGCCTGAAAGTGCTCCCATTACCCCAACACTGCAGCTGCGTGTGTCTAGGAAGAGGCGCTGCTACAGGGTTAAGACATCAGCGATCACCCTGGAATTCTACTGACACGCCATTTCTACAAACAGAGAACTAGAGATATTGCTAAAAGGGTATCAGCTAGGCTAAAGGACACAATAAACTTTGTGGTCTGCATAAAGTGAAATCACATTTCTGTACTTATCTACTAAAATTTTCATAGAAACAATGTGTGAAAACTAGCAGAATCCACCCAATACTCAGACATAACCTTACAACCATGAACCATCTCTGCATACAAAAATACACAATAAATTGCTGACATGCCACCTTCTTGAACTCTTCCTACTGTTTTACTTTCCTTATCTGCATACATTCTCAGGAACTTCTCACAGCAGTAAGAAATGAAAACTGTGTCAGAGCTTTCTAAAAAGTCCAACATTATCTATTTATATAGCAGTGGAAAGCCAATGCTTCCAACAGAAATATCTACTGAAGTGTTGAGGGTGCACTTCCTTGTGTTAAAGCATGTTTTGTAAGAGGTCTTGTATTATTCCAGGGTTCTTAATTCTATTTGGTCTTAATAGAGAGATCTAATCTTGAAATGGAGATGTGGGGTGCAGGGAGTCCTGTTTAAATAGAATAACGTATGGATCACATTATATTATCGCACTATAATATATGTCTCAAGTTGGTTTTGGGCACTAATGCATGATTAGTGCAGCCCGTGTGTTATTCTAATTATTTGAATGTTTCTTAAAAGCTTAGAACAGTGAATAAAACATTTCTATATTTGTCAGTTTTTCATCTGTTGCAAATCTTATAGATTAACAACGAATATAGAATAAAGTGTTTTGTTTTATAATTTCCACTGTTTTTATTCATAAACTGCTTAAATAATGTGTATTTTCAAAGTATAAAAAACGTTTAATCCTACCAGGACCCCGATGGACGGTTTTTTCTGACAGGACCACATGGCTATACTGTGTGCGATAGTGCTGACAATTATTATACGGGATGTCAGTGATGGTAAAACAAACTGGGGATTGTATTAAAACTCTCAGATAAACCGGTACTGTAGCGTGGTTATTTTGCGTTGTGCCCTATCCCCTTTGCTCTTTTAAAAACGTCCCCTTGAATTTTTTTTTTTTTTTTTTATTGGACTGAACCTCACGGTTTCCAAGTTCTCATCATAATTCGGCTGAATGTCCACGTCTTTTTTTTTTTTTTTTTTTTTTTTTTTTTTAATTATTTTCTTTACGTTGTATTGTGTTTGTTGTAGCGAGAGTGATAATGGCAGCAATGTTATTAAATGAACCTGCCAACCAGCGAGTGTCATGACGTAGGAACATGTATATTATAGGAATATCATTTTTGCACATACTTACATGTACATGAAGATTACAATGATACCTTTTTTTTTCAATATAGCTTTCTGTTTTCATAGCAACACAGAATATAAAGTAATAAGGCTCTTAGATGGACTGGGTCAAATGTGTAATACAGATCTAGCCTCACGGGCAGATATCATCACTAGGGCAACAAGACTTCTATTTAGGTATGAAATTAACGAAGTCTATGACAGGACCTCTTTCAACTTTTCACAAATGAGAAAGTATAAGTCAACAGTGTTCATTATGGTGTTATAGGATAAACAAACATTGCTTTCATTTATGTGTGTATGCTTTATCAGCTAAAACCTAAAGACAGAAAATAATTATAAATAAGAAGTTTTAATACCTACAAACTGTAATTTTAGTATGCTACTTAAAAAAAAAAAAATGATAATAAAAAAAATAACCATTACAAACCATCCCTTGCTTTGTCAAACCATTGAGCTGGAAACATTAAAATAACCAAAATATTTTTGCAGAGCAGAGAAGCTATTTATCTATTTATTCAGGTCAACACTTTCTCCTCCCTGCCCGGATCATCCGCAAAAGCAAGAGCTGATGCTTCCAGCCGTCATTATGTATGGAGAGGAAAAGCACTGCTGATTGGTGTGTGCGTCTCAGATTTGACACACCTTATGGGGACTTCATATCCCTACCCGAATAGCATGGAATGTAAAAGCTAAATCATAAGCTATGACGGATGCTAGATTTATTTAATGGGTTGAGGCTATGTTTCTTGGACGGGACATTTGCGCATTTTATTTATTTATTTATTTTTAATGTGAAAGTCCGAAAAAAAACAGAGATGTGACTGTATGTATGTTTTATTTTAGTTAAAACCAAGTTAGTTAACTTGCCACGACCTTCAAATATTAAATTATAATCAAATAGACATAGATTAAATGTCAGCTTGAATAATACTGTGAATAACAAATTTTTTTTGTGTGTCTCAGTAAGAGCACTTTTTCAGTGCTTATGCCTTCTCTGTACTGTGTGCATCTCAATCAACAAACAAAGCACAATGCGAATAAATAAATACAAGTTTTGTTTCAGGATGAATATCTCATAATAATCTTTCTTATATGAAGCTATCCTAGGTAAGGTAATTATTATTATTATTATTATTATTATTATTATTATTATTATTATTATTATTATTATTTATTTCTTAGCAGACGCTCTTATCCAGGACAACTTACAATTATAAATATTTTGCCAGTTATGCTGTTTCTACACACTTTAAAATGTCCAATTCACAATTTTATGGTTCCTCTGGTTGTAGAGAGGCAAACCCTACTGTACATGGATAAATATTATTTTCCCTTTTCCAAAATAAATTGTGTTCTGTATCCCTGTCCTAAAAGTAAGTGTTTTTGCTATTATTGTTTTACACTTCAGAAATTCTGAACTAAACAAAATATTAGTTAAAACTGTCTTCCTTAGCCAGCTACTTCTATTTAACAAAACGCACACAGTCAAAATCAGCATGTCTCCAACTTTAATCAATTCACTTGCTTGGACACCAATTAAGTGGGGTATCATATCTCAGCCTATTACTCAATTATTAGGCAGCTAAATGTGAATTAAGAGCAACAGACTTCACGATGGCCTGCTTTTGATTTCCAAAACATTGACCGAGGAACCTGTTAAGCCCAAAATCCCAGAATCTGTTGAAACAAATTGGTTCCTGTCTTCTTTGGGTTAAACTGCAGCAGTGCTTTGAAGTAAATTAAAAAAAAAAAAAAAATCTGTTTGCCCAATTATATTATCAGGGTTATTTGCAAATAACCTAAGCTCAATACTGCTAACCTTGTTAATTGTGAAGCCATGTCCTCATTGTTCATTGAAAGCATAAAAGCAAGTGCAGTTTATTTTTTTGTATGGATTTTACATGTTCTCTTTAGGCTAGATACATGTATGTTAGTCTGGACTTTTGGAAGTTTGCACACCCTCCTATCTTATCAGTACAAAATACTTTAATCCCCACCAGGCCTATTATTTATCTTCATAACTGCGTGTATGTGTATCGCTTTAAGAGTGGACTGACGTCACATGAATGAGGATGACGTTTTGTGCCATGCCATTTATGGCTGAAATGATAAAACACCATCCCGCAAGACGTCAAAATTCGACTTATTTGATTACATAAATCAAAGTTGCTCAATTCAGCCTGGAGTAACAAACAGCTTAGAAATTCCAAATCTTAAGGGGTTAGCTGCACCCACAGCAATTACCCAGAGCAGCATTCCTGCTATGCTTCGTAACTTAGAAACACCAATCTTTCAGTCACTGCAGACCACAGATGGTGACCAGTGGAAGGCTACTATAAATTGGTATGTGTAGGAAAGCCGGCAGGACAACAGAGCTGTAAAGTACATGTTGTCATAGCCAAGGGGGTGTCACTGGTGGTTTTCAATTTTAGCAACAGCACTAAGTAAACAGTCTTTTGGTGGACAGTTAGATGCTATCTGAGCAATAATTAATGTTAACTTCACCATCAACATCTTCTTTAGCGGGAAAGTGGTATCCAAAACACTGGTATCAAAGGTTTTGTGTCTGTGTTAAAGATTTTAAGATAAACCTGTTTGCATATCTACACCAAAGTCTACCAAGTATGACAAAGCTAATTTTAAGAAGCTGTGTTATTTTAAAGCATGCTGGGCTGTTGACAAGTAAAGAGAGAATATGAATTTAACTGCGTTCTCACACAAAAATAATGTTAAAAGCTAGAATAAGGAAATTCTTGGTAAATATGAAATCAATAAACCAGGGTTCAAGTATTTAAAAATACATACAAAATCACACATAGTATATAAAGCTAAAACTCATAATGAAACAATACAGACCAAACGCTAACTTTCGACTTATTTTATTTAGTTTTGCATATCTGTTTATTTCATACTCTTCAAAATATTCTCTTGTCATAACTAACTGCAATACTGATTTATATTTGTGCTTTTTCCTTTATGTTTTATTAAATTGCTTCCCAACCACCACTTTCTTAGTGATCAAGTGATTGTGATTGGCCAGTATCGATTATGCCACATCCATAACCTGCAGATAACGATTATTCATTATTAATAATGCTTCTGTGCTTTTTTTCTTCAGAAATTGATCTATTGGTATGATATAGAAGTGGATGACCATAAAATATATACAGAATAGTATAGAACATTTACAGATAGAATGTTTACATCACAATTTGATAAGCACATTTCATGAAAACATTTTAGTGTGACATACAGACGGATGGATGGATGGATGGATGGATAGATGAACAGACTTGCAGACACAACAAGTCCACCTCTGTGACATGATATGTGACCTGACCCATCACCCCCGTCTCCCGACACTCCAGATTGAAATCCCGGGCCAGTGGGACCATGTGGATGTCACATTAACCAGAAGAGACAAGACGATAGAGTGAACATCCACCTCAATTCAAGACTAGTCCCACCACTTGGCACTACCCGTTGTTTATGCCTTTAGTGCCCCAGCCAGAGTGGGAGTGAGAGAGGTCAGGAGGTGAACCCAACACACTACACATTACACACTGCTTTGAATCAACTTTTGTTTGAAAAAAAGGGCTGTTTCATTTATTTGATTTTAGAGTTTATCAAGACAAAAAAATATTCAATGTTCTGTTAATCAAAGAATATTTTCCTTTGCATTCAAACACTAGAAAATCAACATAGGAGATGCTCAGAACAATATATATAAAAACACAAAAATATGGATAATAGCATATGTCATCCCGTGCATAGAACACTACACCATTTGAAATTGGGGGAATATCTAGTCCTGAGTATTATCTTCAACAAATGAACACACTGTGTGTAGTGTCTCTTATCATAAGATTTAAGGTCTCAAAAGAAATCCGGACAATAGATTTCATTTTAAAAGACAGGGACCTCTTAGCTTTTTGTCACCACTGCGTACAAATATAGTAGTACCAACCTTCACCTTTTTATCACTAGATCTACCTAAATATTAGACAATCAAAATGCTAAAAACATGACTGCGATCTTCATGAATGACATGCTGTTTTACAAACAGTGTTGATCTTGCAAGGTAATGTGCATGAGGTATTAAAGGTGAAATTGTAGGTTACCATAAAATGATTCACAACCAAGGTTGGGGTAATTATTATTTATTTTTTTACTATTCCAATTTCTTTTTAAAATCAATTCTCAATTCCAATTTCAAATCCCTTATAATCAATTTAAATTCCATGTTCCTTTTGTTGTCATGCTGATGCGCTGGGGAGACCGCACCGGGTTGATCCCCGGAGCCAGCATCGCAGCCGTTGTGTGTGCTGATGCTCTGGGGACCCAAAATGAGCTGATCCATGGAGCCAGCATTACACTTCAGCAATCAACACCAGACAGAAGGATATCTACACCATCAGATGGAAAACAACACAAATGGATGGAGATGCAGATGGATCACATTAGTTTACTGCAAAGCTAATTCTTACTTAGTGCTTATCTTGGCGAGAGCCAAGTTCAAATCAGCATGAAGTTCAACATTTACTATCATGTAATGGAAATCAATCAATCAAAGACTTGGAATTGGTATTATTAAAAGGGGATGGGAATTGGGAATTGATTTTAAAAAGGAATTGAAAAATAGAAAACTACCCCAAACCTGTTAACATGAAAAATAAGTTCTTGTTAGAAATGTTGATTAAAAGTGTCATCAATTTAAACCCAGCATCCATACCAAGTTATATCTTAACTGAATTTTAATTCTAATGATAGAAGTAAAATGTAAGTGACACCACATTTGTAAAATAATGTGAATTGCACTCAGAATTACATGGATAAGTTAAGCCTAAATGTTGTTTATAGTAGGCTGTGTGCACTTTAAATATCTTCTCAGGTGTAGAAACCAGAAGCTTAGTAATCAAGATGCAATACATTTGTGAGTGAAAAAGCAGCCAGTCTGTCATGTTATCTTTTTATTTCCCAATTCAAAATCTGAAATAGGGGGTCAGGGTTTACTGTTTTTTTCATAAAGAAAAGAAACCTCACTTTTTCCACCACATGTGCTACCTGCAAAGCGCAGATACGCCTTTTTTTTACCAAATCATACAAAAGGCATTTAATATTTACCCTAAAGCCAAGATGTGCATGATAAAGAAATACATGTTTACAGTATCTATTCCGATTCAAGACATTCTTTTTGCTCGAACTTGCCCATGAGACACGAGTGTCGGAATCAATTTAGTATATTAACTCAGAAATTGGACAGAATAATTAGATATGTATAAGAACTTAACTAGGTCACCAGGGTAAACAGTCAAGATAGTATTCATTTAATGTCTCATCTGAAAAATTCAGAGGCTCTGGTTGAGTTCCAGCCAAGTGGAGTGCCAAACAGGTGCCAAATAGGTATGTTTTTTATGCAGTGCTGAAGTAAAATATACTGGCGGTACCACCAACCTTACATACAGTGGTGTAGTTCTACATCTTGAAGTTTAGTTTATATACTGCAGCTGTCAACCTGCTTTCAAACTGCTTCTAAACTGCTCTGCACTTTTCCATGCCTGTACTTCTCCGGAAGGCCAATTACAATATTGATTTTTCTAAAACAAATCATACAAATTCACGTTTTATTTGTAAATTGAAACATTTAATCGGTAATGCATGCGTCTCACATGCGACTGCCCTGCCACAGACCAAAAATATGGTAAGATCAGCATCCAAGGTTGTATGGAAGCAGGGGAAGGCTTTACTGTATATGATGGTACGAACAGGTAAGACATATGCAACTGGAAATGAAATCCACCCACTTTTACAATGAACACCCTAACTAAACATACTGTATCTGTACCGTTGCTAAAAAAAAATAAATAAATTGAAAACCCGATCAAAATTAGGGCATTCGTGGAAGTGCATTATCCATAAATAAACATATAGGCCACCTGAAGGAACAAATTGAAAAAAAAGGTATTCTTACAGAATGGTTTGTAAATATGATGTAAAATGGAGAGTTGAAAAAAAATAAACAGTAGTGGTTTTATAGAAGCATATATAAAGTGTGAATTGTTACCGGGTTCTGAAATATGGTAGGACACTTCCACATAAGGCTACCGGTAAGAAAATATTTGTATTAAAATACAATGCACAGGTTTACAATACAGCTTGGTGGTATTCTAATTAAGTGACTATGCCCAGACACAGACAGATGTACATTAGGAGAAGCTTTGATGGGATACTGTGAAAGGTGGCTTACACTGTGCAGGTGTAGTTGGTGCAGTGCTCAGGAATAACACGCACAAGACAGTGAAAGTTCAATAAAACAGCTCCTTTAAATAGTAAGCACTGGTGCTACACAGCAATGTGTATTGCTCCGTGCAAAACCAGGATTTCAGTCCCAAAACAATAAGACACTAATAACTAACACACAACACAGACAGTGAGTGCTCGAGTGTAGGTGTGGTGAAAGACAACAGTTTGTGAAACAGTAGTGCAGTGTAGTCCGGGTTTGGTGCTGGCTTGTATGACAGCTCCCGGTGGTATAAATTACTCTCTGTCTCCTATACAGTTCCTTTCGGCAACCACATCAAAGGAACAGATTACATCGTCATATCCCCTATTATACACGTCTCCTCCAATCCATGACTGACACTTTGCATACCACATTAGGGCGAAGACTTCTAGCATTTTGACTCCACCCCCTTCCTGGATGGACAGCTTCCGACTGACCCTGGAATGAACTGCCAAACAATTCAGTCCGGGGCACACTGTTCCTGATATACAGCGCCCTCACAGGCCGACACAATAATATAATAAATATAATAAATATAATATAACATAATATACAATAAAATATTAAAAAAAACATCCAAAAGCAAATGGGGAAAAAAATACATATTAACAAAATAACATATTAATAAAATAGGCCATCCCAATCTACAAAAAGGTCTCTGTATAAAGATGTCCTGTATGGAGGAGCGGCAGGCCAACAGCATGAGAGGCAGCTGGGTGTCCCAGTCCAGCTTGTGGGCGGTGGTGTGATGGCCAGCTGCACGA
The DNA here is from genome assembly GCF_017654505.1 of Polyodon spathula. Classification (NCBI taxonomy): domain Eukaryota; kingdom Metazoa; phylum Chordata; class Actinopteri; order Acipenseriformes; family Polyodontidae; genus Polyodon; species Polyodon spathula. Next base: position 16,784,168 of record NC_054538.1, on the reverse strand, counting down.
CCAGCATGCAGTTGAACCTTTCCACAAGCCCGTTGCTCTGTGGGTGCAGGGGAGTGGTCCACATCTTCTTGATGCCCAGCGCTAGCACATCTCTGCGAAGACCCTGGACTCAAAGTTGTGCCTCTGGTCTGAATACAGCTCCTGAGGGATCCCGAACCGGCTGAAGAACCCCTCCAGCAGTGCCTCAGCGACTGTCTCCGCCTCTTGGTCTGGCAGCGCATACACCTTGGGCCACTTTGTGAAGTATTCAAGGGCCACCATGATGAACCGGTTCCCCCTCTCGGAGAGGGGAAAGGAGCCTAATACGTCCATGGCAACCCTCTCCATGGGCCCACTGACCAGGTACTGCTGGAGCGGAGGTGCGACCGGTCCTGGGATCCCTTCCATCCCGCCTGCACTGACCCCAGTAGAAGGACTGGTGAAGCCGCCTCAGGGTCTTCGTCACTCCAAAATGGCTGGGACCTGGGGATCCATGATGGGCGTCCAGCACCTACTGGCGCTCACCTCGGGGACGACCACCTGCCACCTCACCTCCCCCATTGCCGGCTCCTTCCACTGCTGCTGGAGGACCCCGTCATGCAGGGCCAGACCAGTCCACTGGGCCCACAGCCCCTGGGTGGCAGTGGAAAGGGGGCCACCTCCTCTCAGAGAGGCCTTCACTGCTCTCCCAGCCATTACAACACGGGACGCAGGTCCGGGCCTGTTCTTGGTGCGCCCTCCATTCCTCCCTCTCGGACGATACCCCCACCCAGCATTGTTCTTCACCCTAGCCGGCCAGCTGTGCTTCGCTCTCTTCCTTCCAGTTGCAGTGGCTGCACCCCTCCCAAGCACAGGGTTGATGGGACAGGGGGTCCGCATTGCTGTTTCTCTCCCGCTCGGTGTTGGATCCGGTACTGGAATGCATGGAGCTGCTTGATCCAATGGGCGTCCTGTCGGGACAACATGCAATGGAAACAGAATGGTGCCTGGGTCACTACAACACTTTAAAAAACACTTAAAAAGCAAACAACCCTAGTAGCCAGTACTTTAATTTAGCCTACTAAAAACAAATGTTAAAGAAAAAGCATTGCAATCTACCTTTCATGCAAACAGCAGTTTTAAAAAAATGACTAAGTGTTCTTGATATATGAATTCACTGGGAAACCATTTATCAGCAGGCCTGTATACTTCTCAGCTTGGGTCCCTCAAGCCGAGAGCCATGTCATTCCCCTCTGACTGATTAATTAGCCAATCAGGGGACATTTTTCACGGGGAGGCAAGTTGGTTTTTTTCAGCTAATGCTGAGTCTCTAAAGGCAAAACATTAAAGCCAACTCGGCTCTTTTAGCTCGCTGAAGTGGCTGAAGAGAGAGGAAGGGAGATAAATCAAACATGCTCTCCTCAGCGCCACAATGGTCCCTAACAAAACCCTCGAGGAGCAAACAGTCAGGGGCAACTTTCACCACTGATAAGCAGGAGAACAGAAAAGTGCCAAGTGCCTTCATTTAAGAGCACCTCAGCTTTTGATTTTTGGCTGCTCGTCATTTACCTTGGGCTTGAGTAATTGTGTGGTTACAGAAAAGACACAACGCACAGACAGGCACACAGTGATATATAGTATAGATAGTCGTACAGAGTGATAGTTGCATCTATACATACAGACAGCAGCTAAATGCACAGTCATTTAATATTTTAAAAAAGGCAAAAACAAACTTCTAATGAACTATAAAGTTGTTGCATTAGCAGTGAACTGTAATTATCAGATTGTTAAAAATAAATAAATAAAAATATGCAGTAACTAAGCCTTATAAAAGTAAATGCAGGACCCTAATTATAAACAAATATAAATTAAGTTTTGTAGACATTTTGTTTTTTGCATTTAGTTAATGAAGATACTTCCTTTCTTTCAAAATATTTGTATACTGGCTTTTACTGTAATATATCTAACGTGGTGACTGAATGGTGTTTCAACTTCCACATGTAATTAGCTATTTAACCTGTGCTTTAGGAGACTTCTTCCTTGCCAGCATGGGCATTCAAAATGTTTGTCACTGTTTGCACTTTCAGTTAAGATTCTAGTGATTTACAGTGCAGAATACACACAAATAGTTTCAAGAACAGAACGTGCAAAATGAGAAAAAATGTGCAAGATCTTTGTCTGATTCACTCAGAACTAATTGTGAAATGATTTGTATTAATGTTTACACACAAGATACAGAGAGACTGCGTGGCTTATCCCAGAGGCAGAGGAAAGAATCAGCTGCTGTCCTACTCCCACCCTTCTTTCCATCAACCTACTAGTCAATGTATTAAACAGAGTTAAAAAAAAGTGTTATCCAGTTGCATGTAACAAAAGGAAAGGGGGGCGATTGCAGCAACAGCGCTGAAAGGCTCCTTGTATAAATAAACAGCTGCAGTCCGGGTTGGAGTCAGAGACATGTTGTTCGATGGGTAAGGTAAGGGCCGTCCACGTCTCCCTCCACAGTTATCTGCCAGTTTTTGTCAGCGATAAGGCCCCATCAGGAAACGCAGCTGGATGAAGGAAGGAAATTCCAATTTGGGGGGGGGGGCACGACTTTTTTTCAAGGAAGTTCAACTGGCAGTGCTTTCTCCCAATCATACACAATTACAGCAACTCGCTGTAAAACATATATAAATATAAAAAACAAGAAACACAAAAGTGCCCCCCCCCCACCATACCTTCCCTCCCCTTCCACATCCATAAGTTCTCCAGAGACACTATTGTAATTCCAATTAATTTCGATCTTTTCATTGGCTTTCTGTAGGCGAAAACAAGAAGAAGAAAAAAAAGGGGATTGCAGATGTTTCCAATTTCAGATCTTGCTGGAGCTGTGGCCATTGTTTTTGCATCTCTGTAGAGCACGTTAACAAACTATATGGATTATGCATCCTGTTTCTTAGCCAAACACTTGAAAAGAAAACAGAATGGAGAAATGCTTTCAATAATTTGGTGAGTGCAGGTTAACCCTTAGCTGCCCCCCTTAGAATGTCAGAACTAACTATAAGTCTATCATACATGGAAGAGAAGTAGCTTGCCGCGTTTATTTTTTTTTAAATAGACTTGCTGAAATAACCGTTATTAAAACATGCACGTCAATGATATTTATCCCCTACCAAGACTGTATATATGAGAATTAGAGCAAATGGTAGTTTGAGAGACAAGCAGACAGACACCTCCATATAACATCCCCCCTACCCCAAATTCTGATGTGCCTTTCAGTTTTATCATAACTGCATAGACAGTTACTAAATATATTTAAGAAACAGATAAAAGCTTTGATACACAGCCAAGTTGTAACCCCACTCAATTTGTATTAAAGAATATCCTTAGTAAATCCCATCACAGTTGGACAAGTTCTCTCCTGCATATGCAAAGGTGTAAGACATTATATACATCAGCTTGCCTCCACTATACCCCACATCACCAGGGATATGCATACCCAGCAGGGGATAATAAGTAGTTCAATCTCTGTTGGTGTGAAAGCAATGCATACTAATTATCAGGGCCAACATTTAATAACAAAAAACTGTTTCAAAATATGTAATTCAAATGATCAAAACTAAAGAATTGTGCCTTCTAAGTTTGAATAAATTTTTAAGATATTACATCTAAGATATAGTTATATTACAGATATTACCGTTAAGATATAACTTCTCCATGCAATCTAAATCTAAGCTTTCCACTCACCGGCCCAGCGTATCCAAGGGTACACATACCTCTCAGCCAAAACTGCATGCATAGAAACTGTCATCAGACAGTCAGCCCTTGAGAAGGATGACTAATTTAAAAAAGTGTCAAGAGGGTAGATTAATTACACACAATACACATGTTGAGGGTTTGTTCTATATTATTGGTATAATTAAAAACATAATATAGAAGTTATATCGGAGAAGAAAAATCCAAACAATTAAAAGTAAAGATATTTGGACAGCTGAGACAATCACTAAATGAATGCCAGACAAACCGTTTTCCTTAAATTCATTTATCTTACCTCTTCTTGATTTCTACATCTTCTCCGCCTCCTTCCAAAGATGCTGGCCAGATCAGTCTTACTGCAGTTAGACAAGTTCTTTCCTACAAAAATGCACATCTTTGCATATAGCTTTACATTGTATAACAGAAAACAAATACAAATAGCTCTAATATTGAAGGGTTTGAAAGCACTTTTTTTCACAAGAAAATACGTCTGTTGCAAACTTTCCCACTACGGCTGTAAACTGAATTTTAGAGTGATCAGTATGATGAAAACACTGATCACCAAGACATTTTTCAACAGAACAGTGTAGAACAAGAATTAGTAATGAAATGTTTCATCACAAATTTCATAAGAGATTCTCCAGAGACAAGCAAAAATGTGATTGTGGCATAGAAGGGTGGATGAACAGAAACACATCTCCGTAAAGAGTAAACAGAGGGGTTCTGAAAAATATAGTGGTACACATCCCCACATGTTGCTACAGCTGTTTATGTAACTTACTGGTCATTTTTCTGTTCACTGGTAACATCCCGACAACTTTGTACACTTATCATTTTAAAGTCTGTTTCAAAGCTCTTTGCAAAATGTCTGCTGTAGTGCACTTGGGATTGAGATCTACCCCCTAATCAGCGGTTCTCAGCCTTAGTTTTTGAAGACCCACTTTTGGATTTTACAACTGAAGCTGTGACACACCCAGTAACAACAAAGCCATACAATAATAATAATAAAAAAGTAAAATACTTAATTTTATGTAGCTATTACAAATAAAGATTTAAACTGAACAGTACATTTCACAAATACTATAAAGTAAGTTCTGACACTCAATAACTTAAGCTAAACAGTGTTAGTTCCAAGTTTCATGTGATTTGGTGCTTATACAGTGTCATAATTATTTTGCAGTTGTAAAATGGTTGCAGCAGAGTTCATAATTGTTCTAGTAGAGTACTTTGAGAAGTGAAAACTATTTACAACGATTTCAAATGTTTGTTTTGTTTTTTGAGACAAAGGCAGCGCTTACAAAAAAATGCTATACTGCAATTATACTAGTGCCAAAATAGTCTAGTGTTGGTATACTGTTAGTTCTATTATACTATTGTTGCAGGGCTGAGATTGCCTTATTTTCTTTTTTTGCTCTAATTATTGATTTGTTCACGTTGTTTGTATTAATTATTTTGTACACTTGAGTTGTCACTAAATGTGTTCATATGCACTTTTATTTATTTTTGTAATCACTGCAGATTTTATTTATTTTTTGATTGCGTACACGCCCTGCAACGTAATGTTAGAGAACTACCTGCACCTGGACCTAATGATCCTCTATTGACATTTTAGTTTAAAAGGCTTGATTTTTAGAGACAACGGAGATTAAGACTGTGAGAGAACCGGCGCGGACTCTACGGTACTGGCGAACAGTGGCAGCGTTATTTCGACGATTTATTTTTAGCTGTAGTAGAGAGTACTTGATTTGCAGCGGAGCGTCTGCAGCGCCGAGGCGGAGAGGAGTTGGCTTGGGTTGATCCCGCCGCTCCCTTGCCAAATGTAAGTGCTTGACTTAATTTTTTTTTAATGATATTTTTGGTGTAGCTATCGTTAACACTGCTATTGTGCGTCTTAATATTGAAGGAGTTGATGCACGTTGCCTGTCCCTTCCTAGCGCTCCACTGCCCCACTCTCCCTGTTGTGTTTGATCATATAGCTGTTCTGTGTCTGGCCTTCCTGACCCGACCCATTAACTGGAATACAGAGAGGACATTTGTTTACGGTGTGACAAGACTGCGACCTGGATAAGGAGGACTGAGATTGGGACTTGTAGTTTATTTTTTTTAAATAAGTATTTAAATTTTTTGTAGTAACATAATTTGTACCTCACTCCAACCACCCCAATTCCTAGCTGGTTTATTTTGCACTTTTTGATGGTTTGAACTAAAACATTGTGGCATATTTTTTTTTTTTTTTTTTTTTGGGGGGGGGTTGTCCTACCTGCCTCATTTCTGTGGTATTTGCTCTGCTCGCTATAAGGAACTCCCAATCCTAATAAAATTTCTTGATTTTTAAACTGAAGGTGATGTAGTCCTGACTAGTGTTGTCATAACTATAAGCCTTGGCCATGGAAAACTAACATTACACCATCCTATTTTGGCAGAAGTATACTAGTAGTATAGTACTTTTTTGTAAGGGAGCTAAAATTCAAGGGGCACACAGAGGTTCATACCCCACAATACACCTCCTGAAGAGACCCATGTTTTTATCTGCTGTGGCATAAATCGCATGAGAAATCAAACATGAGCAGCAGCTTTGCAATTAAGGACAATTAAATAGTTATACCATACCCAGTAGCCACTGTTTTCCAATCAGTTTTTGCCTAGAGCAGGCCTCAACCCAGTTTACTCAAATCCAGCGTAGTGGGCTAACATCTCATCTTGAATATTGTGTGCAGTTCTGGTCACCTCGCTATAAAAAAAAGATTGTTGCTCTAGAAAGAGTGCAAAGAAGAGCGACCAGAATTATTCCGGGCTTAAAAAGCATGTCATATGCAGACAGGCTAAAATAATTGAATCTGTTCAGTCTTGAACAAAGAAGACTACGTGGCAATCTAATTCAAGTATTCAAAATTCTAAAAGGTATTGACAATATCGACCCAAGGGACTCTTTCAGTCTGAAAAAAGAAACAAGGACCAGGGGTCACAAATGGAGATTAGACAAAGGGGCATTCAGAACAGAAAATAGGAGGCACTTTTACACAGAGAATTGTGAGAGTCTGGAATCAACTCCCCAGTAATGTTGTTGAATCTGACACTTTGGGATCCTTCAAGAAGCTGCTTGATGAGATTTTGGGATCAATAAACTACTAACAACCAAACGAGCAAGATGGGCCGAATGGCCTCCTCTCGTTTGTAAACTTTCTTATGTTTTTAACAGTTGTACTCCCTATTGGGCAATTCATTGTCACTATTGAAATCGCATGTCTATTTTCAAATCTAGATTCTGTTTAGCTTGAAGCCAAGTTAGAGTTAAATCAAAGAAATTGCACAAGCAAAACAGGATTCTACAACAATCTATTTTCTTATTGGCATTTACAAGGAAAGTTCCATTGAGAACTAATTTGTAGGGGGTTCCCTGCATTTGCTCTTCTTGTATCGCGTTCCTTGGGTAAGGGTACAGTACAAGACCACAAAGTGGAGAAAAGATTTACTGATGTTGCCCTGCATTACTTTGGCTATCAAAGACAGAAGTTAAGTTGGAAAGATAAGGTAATTGGAGGGAGACTAATGACAGCAGCCTTGTAGTTGAAGCCAAGGTCCTGAATCTGGGGGTTTCAGGATACAACAGTGGCTTATTGTGTGAGCAATTCATCTCACCTTGGTTCCAACCAACTGGGTAGAAACCTTAGCCAAAATGTCTAAAGGATATTGTATCTCTGCTGAGCAATCCCTGTTGATAAACAAAGAAAATATGCTATTTATTACGATCAACTAGACCTGATCACATAATGAAAAAACATCCCAGTTCTGGCTTGGGTCTCTACATGCAGGGTTATCAGGGTTTGACTGCCAAGCTACTTCCAGCCTGGAAAGGCTTCATTAATCAATAGTAGTTGGCTACCAACTTAATCTCAAGGATCTGAGTGTAAATAAAGGTTGATGAATGAAAATGTAATTAAAACTAGGTTGCTGGTTTACACAACAGGTGTGCAGAGCACCTAGGAGACTCCGGTGCCTTTCTCAAAAAGGACCACAAATCAATCTCGGTTCTTTTAGTACAGTAGCTTATACTTAAATTGACATAAATCAGTGGCAAGACTGCCCAGCTTTTGTCACGTTGTCATTTTTTTGGAATGGTGTTTCATACCCTTCTGCAGGCACTGGTTCAGCTTAGGAGAACTACACTATGGCCTGCATGAATAACGTGTTGAAAAAAACAAATTACAGACCAATGTGACTGTTCTGACTAACAACTGCGATAGAACTGTCTGAGATCAGTTCAAGTCTGACCACAGGTTTAGAAAAATTAGACAATGTTGATAATGTATGCTTCTGTCAAGACTGCCACTTGCTGAGTTGCCACTTGTTTTTGTAAAAAAAAAAAAAAAAAAAGTTACTTTACATGTCTGCAAAATCCTGATTCTAGTCCAGGGTCCTACAGTTTTGCAGTTTGTCACCAGACAACTGCCCATGTTCTTTTTTTGCAAAACTACCTGATGTAGTTTGAAACTTTTTTTTTTTTAAAAAAAAAAAAAAAAAAGTTACATTTAAAGCTGACTTTTACTTTGCCTGTAATTCAAAGAAACAGTTTTGATCAGGTGAAAAATATGGCTACGATTTGGATAAAATGACCACTGATGTGACTCAAATTGCTTGTTGAAACTGAAAAAAATACCTGTGAAAGCTGCAACACCCCAGGCTGCCAAGCAACACAAGATAAACACTGGAAATGCCCATGCATCACGCTGCACACTTCAAACAGGGGGCTCAGGTTAGCATTTGGCTGCAAGGCTTTGTCCGGGCAAGTCCCATGAACTGCCTGAGGTCACAATGAGCAGGATGTCAACCATCAGACGCTGAAGATGGCTCTGTCTGGCAACGACAACATTACAACTAGATTTTGTTATAGGGCGTGACCTGAAGAAAGCCCTGCACATTGCTTCTGATGTTGAACTCAGTTGGCAGAAGGAAAAAAACAGTAAAATGGTGTTTAGCGACATCATTTTAACTACAGAATCCAGCAGTCGATGGCAGTACTAAGAACATAGGCATCGGGCTGCAGCTACAGTACAGTGCCTTATTAATAACCCACCATGGTGGAACCAAGATCTGGTTCATATTAGGTGCCCCCTTCCAAGTTTCATTGATCTGGGGGTGAATGTTTTTTTTTTTCTACAGTAGCAAAATGTCCTTTTGATTATATAGCCAGACGACTCTAATTATTTCTTGTATTGTGTCAATTTTTTTTGGCTGTTATTTTGTTGGTTTAACAGCTTTAAATGGAGTTGGTTCCACAGCTTGAAACCAGTCCTTATGGCTCCCGCATAACTGAGAAAAATAAAAATAGCTTTAGGCAGGTAGATTCTGGCAAATGAAACGAACATAATGCAAGACGCCATACACTCACAAAATACAGAAAAAAAACTGCCAACAGCAGAAGAAAAGTTAGGTAGATGCAGATTACCACAAATAATATTGATCTCAAATACCACATCATGCTAAAAATACTTTAGAAATTAAGAGGAAAAGGGAGTGAGAAACCTTTGATTCCAGGCAGAGTCTCAATCTAGAAAATATTTATGCAAGTATGAAAAAAAGTTGGTTGGTATTCCTGAAATTGAGCGATTGTGGTTCTAAATTAAACTTCAAAAGGTTTGCTTAACTTGTGCCAAAATTCATAATTAATGTACCAGGTTACAACTGACCGATTCATTAATTACATCCTCCGCTGGAAGAGGTCATTTGAAGTCAGGATGACTTTCCCTAATGGCACTTTGATAAATAACAACTATGACCCGTTTCTGTGGATCAGAAGAGCCATTTCTGAGGTCGAAATGATCAGTGAAGCAGGCTGTTGTCTGTCAATTTGAAGAAGTGCTGCCACAGAGCTAAAATAACATGGCAGAACTCATTCACAAAGGGGGGGGGAGCTAAATCCACTTTTGAGCCCACTTTAATGATTAAACGTTAAATGTATAGACACCATCTTATCTAGTTGGATTACAAAAATAAACCATAACGTGGCAGTATTGGCGGACTGTCGATCAGTGTTGTCGCTGTCACTCATCAATTAGGAATGTTTTTTTGAAAGTGACTAGTGTAGCTTTATATTGATTTTTTTCAATGTTCTCCCAACTTTAGAATGTCCAATTTATTATAGAACTTGGATCACTGCTGCAACCCCAGAACTAACTCGAGACAAAGAAATGAGTGCCATCAGCCATCCGCTTTTTTTTTCACTCTGCAAGCCTGCCTTGCAGCCATATCCAGAACTTACAGCATCGGAGAACCACGCAGTTCTGAATTGTGCACAGACCAGTCTCCAGGCACCTGGCCAGCCACAAGGGTTGCTAGTGTACGATGAGCTGATGACTGCCCAGCCGACCTAACCCCTACCCTGCCGGGGCAGCGCTTGGCCAATTGTGCGCTGCCACCGGGGAACTGCTGTCCACGGTCGACAGTGGCATAGCTTAGATTCGAATCGGCGATCTCCATGCTGGTTTCACTTTAAATACAGCATAACGCAGTTTGGGGACGGGTAGCTGGGGGTCTCTGATTTCAAGTTAATTAGTCTCTAATTCTTTAAGCCCTGATCACCTGCACTCCCACTGTCTAGTGTTTTTGTTGTAGCAAACGCTGGCATTCATACTCTGTTAAAGTCTTTGCTAATCTCTAAACTTTGTTGCCTCGCTCCTTTCACTGCAAGTGCGCAGCGCTACCAAGATATTATCAATTATTTTCCTACCTGCTCCAGTGACCCTTCTCATCATTCAGCTTCTCTGTTTGTTTGGCTGCAGGAGTTCCAACATTAATCTTTCCTACTCCCCTCAGTCTCCAGCCCAGCAACAGCGCCGTTCAAAGCGCAGCTCCATTACTCAACTTTGTCCGCGTCGTCATTAGAAAGACTGGCCCTGTGCTAAACTTTCAAAAGTTCTGCCCACAAGACATTGACATTCCTGTCGTCCGTGATTGCCTTGCCTTAGCTCTATTTAAATCCACCACAAAGCTTTGTCTGCTGAATCTGTCTTTTACTCCTCGCCTGCTCCCACAGAGCCAGCACAATTTACCGTTCTATCAGAAGATCCTGTCCTGGACCTCCATCAGGTATGTTCAACGTCTTAAAGACCTATCCAGCCCATTACAAACTCTAACCAGTGCGGCTCGTGACTTCACGGGTCTCATAACCTACTCCAATGGCACTGCTGTACTGCAACTTTCACCGGTGCCTCACAGACCACGGTTACCAAGGCAACAGCCTCATTGATTGGCTGTGGGGAGTGGTAAGTTGCCATGGTGACCAGGCAGCTTCATCAGGCACTGCAAGCCTGTGCCTCAGTACTGCATTCAGCAGATCTCTAATCTCTACAGCAGGCCACTGCACACTACTGACATAATTTACTTGCTCTGTTCAGCAGATCCCTCCCTCCACTGTTAATTGCTCCTCGCTACAGCAGATCTCAGCTCCCTCTTCAGATCTGCTCACTATTGGAGCATGCAAAAGTTGCTTTAGTTTACTGTTTAAATCTTCAACTGTCCTCCCCCAGAGCTTCCAGTGCTCCAGCTTTCCTCCAGTACATGGGTCACGAGTTATTTCTGCAGTCACGGCTAACGCTGATCTCCATCTAATAAAAAAATAAAAAACTAAAATTAATGCAATAACAAAAGTTAATTTAGCTTATTTTCAGCATTATAGACAGCCCATTGGAAAAGGGATTTTCACTTTGTCTGAAACTTTAAGGTAATCAAAATGTGCATTATTTAAAATCCACGTGTAGACCAAGTTAGAAAATGAAATGTTATTTTTGGTATTGTTTGTAAATACACTATTTACAAAGAATGTTAAATTCATTTATGAATTTCAGTTTACACAAAATGAAATCTAGTTGGATACCTATACCAATGTTCAATATGGATATGCTGAATAACTGAAACTTATGTGGGGACTTTTGCATTAATATTTACCGCATTCACGAATACATGCTGTTTTCGCTTATGAGTTGTATTGAATACATTTGTGCTATGGGCTAAATCTGGAGATAAACGTGTGTTTTTTTTTTTTTATAGAAACGTTTTCATACTAACTTTTGTACTCGACAGCATTAATTACAAAATCTGATTGATGGTTATGGATAATAAGTTTTCCTGACTAATCACATTGATTAATCTTGTTACATAATTGATTTATTTTACAATCTGGCACCAGCGCCGACTTTTGCCAAATTTGAATGGATGCAAAAAAAAAAAAAAAAAAAAAAAAAAAAACCCAAAGCAAAACAAACAAAAAGGGTATAGCCTGTCAATGCTGTAATGGTGCCAATAATGGAATAGTGAAACCGGTCATGAGGTCAAAAGGTGGGAAGATTATATCAGGATCCATTTGCTTAGGGTTAATGGATGCTGGTGAAGGGAAATAATACAGCACTTAATCATCTATTTTGTTTGTTTTAAAAAGTGTTTACATCATAATTTAGACGTTATTATTCTTAATGAAAAAGCCTATGGCAGTCATATACTGTGCTTCCATTTAATCCCTGCTACAGAACTAAGATCTTTAAGGAAATTTAAAAGGAAAGATAACCAAATGCTTAAAAAAGCCTATTTGTTCTTGTTGTAACTAAATTGGCCATATTGCACGGCGCTGTGGATTAGGACAGACTGCCAGGGCAAATCGGGTACCCTGGGGATCTAGTATAGGAGTAGGGTACAGGAACAACAGATGGAAAACTAGAGCCCTCTGGTGTGCAGAGTTAGCCTGGGCTCTGATAGGGCAGCCCTAGTATGCCCTATGACACTGCAGCATTTGGAGGGTTGGTGTCCAGTAGTGAATGCCATTATTGGCAGGGTAGAAGTGCCTTGTCTACTGGACACCGGCTCAATGGTCATCACAATAACAGGTTTTATAACCAGGTCTTTAAGCCCTTGGGCATTAAGCAGCTTCATGATTGTGGGTGGCTGAGTCTTAAAGCAGGAAATGGTTTGAAGATGGCATATATAGGATACATGGAACTTGATATCAGGGTACTAGGGAAAAGTATACCCAAGCGGGGGGGGGGTGGGATGTTGGTAGTTCGAGATCCTCCCAGTACCAGTGTTCAGAAACGTAAAGAGGCTGTTCCAGGTTTAAGCGTGAATGACATTATTGAATGCTACAGTGATTTGTTGCTCAGCATGGTAATGCTTTCTGATTCTTTACCTAAAACAGATCTTTTTAGGTAAAGCAAAAGTGCAAGGTAAGGTGCCTGTGTGTATCCCAGCAGGCACCATGCTTTAGGTTCCAGCAACTGGTCCACAGGGTAATGTAGTTACACATTCAGTGGTACTGCTAGTTCCTTTAGGGCCTGGAGAGGGGGTTTTACCCCCAGGACTGCTAGTTTACGCTGCCCTAGAGAGTATGGACAAGGGTTTGTTGCAGTGGTGCGCAACTCTGGTCATGGAGGGCCAGTGTCCCTCCTGGTTTTTGTTCTAACCATACCCTGCCATAAATAACCAAACAATACCATAAATTAGTTAATTGGCCAAATTGAGCTTCTAATAAGGTCCAATGAAGTACTTTGGGGTGCAGTTGGACTAAAAACCTGCAAGGACACCGGCCCTCCAGGACTAAGTTGTGCACCACTGGTTTATTGCATATCCCAGTAGTCAAACACAATAGCCCTAGTGAGGAGGCGGCTATATATATATATATATATATATATATATATATATATATACACATTAACACACACAAAAAATTATAAAATTTGTAGGAAATTTTAAAAATTGAAATAGCTTGGCTGGATAAGTGTCCACCACCCTTGTAATAGCAATCCTAAATTAGCTTGGGTGTAACCAATCGCCTTCAAAATCACACACCAAGTTAAGTGGCCTCCACCTGTGTTTAAATTGCAGTGATTCACATGATTTCAGGATAAATTCAGTAGTTCTGGTAGGTTCCCTCTGCTGGGTAGTGAATTTCAAAGCAAAGACAACCATGAGGACCAAGGTGCTTTCAAAAGATCCCTGGGACACGGATCAGGTGATGGGTATAAAAAAATAAAAAAAAAGGCCTTGAATATTGCTTGGAGCAAGGTCAAGACGATTAAGTGGAAGGTGTATGACAAATCAAGCTGTCCCTCCAAACTGGATGACCGAGCAAGGAGACTGATCAGAGAGGCTGCCAAGAGGCCATTGGCAACTTTGCAAGAGCTACAGGCTTTTATGGCCAAGACTGGTCAAAGTGTGCATGTGACAACAATATCCCAAGCACTCCACAAATCTGGCTTGTATGGTAGGGTGGCAAGAAGGAAGCCTTTAAGAAAGCCCACCTTGAATCCCGTTTTGAAGTATGCAAAAAAAAAACTATTCTGTAGCCATGTGGAAAAAGTTTTGTGGTTTGACAAAACTAAAACGGAACTTTTTTGGCCTAAATGTAAAGAGTTATGTTTGGCGCAAACCAAACGCAGCGCATCACCCAGAGAAGAACACCATCCCTACTGTGAAGCGTGGTGTAAAATGTATTTAATAAAATCTCTTTACCAATCAGTTACTTGTTATAGAGTCTTATCTAAGTTATCAAAAGTGCCCAGCCATTTAAAGTGGAGATATCAAAAATACAACCCGATTGCTTCTACTAACTTAGCTTGTGTTTTTCATCCACAATAAAAGTGGATCGAACTTGCATCAAAAACAAGCGGGTTTAGTAGAAACAATGGTTTCTTGATACTTGGCTTGCGTTTTTGATATCTCCACTTTAACTTGCTGTTTTAACATTTCCAATGTGTTTTTTGTTTCAGATACTACACCCATTCAAGCAATTAGTGGTTAGGTCTCTAAGGAATTACAGTTGGGGTCATTATGATGGTGCAACAGCAGGGTCTCTGGGTCAGAACTCGGCCAGAGTCCCAGCAGTGAGGTGCTGTGCCAGCTGCTTGGCATCAATGATCAGATCGCTTGGTCTCTATCAAAGAATAGCAGGGTGGGTAATCCAGGTTCCTGGTTGAATTCCAAATGCAGGTCACAGTCTGGTCTGGAGGAATCAATACTGTTCTCATACAGAGTACCGTGAATTATGTAACACTAGAGGGCAGTATATTACCACAGTGAAAATTTCTCTTCTCCAAACCCTTACACTGTACAATATATTACAATGGGGATGTGTTGTGAGGTTTAATATTTAATTTACTGCTGTGTCAATCTGTTTACTGTATTTGGTGTCCAGCTGGGAACTCTCTGACTACTTTCTTTCAAAGAAATAACACAAAACAAAAGTAACTGTTTGGGAGAGCAGCAAAAATCATTGTTGTGGACTGGCTTGTTATTGGAATTCTACTCTAGAAATATTCCATCTTTTCTTGCTGGTCCAAACTTTTTAGCTTTAAACTGATGTGCACAATATTAAACAGCCTAAAGGTTATTTTGAATGCCAAAAAAATCTAAAGAATTCTGACAAGGGAGTAAAGTACATTGCATGCATTTTGAAGTTAGTTTCTTCTGAACCAGCTACCCCAAACACACCAGCAAACAATAACAAGAATAATCTGTGGCAGTTTTTCTAATTTTGTTCCAGTTATTTTGTGTGGTTTAATTTGTGCTCTGGAATATTGAGAGCAGAAGACGGATCTTTTGCTACTTGCCGCAGTTATGTTAGTGGTTATTGACAAATTCATGGATTGAAAAAAACAAAAGCTGACATGGATTTATGAAGTTGGATTTTTTTAATATGCAATTAGTTGTTCTCCAATAATTCAATTTTGATACATGCTATATTTTTATATAGCACCTTTTCATAGTGGACCACTATCACAAAGAAGTCACTTACAATAGGACATTGGGTCCCATATGGTCTAAGGACCAGGTGAAATATATACTGTTATGCAGTTTTATACTGTGCATTACCTTTTTCTATTTTCAATTTGAGAATGGACAGGTTTTGAATTTGCAACCAATTTAACAGTTTCAGCTGTTTAACTTTCAATGTTATTTTTATGATTTGGCTTTAAGCCAACATGTTGTCTTGGTTTCAGGTTGCTCGATTACCAATTCAAGACTGTTAATTTAATTCCAGTCTTTATTTACACTTACTGGATTTTGTTGGGTTTTAATTGCTGTTAGTTTTCAGTTTACCCAGACTACCAGGGGACATTCGGCTCTCATTTATGAATTGCTGTGTTCTTCTGACATAACTATAGTTCTTGCACAGCTGCCCGGAGCTCCAGGGATGATGTGAAGAATTACAACAGCATGTTATAGTGCTTTGGATTGGTCTCTAGGAGCTTCCCCATATATATTTGCACCATTCCATCACACTGTACAGGCAGTTGGTTTTGAATTGCATTTTCTCATCTTTTTTAAAGCTTTGTCTGTTTTAACTACAACACATTTGTTGTGGTTAGTATGTTTTTAACCTATTTTTTGTTCCGAGCCTGGTTTAGCTAAATCACATGATTTATTTTTTTCATCAATTTTAAACACAAGAACTAGATTAAAAATGTGCTTTAAAAATGCAAAAATTTGAAAATGCCAAGGCTTTGTATTACTTGTAGTATTATATTTTGAGCTCACAATTGAATTTAGGACCACATCCGTCGGATTAAGTCTGTCTCCAAGACCTTCGGACCACATCCATTGGATTTTAAGTCCATCTCCAAGACCAAGATTTAACAAGGATCTGGCTCCACGCCAGACTTCTACCAAGTCCCAATACTCAAATAATAGTGACTTAATTAGCCTCTATTCTTCCCTCTGATTTATTTGTCCATGGATTCCTGGAACTCCCTTTCGCTTAAACCACTATTTGGTTTCCTTTGCCTACTGTGGGTCTCCTTGCTGGGATAATTTACCCTGGGTACTCAACCCTCTTTCTTTCACTTTCCCTGTTCACTTATCTATAGAGGGCCGAGATAGCGAGAGACCCATAGGAAAAAAATAGGCTAACAAATACTGTACAACCACTCCCTCGTTTGTCAGGGTCCAATGTAAGTCCTCTACGCAAGGCGCTTTTTCAAATTTTTCATGAAAAGCAGCACTCTTTTAATTCGTACTGTGGAAGGTAATCATCAGCTAGTGTCCAATTTCATGAGTCTTCCCCTCATTTCTGAAATGCACAAACCCGCTGCATTGAAAGAACCCATTCCAAACATAGGAGGCTTGTTGCTAGGGAGCTGACGTCGCTGCTTGCGGCTTTTGCTGGTGCATTGCTGCCACATGAACACCTTGTTAGCTAAAATAAAAACTGCTTCAGCAAGTAGATACTTAATTTGCTTTGTTATTGTGCAATACATGTGTATGACAACAGTACGATAGTAATGCTTTGTTTTTAATTGTTTTGTATATTGTTTGATTTGCAGTGTGAAATAAAATGAATAGTAATTCCAAGTGCCTGTATATATTGCAACTAAGGTATGCGCAGTTGGACAGTAAAAATGGGGAGCCAACCCCAGGACCGTGAGGTGTTGTGTGTGTGTGTGTATATATATATATATATATATATATATATATATATATATATATATATATATACACACACACATACACACAATACCAGTGGCTGGTAATGCAGCATGCTTTAATATCGTGCTGAGGCTTTTGGTGTGGAAGGACCTTCAGGATGCACTATAAGAAGAGTCTGGTGCTGCGCAGGACAGGGTCAAACCAGTTTGTTGGATGGGCTTGAGCATTGAAAAATGTATGTACGCTATTTGATTAATGTAGTTTAAAGAACTGTGTTGTGGTTTGTTTGAGTTTTACTTTACACATTTACTTTTCTGTGGTGTGTTAATTTATTTTCTCTTTTGAAGTTTATCTGACTGGTGTATAGTCAGAGGCAGTTTCTAGTAACTAATTTACATTCGCAGCACATTTATTGAGCATAAACATACCTTTGTTAGCTAGTAAAGAAGATTCTGTCCAATACCTCATTCAATTCTTATTTCACTTAATAAAAGCGGTTAACTGCACTGCATTCTCAGTTAGCCTTCATTCATTTGCTGTGGATCTGAAGATTTTAATGATCTTTTCAACCTCTACTCAGAGGTTACATTACATGTTTCTTTGTTTTAAAGAATAATATATTCAATATTCTATTTTCATACCCATGGCAACCTCAGCCATCTTGGCTATGTAATTTTGTTTTGTCTGCAATTCCACTGCCATCTAATCTATCTGTGCAACATTCTTACTTCAGTACAGGTACATCAACCACAGTAATAATACTGGTGACTTATTCAAGAATACGTAGAGGAGCATCCCTCAGGCACCTGCAATCACAGGTCATTGTCTTTCCATTCCCTAGATGGACTTACATTATTCCCTAATAGTTAATATTACAGTGGCCACACCCTGAAGAAAGATGAATAGATTAGAGTTTATAGCATTTGTAAAGTAATAACTTTTGTAAAATAACTTCCTGGTTTGCAAGTAAGGTTATCTTTTATTCTTTAATTACAGAAAGCAATCTGTTTACTAGAAATCAACATTCCCAAAGTTCAAATACATATTTTATATGTTCATATCATGGGTGTATTACAGCAGGGCTTATTATATCTTATTTGAAAGTGCAAATGCAAAAACATTTAGAGTTCCATTCAATCATTTAAAGGATGAAAGAACACTGAAATACCAAAGCAATTTCTTGTAATTCATTTCTTTTTTGTTCTTGCCATTACCTTCACACCTGCTTCAAAGTGAAATATCATAGTCCCTTGTCTATCACACTTGTACAGACAAAACTTCAGTACATTTCTTAATGTGCTAGTGTGGAAAAAGCTGCTTCCTTGTCTATAGTCCACCAAAGTGCAGTGTAACTACTGTAGTGACACTTTCATGGCAGTGGATGATGAAAAGTAATTGATCTGGCTAAACCAAAACTTTTGATTTAATGGACAATAGGTACTTTAACTTTTTGAGCAGACTCCATGGGATTGGAATATTATGCTGTGGGCTCTAACTAAGAACTGTCCAGAGACACCAGGACTCCTCCATTTCAGATGTTCTGCTTAACCTGAAAGGTGTGTGAATACTAAAAACAAATGATGTAATTGACTAATCCTGCAGTGTTGTATGACTGATGTGACAAAGTGCCCAAGAGCCACTGCCCTATAATGAAACCTGCTGAATAATGTTGACATACTGAATTAACTACCATTTTGAAATACTGTACTACTATTATGGCTTCCAGTTGATTTTTGTGATATCATTTTGTAGTTTCTTTGATTACATGATAAATACAAGATCAAAATTATGTTCAAGTTTATATAGGATTTTATGATTGCGAATCCTGAGAAATGTATACAATTTTTAAATGATATCTCAATCCTAAAATTCTGGATGAGGCAAAACTTTGTTTGGAAGAAATTACACTTCCATATGGTTTGATCAAATCGCACAGCCCTATACCCTGTGTAGACATTCTGAACTTGTTTTACCTTGCAAAAATGAAAGCATATCAAACATGTACTGGAGAAGTTCTTTTCAGTGATTAAAAACTGTCAGCACAAAGTATGCTCAAATATAAACCGTGTAGTACTGATAATGACATTGTGCTACAAATTCATTCCCTAGATATTGAAATGTTTGTGGTGGTTCATTTTTCTGTGTAACAAGATTGTTTGTGGTAAGAGAAGACAGTATTAAGTCAAGCATATTGCATAATAGATTGCTGGCCCAACCAGCTATCCAATCTAAAGCTATAGCTGCCTAGTCATGGAATTTATTACCTGCTCAAACAAAAGACTTTGATAACCATTCCCTGTTATGGTATGTACTGTATTTCTGCATGAGTGTGTGCATTGACACAATACTGGGGCTCTGACCTGTATGTCTCTTGATGATTTCCAATATTTAATTTTAAACTAATTTAAGATGATGGGTACACAGAATTTCTGAATCTCTAATGTTTGAAATAACCCCCCCCCCCCCCCCCCCCCCCCCTCCCATTAGATTATGATATGGCCGTGGCACCTTAGTTGGCTTTAATTTGGATGTCGCTGTGTCTGCACATCATTAAAATAGACATGCTGCTCAGGATGGGGTCACACTGAAATTCTTGTCCAGAGAAGCCCAGAGACCACGTGTTTCAATAGAAAGAAACTGGTGTATTCGGGGAAAACAGTTCTAGAATGTTCACTGCCCTACAACAGAACAGTGACTCTCCAGCCAAGGATTCATAGAAGCCAAACCAGTTCCACCTGGCTTGCATCCATAATTTGATTCCATTGAATTATACATTTTCAGCATGCTTTAACATGACTATTTAACCATGCTTGCTTATGTGTGCACATATACATAAAATAACGTGCACACGCTCAAAGTGACAATTTATCCTGCTTGATAGTGCAGTCTGAGCAGAGTTCCAACAGGAGTAAAACAATCTTGGGTAGCTTTGGGAACAGCATTCGCAACGAGGATTGTTTAGGGTTAATGTTAAGTCAGTGAGCTCTAAGAGCGCACACTCGTAAGAGAAATAAACTGTGGTACAGTAAATACAGTTCAACAATAAAATACAAAAACAATGGTAAGAGAAACAGTGGCTGGCACTCTAGACTTCTGCAAACAGAAGGATTACAAAATCATTTTAGGATTACAGTTTAAAAATAAATTGTATATAGCTCTGGGGGAAAAATTAAGAGACCACTGCAAAATTATCAGTTTCTCTGGTTTTTCTATTTATAGGTATGTGTTTGGGTAAAATGAACATTTTTGTTTTATTCTATAAACTACTGACAACATTTCTCCCAAATTCCAAATAGTCATTTAGAGCATTTATTTGCAGAAAATGACAACTGGTCAAAACACCAAAGATGGTGTTGTCAGACCTTGAATAATGCAAAGAAAAAAGTTCAAATTCATTTTTAAACACAATACTAATGTTTTAACTTAGGAAGAGTTCAGAAATCAATATTTGCTGGAACAACCCTGATTTTTCAAGTACAGCTTTCATGCGTCTTGGCATGCTCTCCACCAGTCTTTCACATTGATGTTGGGTGACTATGCCACTCCTGGCGCAAAAATTCAAGCAGCTCGGCTTTGTTTGATGGCTTGTGACCATCCATCTTCCTCTTGATCACATTCCAGAGGTTTTCAATGGGGTTCAGGTCTGGAGACTGGCCATGACTGACAGGGTCTTGATCTGGTGGTCCTCCATCCACACCTTGATTGACCTGGCTGTGTGGCATGGAGCATTATCCTGCTGGAAAAAACAATCCTCAGAGTTGGGGAACATTGTCAGAGCAGAAGGAAGCAAGTTTTCTTCCAGGACAATCTTGTACTTGGCTTGATTCATGCGTCCTTCACAAAGACAAATCTGCCCAATTCCAGCCTTGCTGAAGCACCCCCAGATCATCGCCGATCCTCCACCACATTTCACAGTGGGTGCGAGACACTGTGGCTTGTAGGCCTCTCCAGGTCTCCGTCTAACCATTAGACAACCAAGTGTTGGGCAAAGCTGAAAATTAGACTCATCAGGGAAGATGCCCTTACTCCTGTCCACTACGGACCAATCCTTATGGTATTTTGGAAACCTCAGCCTGGATCTTTGCTTCTCATTGCTGAAGGGCTTTTTTCTAACTTTGCACGACTTCAGCCCTGCCCCTAGGAGCCTGTTTCGAACTGTTCTCGCCGTGCACTTCACCCCAGCTGCTGTTTGCCATTCTTTTTGTAGGTCACTTGATGTCATCCTACGGTTGCTGAGTGACATTCGAATGAGTTGGCGGTCATCCCGGTCAGGGGAGAGTCGTTTTCTCCCTCTGCCGGGCTGTAGCTTTGTCCCCAATATGTGCTGCTTGACCTTGCTCTTATGAACTGCTGTCTTTGAAATTGGAAGGATGGAAGCAACCCGACACTCACTGTATTCCTCTGCCAGTAAAGTCAGAATTGAACCCTTCTTTTCCTCACTCAAAACTTTCCTTTTCAACTCTTTGGGCATGGTCAATAGTTATTTTTTGATTCCATTTACTTTTGAGGTACTAGTAGCACTGTTTTGCCATCCAGCTGGTCCTATTATAAGAGGATAGTGATGACCACAGGAGTGGGTTTTATACTTTTCCTCAGTTAAATAAGATTTGGGTCAGGTGATCCCCTAATCAGTACCTCATTCAGTAGAATGAGGTGTGCCTGTGTTGGAATTCAACAGACACTGGAATGGAATGGCTGCCATACATGTAGAGTTGCTGATTTAAGAAAAAATTTTTAAACATCACCAGAGTCCAAGTGTCTGTACACATTATTATATATATATATATATATATATATATATATAGATATATATATATATTATATATATATATATAATATATATATACATTTTCAAATACTTCTACGCTACGCTACTGCTTTTTTTTTTTTTTTTTTTTTTTTTTTAACAGAATTGTGTACTTTTATGGATCTGCTTTTATAATTTTGTTGAAATGATTTTCATGCTAAGGTAAATTGATTAGTTCACCAATACAAAGTATTATTGTACAAATTCTCCATTCTGTATTTGAGTATTGCATAGCTGTCCTGTTAGTGTTTAAGGCCTTATCCTAATCATATTAACTAAACCTTTTTGATCACTCCCTTTTATTCCTGTCTGTATAGATTAAAATGCAACAATACACATGGCCCTGTATTTTCTTTTAACATGATATACTACAGCAAACCACTTTCCTACAGTCAAATCAAATGCTACACAACCTTTATAAAAGGATCCATGGCTAGTTGTTAAATACTGTAAACTGTTGGATATCAGGTTACCATGGTTGAACCTGCTCAGTACTTGAATGTTTGACCTCAAAGGTATGGCAGGTGTCCCTGCACTGCTGCTGGTGACTGGGGAACACACAAGGATCAATCATGTGTGATCCTTTCAAGTGAAGCCTTTATATAAAAATAAAAAAATCAGTAATCTTGAATTACAGAAATTAGTAATTCAACACTTAAATACAGAAGTCGCCTCCAAACCAGCCTTTAGAAAGAAAACATTAACAGTAGCTTGAAGGTATGTTTGAGTATTATTCCAGTAGACTGTAGGCCAAAAGGTGGTAGGACATGTTTCCTTCAATATGTGGAAGGCATCACTTCACATCACATGCTTGTATACAGAGTAATATTTGGCCTCAAGGTTGAATTGAAGGGATTTGAATATTTAAAATTTCTCGAGTCAAATTTAAATGACAATACTGTAAAAACAACACATTCATTCAGGGTTGATGGAAAAAATTTAACTTTACTGACAAAGCTGAGATATTATCCAACACTTTAATTACATACAATAAGTGCCCTATGAATTTTACATAAAAAAAAGACAATGAAAAAGAACAACTT
The DNA here is from genome assembly GCF_017654505.1 of Polyodon spathula. Taxonomy (NCBI): domain Eukaryota; kingdom Metazoa; phylum Chordata; class Actinopteri; order Acipenseriformes; family Polyodontidae; genus Polyodon; species Polyodon spathula. The sequence continues at coordinate 16,761,212 of NC_054538.1, read as the reverse complement.
GAATACTAATTGACCTGAAACTTATGTAACCGGTTGGTATGGTAACAGTGAGACTACTGTAGTTAAACTTTTCTAAATAAGTGCTACACATTCTGATTTTTCTGGTTAATGAATTTATCAGTTTTATTTGTCTATTGATACTCTACTAGTCTATCAACCTGGCAGCCACTTCTCATAGCGCTCCAATAGATTAAAAAACAAAAACAAACAAAGGGGACACCCTCTATGAAGGTTTCTGTTCTGCCAGAAAACAAAGAAAGTTCTTTACATTAATAATTCTGAAGCACCAGAGCAAGGCATTATTTTGAACATGGGCTCCCGTACCTCAGTAAGCCAGGATGAAATAATTTGGTTATTACTATGAAAAGGGGCAACAAGACCCATTTTCTCAAATCATCACTGTAAAGATCCACTGAGACACCCTGCTAAATAAATTAATCTACACAATATACCAACCAAAGACAAATGGTAACACAGAAGGAAAAGGTTAAAGTAAAAGGAAAATTTGAAACCATATTTTAATGTCTTGCAACTGCCAATATATAGATTTGTATATTACAAAAATATCTTTCATACTCCTGAGGGGTACCGTGAAACCCATTGGCACACAGACAAACCGAGAACTGAAGTCAGTTTGTGCTCTTTCGTGCAGTTTGTGTCAGAGCCAGCACTGGTCTCTCCAGTGTTCCGATGCATAAGGCAACAAGGTACTGTACGTCCTCAACACCATCCAGTCTATTCAAGATTAAGAATTGCACAACTATGCTTTGGCAATGTTCCAAGTTAACCTATAATTTTTTTGGGAGATAAAGCCATTTAAGGAAGTACCTGTTTTTTGCCAAAGTTCTTTACAGGATAACTAAAACAATCTGCTACTATTATATTTGACGTCAGACTAGATAATCCCTGAGAAACAGAGTGTCCCTCTCTAATATTCTCTACATTGACGATAGGGTTTTGATGCATATTTTGCACAATACATCATAGGACTGCATTGATAAGCCACTGCGTATGTCCTGGGCATATCCAGTTAATATTGGTAAGGAAAACTGTTTACACGTTAATTTCCTTAAAATTGCATACAGCAATATCAAAAGCAGTAACACCATGTCATGTTCGTACCAAGAAAGCAAAATAGAAATAAACAATGTACAGCGAAATTATGTCTGCTCAAAACCAGAATGACCATAAAAAAAAAAAAAACACAAACCACACCTTTTCTGGAGTGGTCAATACTTGAAGCCAGGTCTTATTACATTTTATATAATATATATATTATATATAATCTATGAATCTCAAAAGGACCCCTGCCTTGAGCTCTAATTGAGAAACTACGCGGAGGAGGGGCCAGATACCATTTTACACATCAGTATACATTCCAAAATATACATATTGGTAAGCTAAAGATTGATATTCAAACTTTACTTGGATATAAATCTATATGGAGGCATTATATATACATATCTAAATGGATGTATATAAAATATACATATTTAGATAAGTCTTTATACTATATACACTGACTCTGGTGCGCTACGTGGTTTAGTTGGCGTGAGCAAGGCGGGAGTCGGAGCCGATGAAGATGAGCATTGTCGTTACCAGCTTGGGGAGGTCGTATACGTGTTTCCAGCCCCAGTCATTGCGGGCGTTGCCGTCATCAAAGTTCATCGGCCAGCTGTCGGCTAGAGAGAGGATCAAAAATACCAAGTTTACAATTTATATAAACGAAACACATATTGTAAGGAAGCAAGTCAAATTTTCAACTTGGTAACTGGCTTTCATTTCATAATAGCTATGCCCTGATTTGGTTTGTTAAATGTTCTACACAAGCAGACAGCAACTAAACATAAAACTAACACATTGTTTTCCTTTTTCTATTCACCAGACATGTTCTTATACCTATAAGGTTTATAGGTATTACACTTGGTTAAAGAAAGCTCTCGGCTTTCATTCAGAAATCCTGTTACCATTTCAGATCTTTACACACTTGCCTACTCAGCATTAAATCTGACCAGTGTATGTATGCTTCAAGTCCCTATGACTAATAGTTGCACCCAGGGCAATGGAGTTGTTAGCCAGTGTGCACCAAGTCTCCACCAACAGAGGAGTTGATTTATGTTTTTGTTGTTCAAGACAAAGCAGCCGTTTGCCTAACACTAACTACACCCGCTGTTGCACGCTGGATAAAAACAATAACTTGTTTTTTTTTAAATGATGTCTTAGTATTAAGATATTTATTACCAATGGCCTGTCTCACGTGGTCAATGTTGTAGGTGATCTGGAAGTCTGGTATCTGTTTCTTGACCTCAGCAGCCAGCTCCTCAGGGGAGAAGCTCATGGCGTTGATGTTGTAGGTGCGCATGCGGAGCTGCTCAGTCGGGGCCTCCATCACCTCCAGCGTGGCTCGCAGGCAGTCGTCAATGTACATCATGGGCAGGCGTGTGCCTGGCTTCAGGTTGCACTCAAACGTCCCATTCTTGCTGACATCATGAAAGATGGCCACGGCATAGTCTAATAAGGAAGGACAGCAGAGTTCATGCATGGGGGAAGTCTCTGGTCATGGTTTTACCTACAACTTATTGTAAACTTGCACATACATTCTGATCTATAACTGCTTTGGCAAGAACATAACTTTTTCTTCACTAGATTTTGTTATATCTGTGAATATGCTGCCTGGAACACTCAGTTTTGGTTGAAAGCTCTACAACTTTTCAGCCTGGGAAAGGGCTGCAGCACTTATGCAAGAGTTTATAAATTATGATTTGTGAAGTGTGTCCTTTGCCAATTCAAGGTACTGTTTTACATGGTTACCCAGTTAAGCCAGGAGCAGCAAGAATGTCAAATTTATAGGCTCCCAGCAGCTACAAATAAACCACCATAGGGCTCCATGCTAGGAGTTTGGACAAGCACAACATTTTTCAATATGCTGGAGCTTTGTAATGTATATTGACAATCAAACATTAATTACAGTTAGCTTAACCCTTTGCGGTCCTATGTCGGACCAGGTCTGACATTACAATTTTCCCTTTCCAGTCCGACGTCTGTCCCTGTCCGACATCAAAAAGACAAAGCACAGGTCACTAGTTTTTTTTTTTCCTCCGGAAAAAGCAGAGAAAACCTTTCAATGGCAGAGTGAGAGGAGTTTGGTGATAAAACAAATGATCAGGAGAGGATTTATCAGTATGCACATCTATAAAGAGGTATGTGAAAGGGCTTGGCTAGAGGTACAGTACTGAGTGTTCTTTTGCAATTCAATGCCTTTTAAACCTGTTTTACTGGGGGGGGGGGGGGGGGGGGGGGATATTTTAAACAAGGCGTGTGAAAAATTGGATCTTGCATGCCTGACAAGCGCCGAACAAATGGACTGCAATATAGCTCTGAAACCTCCACTCTGAAGGTCAATACTTCACAGCTAGGTAGACCCAATGCAGAGCGTGATACAGTGACGTGATGGTTGCGATTTGTCCCAGCTACCTTTCCCCAACTGATGACAGAAGATGTGACCTACCAGTTGTGCCGCCTCCTGGCTGGGAGTCAGCAGAGATGATGCCAGGGTACCTCAAACAACGGAAATCAAGGCCATACCTGTGGTGGTAGTACTGACAAAGAAGAAAAAAAAAGTTATTGACTGACTTCTTATCCCTTCTTTAGAGAAATTATTCCCCCTGATTTTGTTTAATGGTTTTCTGGCACAACTAAACCATTTCCTGAATTCTACCATTCCACTACTGATACTTTAGAGCTCCAAAAATGAAATGTGGGTTTATCCATTAAGCAGCCCTGCCATTCTTACCTCTCCCATGAGCTCGGCGTGCACCTTGGAGACGCCGTAGATCGTGCGTGGCCGCTGCGCACACAGGTCAGGAGTGGGGTCACGTGGGGAGGTGGGGCCGAATGCTCCGATGGTGCTGGGGACAAACAGACGCAGTCCGTATTGAGAGGCAATATCCAGAATATTGTGTAACCCTAAAAATAATGAGAGAAATTAGTTAACCTCTGTATGACTGGTTGCATTCCTAGAGCTGCTTAACAGCACAAACTTGTGTGGATTTATTACAGCCCACTCACCAGTGATGTTGACTTCCTGGGCCAGCTGTACATTCGCTTCTCCAACAGCACTCAAGAGGGCGCTGTAGTGAACCAGCCAGGTGATGCGGTTGTTCACCACAATCTCACGCAGGTTCTTATAGTCCAAGATGTCAGAATAAATAAAAGGTCCTGTAAAAGGAGGGGGAGGTATATTAAGAAACCACTTCAGTGCCGGTCTCTGGAGAGCTTGCAACAGAATTAATTTGTAGCGGAACTGGGATTAAACCTGGGATCTCACACCTTACTACTTTATCTCTGAACTATGCTTATTCGGGGTAAAATTGCCCTCAGTTTATCATAGAAAAGAGACGGAACAACTTAAGTGAGCACACTGTAGACAGCTGTCTGAGAAGGAGTACTTACCGCTGTGGAAGATGTGGTTGGGTGGCTTCCTGATGTCTGATAGAATGACGTTGTTGTTGCCAAAACGTTTTCTGTAGAAAGAAAATAATTTAGTGAAGCTTGTTCAAGGTGAAAAATCTCACATTAAATATGGCAGAATATTCAAATTAACTAGCTACAGCACTGTATATAAATCGGTGTTTTCTTAGTGTCTAAAGCCCTTACCTCAGCATCTTAGCAAGGCCCACCCCAAGCTGTCCGAGACCACCTGTAAAACACCAGTCAGTGAGATATGCTGACAACAGGTAACAGACTGTGTGCATCACAATGACAAAGCAATACTACTGCAGTACAGTGACATAGCTCCAGACTGCCATAGCAGTTCAACCATGCTGGAACTTAAATAAGTGAGTATGGAAACTTTCTCTCAGTTTAGATTGTGCAGTCTTATAGATTTACAAAGGAGGGCTGCATAAAAAAAAAAAAAAAATGCTTTAGGAAAATACATGTTGCTGTTTAATGCTTGTACAGGTTTAAATGTGGCAGTAAAATGGATCTGTAATTCATGTCTGTAGTCCAAGGTAACAAGTTACCTGTGATTAAAACTTTGGGATGATCAGCCTCAGAGAAGGAAACTGAGTGGAAACTGGCGTCCGAGGTGACCTGGCGTGGAGAGAAGCCGATTGTCCGGACAGCAATAGCCGCGGTCCAACATCCACATCCCGGGGTTAGAAGTGCCTGCTTGGCAGCTTTTGTCAGAGCCCTCATAACTGGCATTTTCTGTTACCTGCATTCAAAGAGAGGTGTACAAATATTCAGCTTGGGTTCTAAGAGGAACCGTTTTGATTAACTGGAACTGAATACTCCAAACAAGCACTTAAATAGAACTTGCATTAATGAAATGAGGATAGATTTATCAATTAAAAGAGTGCCCTATGCATCTTCCAAAGCTGCAGCTATATTTTACCCATAAATAAATAATCCCAGACCTGTGGGTACTATTGTGGGCAGTTAATATTTTCTTAAGAGCAATAAATTAAAGGACCTCCAAGAACCTTCGATAGTCAAGGTACTGGTGGGACCTCCAATTAGAGCTGTGGGTATTATTGTAATGTACAAACCCGTTTTTAATATCGCTCTCTGAAAACGATGGCGGATTTACACGTTACAACAAGCCGAAAATAGACCACGTTCCAGACTGTTCAAAGTTCATGAATCATGCTTGTTCAACATGAGCAAATGATTTAATACTGGGAATCTCTTGGAAAGATTGCATGCTTAATAAATACCATATAATAAGTTTGAAAAATCACACAAAACAGTTACACAATTTAAATGTCACATTAAAAGCATTACAATGAGAACTAAGGTTTAAAACAACAATTCACCAAAGAAATACTATTACATACTGACACAAGGGGTCACAATACCTGAATAGATATTTTAAGAGTATTGTTACCTAGCCTGAAAAGTAGTCTCTTTCAGAGTTCCGTTGCCTTGCGTTTCTCAGTGTCAGGGCTCCCAACCTTGATGGATAAATACTTTGAGCTGAGGGCTCCAGGTGCAGTCTTTAGTTTCTTAGCGTCTTAGGTTTGGGGCGGCTAGCGGGTCCGGGGGAGCTTCAAAGGTCTGGGTCAGTCATCAAAAGGTTGGAGCAGCGAGGAGCTGGGCTAAAGCGGGGGTTTTATACTTTTCAAACAAAGAGATTTGAATTTCCCAATGCATGCTCCGATTGGCTATTTTGTAGCACATGGGCTTACAATCTTGATTGCTCCCTCTGTCTGATTTGGTTTATTATCATAATCTGGAAAGGGGAAACTTTAAAACATGCACAACTTTTGCTAAATCAGATTTTATTCTGAATTCTCGTTATTTTTACCATAAGAACTTACATTTCTTTAGACACCAAACATGTCTGGTTGCGGTTTTGGTTATGGTTTGGTTTTGGTTATGGCTTGGCTTGCAAACAGTTTAATTCTCTTAGGGATTTATTACTTGGGTTATTCTATACTTTTTAGTTAATTTAAGAATAAAAACACTTGCATCTTGTACTCATAGTGGTATTAAATCATTATGTGAAATTTGTTTTAAATCTTTTAAGACATTTCTCTCTTTCAGACTCCTATGCTAAACCACCTCTCTCTCCCTAGACGGGTTTGATTAGCCATTTATTTCCTGAGTGCCTGGTGCATTCGAGGTGTGAGGTTGATCGTTATCTCTAGGCAAAGCTAGACAGATTAAGGTTCAAAGTAGATTCATGATAATATAACATAATAAGAACATAACATAGGAAAGTCCATGACATTTGCAATGTATTTGTGATGACAATGTCTATAGAACCTACAGACCTGTAGAAAATACTATTGTAGCGGTATGTAAAATTCCCCATCAACGACTCAACAGCAAAAGAAAATTTAAATGTTACCCATGCACAGCACTGTGTAAAATGTAAAAGGTCATGCAATTTAGCAAAAGATTATAAAAAAAGTAAATAATAATAATAAAAAATTGTTTTCCAGAAAAACATTACCCAAATGGGTTTTTCAGTCATAAGTTTTAAAAGACCCCTTTATGTCACAGCTAACTTCAACGGGGGGTTCCAACAATTTGAACGTTTGTTTTTTTAAACGTTTTTCGTTGTACTAATGTCTAAAAAAAAAAAAAAAAATTAATTGCAAAAAACGCATTTAATTATATAGTATATAATATATATATATATATAATATACTGACTAATATGACTGAGACACACACTCTCCCTAATGTTGAAATTCCACAATGCACAGCGATGTTACTCACAGCCTAGCATAGGCTTCATACAGGTTACATAAGCTTCAAAACTTTCCTCGGCTGTATCACAAATCAGTGTGGGGCTTTGCCTAGCCAGATCTGCTGCGAATTGCTTTAGTTGTAGCCTGTCGTCTATACGGAAACCGCACCCAGCAGGTGCTCTTTTTTGTCTGTATCTCAAACTGCTATGCTGAGAAAACAAAGAATACTCATAATTACGGTATCGAATAGCTATATAGAGTATTCCACGATGCTGATGGATCACAATTTCCAATTAAGAATGTACAATTTCAAGTAAGAATTAACCTCAAAAAGAGGGCTACTTACCAAAATAATCAATCGAAGTGTGTATTAATTGAAATAAACTAATAGGCTCGACTCCCCTTTCCTTGATTACTATTTTTCCATAGCTTGATTGACAGTAGTCCCTTTCCCAGCGCACTATCGCACAAGCCTACAGAACCTTGGTTATATACTCCCTGCCAGATGGTTACCAAGCATCTCTCCTGATTGGTTGATTCTCGGAGGTGTGCCTCTCACGTCCTCGCTCCGCCTTTTCAATTGACTATGATGTCAGAGGTATTGAATCTGGACTGGAATGAGGGGTCGTGAGGGGTCAGAAACATACGCAATCGGCTAAGTACAGGTGACAGCAGCGGTCAAGGTAAGGTTTTAGGTCTGGGACCCTAACTTAATGTCTGATTGTCACTGAGAGTAAAACGTGTTTTCAGTGGATACAAATGCATCATTACACTGAAGTAGTAGTATTATTATTTAAAATAAAACAAAAAATAACCAAAGGGAGATTACAGTAAAAAAAAAAACTTTGCATATGTATACAAAAATACCCATTATAATAATGAAGAGAAATATTTTTTAAACTTCTTTTGTATTCATTGTATTTGTAATTGTTCCTAACAAATGTGTTAACTCTCTTTTAAATGTTGATAGTAGGTGTAGTTTTTGAACAGTTGCATTTATATATACTTTGAAGTAATTGCAAATATTAATTTGATTTCCATTACATGAGAGTAGATGTTGAACTTCATGCTGATTTGAACTTGGCTCTAGCCAAGATAAGCACCAACTAAGATGTAGCTTTGCAGTAAACTAATGTGATCCATCTGCATCTCCATCCATTTGCATTGTTTTCCATTTGATGATGCAGATATCCTTCTTTCTGGTGTTGATTGCTGAAATGTAATGCTGGCTCCAGGGATCGGCTCATTTTGCCTCCCCAGCGCATTAGCACACACAATGGCTGCGATGCTGGCTCCGGGGATCAACCCAGTGCGGTCTCCCCAGCGCATCAGCATGACAACAGTCTGTGTTGAGCTAAGTAGGGTACATCTCTGGGGTCTTCAAGTGGGCACCTTCCATCCTCTGCGTTTCGTTGTCTAGCCCACGACACCTCGAGGGCTCAACAGTGATTTTGGTGTCCCAGCATCACCCCCCTCCATCCCCCACTCAGCTAAGCCTAGCTTACTTACCTGTATATCAGCGTTGCTTTCTTTCTATTGTGCTTCAGATTCCCATCCAGAGTCTTTCCGTCTCAACCACAGCCAGATGCTGCTCCTTTCTGCTGCTTCAGATGTCTTCACTGTGCGACGCAACTCTTGGTCACTGAACCTGACGTCTCTGAGAAACTGGGTTGTAGAGTGTACAAATCCTCGACAACCCACCTCCACTGGGTAAACTCGGACTCTCCATCCTCGCTGTTCTGCTTCAGCAGCTAGTTGAGCATACCAAAGTTTCTTCCCCTCATACGCCTCATCCACAGCATCTTCCCATGGCACTGTTAACTCTACCATATGAACAAGGCGTTCTGATCCAGACCACAAGACAATGTCTGGTCGAAGGTTAGTGGTGGCAATCTCAAGTGGAAAAATAAGCCGTTGACCAGCATCAGCCAGCAGCTTCCAGTAGTCCTGGGCGAGGCTTGGTTTTAACACCTTTTCTTGGTGGTTGCTCTCCTGGACGGAGGGTTATTGTCTTTTGTGTGTAATGCTTTGATGGAACTGGTGGCAACTTATTGGTCAGGTTATGCTTGTCTTAAAATGCTAAGGCCAAACATCGCAGCACCTGGTCATGGCGCCAAGTAAACCGTCCTTGGCTAAGACCCACCTTACATCCTTTCAAATGTGCCTTAATGTTGCAGGTGATGAACACAAAGGACATGAGGGATCCTCAGCCCACCCAGAGGTTTAGGTTCTGTGGTGATGGGAGAACATCATATGCTGATCTGATGAGGAAACTGATCCTGCTGTTCCATTGTCCATAGGTCTTGCAAGCCGATCTTGCGTTGTTCCACACTTCCACATCTCATCCATTCTCCGTGCTTGGCCTGGGAAATGGCCTTTACACACCTGATCCTTTCCTACTGCTTTTGCACCTCACTGACTACCAGCTTCCTCCGTTGAGCTGGGGTTGCCTTGTGCCATATAGGAGGAGCTGAACTGAGAACCATGTTTTTTTTTTTTTAGATTTTCTAAGTAATAAATTGGTTATTCACATTACCTTGAAGTCACGAGCAATTCCGATAAATGAGGTAGGCATTAAAAAAGAGCCTTCCATTTTAACTGCAATGTTACTTTGAACTACTGTACAACCAAGCGTGTGTTCTACAAGGTTCTTTATTGGCTCAGCAAATTTTATTTGAGGGATTACACTGACTCTGCAAATTAATTCCGTTACTTAAATTTTAACATTGCATTCTTAAAATCAGTGAACACGTTAAAATTTCAGCACAAAGCCATACAGATAAATAAGGAATTACACTAAAGTTCTAAAACAGTTTAATATTTTTTTGTTTTAAAAAAAAAAAAAAAAAATTGTTTTAGCGGTTGACAATAGTTCCATTTGTATTGTAGCTAGACTGAAGCGCAATTACGCTTCAACCTGTGTTGCTTCGAACGGTCCTTATTCTTACTGTGATTGGCTGCCTGCAAAGACAACAAGGATAGCCACAGATTGGATCATGTTGTTAGGTTGGCTTTTCTTGTGTATAGTTTCCTAGTAAGTGAAGACACTGTATTCTGGGAGATGTAGTTGTACGTGGAAGTTTTAGGGGAACTCAAGCTGTGTAGCTGTGCTTTTTTTTTTTTTTTTAAGCATCCCTTTTTAATTTAGTGCGTATTTAGGATTTTTTTAAATGCCTAATCTGAACTGCTGTGTAAGATGACAATATCAAGCTACAATAACTGAAACCGGTGAAAGTTTCCCACTGACTTAAAGCTGCTGTCACCACATCTGGCTAACCAATACAAGCAGCGATGATTTCATTATGATACTACATTAAAGCAGCATAGGTTACAAATTAATAATGAATAAAGAAACTATGGAACCATTAATTCCAGTACAAACTGACAGGCTTTGGTATGCTATCTTTGATTCTGAGGTGCTGTGATTGACTACTGCACAAATTACTATGAACAAGACCAACTAGTTCACACAAAATTGTATGTTTACAATTTTAGATAACCCAATTTGTTGCTCATCAGTTAAAGTCTCAAACATTTGCTAAATTGTGAAAAAAAAACTATATTAAAAATAACTTTAAATGGCCCAACTCAGTACATCAAACCCCTTTCAGAATAGCATTTCATTGTTTTCTGAGCTAACATCATTTGTGCATGCCCGAGCAAGCGCAATACACTGTGTACCACTTTTTAATGTGTACCATAAATTAACATGACACCAGATAACCATTTTCTTAAATACATATTTCTGCTTATTTCTTATTTGACTCCCCTGGGTGATACCTCAAACTAAACACATGCAGACACCCTTCCAAACATGCAAAAGACACACAGCACTCAAGACAGATGAGTGCTCACAAACGTAGCACACGCATTGCTAATTACATTGGCTAATCACTAAAAAGAACAAACATCTAATAAAAATACTAGTACTGGTCAGATATAATACCTTATAGATATTTTACAATGAACTGCTTTATAGTTAAGCCATCTGTTGCAGAAAAAATAAAACGCATTCATGAATGTGTTATTTTGATATTTACAAAGGAAGAGTTTGGAACACCACTATCCAGGTCATCACAAGACTAGAACTCTGTCTGCTGGACACTGATTGGCTGACAGGTGGTCCACATTCCCGATTTCGCCCCTGCACAACTTGCACGGCTTTTTATTTAGATATTGTTTAGGAGCCAAATGTATCATTTGTTGAAAAAAAGTATATATATATAATGCTAATTTTTATTGATTTTGGGTCGAGACTGGTGGTATGTTAGTAATTTTGCTATTGTAACGCTTATTTACAGTATATCTGTGTATTCCTGATTAACAACTTGAAAAAACAGTCTTCAAATCATTTGTTGACATAATTTATTGCACAGTACATTCCAGTGCTTTAGAGCTGTTGCAACACGTCACAGAACACAAAACACATGATTTTAAAACAGCAACAACTAAACACATTTCTATTAAACATTCTTAAGGCGCAAATAATAATTAAATACTGTAACGGATGAGTCGTTTCTACAGTGGTCCCGAGTACACCAACATCACTTTTTAAATGTATTTATGATTTTAAAATCTACACGTATGACACATCCACTAACCATTAAAAAATGCTGTACTCATCTCTCTTCAGCATGTTAATGGAATATAAAGGCTAACACTATTTGCAAACACTGTATGCTTTTGGATGGAAATGTAATGACTTTAAACAAAGACTTAAAGAAAAAAACTGGAATAGAATGACCATACGTCCGGTAGATGCATACAGTAAAACAAAAAACAAAAAGAATCAGCTTTAGAACATTAGGGCTTACCCTCAATCCGCTCATCACACATGCTAATAGGATGACAAAGTTTTAGGGTACTTATTTGTTTGACACTTCATTTGTAATAATTTCTAAATGGGGAAATCCAAAATATCCCCATTTCCCCGCAGTGTCAAGTTTTCTGAAATAACAGTGAATACACTTTCACGAATTAAGGATTGAACTTTGGAGTTTAAACGCTTGCTCTCCAGGATGATTTTACTGCCCATCAGCCTGGTTTGGTTTTAAATTCAAACTGAAAGCAATGGAGCATAATGGCAGTTAAGCACATTGTTAATAATAATAATTAGTGTCTTTATGATATTGGCTCACAAAATCTTTCTTCAAGACACCGTAGTGAAATCAGTGTTTGCACAGCAAAGGTACTACACCTGTGCTCATGTACAGTAACTGGAGTGTTTTACAAACATATTAAAGCACGTTCCAACTTAAATAATTTAAATGTGGGCAGAACCTTAATTAATCCAACATTCTGGATTCTTTGTACTCATCTGGCAGCAGTGAATTCCAACCAATGCGTACAAGTGCGTTCATAACTGGTCTTACAAAAACGCCTTGTTCCAACTGCAACGCAGGTCATCATCCACTATTTGTAAAATTATTACTTCCTAATTTCTAAAATGTTAATTCTTGCAGAGTCCAAAGTCTATAATAATGTATTTTCTGTATCCTTGCTCTTATAGTCCAGATGTATAAATCAATTTTAACCTGTAACAATTGTAAAGAGTACAGCTTGACCAGCTTGTTATGTTAGTTCACTCTTAGTGTTTCTAACCCCAAAGCTTATCAAACTATATCCCTCTAATAAAAACAACACAAGCCAGTGATGCAAAAAACTTGAAGGACTGTGCTTCTGAGATCTGTCCGTGTAATATTCTACTATAATGTTGCACATTTGTTTTTAACTTAACTTCATTTAGAAATGTATGAATATTCTCCCCAAACTATTTTTTTTACAGATTTTTTTCTTATTCAGTTTGAATTTGATATCTGGATGAGACACAAGGAAAGAGACCTGCTCAAGGTCACACACTGTATTGCAAGGAAAATGAGAATTTGCCAACGACCGTTTATAATACAGTATCATTAGAAATCTATTTAACCTTCCAACGGAGAGGGGAACAACATGAATTCTGTTTTCATTTTGAATTTCATGGACTGAGGAAAAGGTTGCTCAAGCTCTTTCTTACTGGAAGGAAGTCCCTGTGCATCTCTTTCTGGTATTTTGTAAGGGGAAGGGGGAGATCCTAGTGTACTTTAAATGAAGAATTGAGAGCTGCTGGCCAACACCTCTGTCATGGTTTATGGGGTCTCCAGTTGCACATCCTCAGTCTCTAGTTCAGCCAGCTGCCTGCGCAGTGTATTCAACTTACTCTGCAGCTCCTTGTTGTGTTCAATTATGCGGATCATCTCTTCATACGCTTCATCCAGGCACTTGGAACTGCGGTTCCAGCGCAGGAACACACCTACAGGAAAGCAGTAACCAAAGGAACAATTCATTACAGTACATTCAAATGAACAGGAATGCAAGGTACTAAAAAACAGACTAGATTGTTGGTAAAACTTAAGTTAACTTTTGGCTAGTGCCTTCCTTATTTTAAGCTGTTGCCTCAATTATTATTATTTTTTTTTTAAATCACATTTCACATCAAGCATCGCAAGAAGCTGCAAATAAAGCAGCATTACAATGGGAGCTCTGCATCTCAGCCGTAATTATTTCAAGTTAACAGGCTAAACTGCTGGTACTTGGGTCACATGAATTTAAGACAAATGCCCAATCAACTGTATCTATACACTTGATATCACTGTTGGAGAATCCACATGGGTACAGTCTTGTGCATATAGTCCACATATAAAATAACCCTTTCAGTTAAATGCTTTGATATCATCTCCTAATAAAAAAAAAAAAAAACTCATGCAAATCCAAACTCAGTAGTAGTTCCTTGTCCCAATGCAATATTAGAAAGAAAATTAAACAATAATACTGTACTTGTTACACATTAACATGCCACATTTAATTTCTCTATATTATAACAAATACCAACATTGAGCTACCCAACATCAATGTTACTGGTATTTTTGGCATTGAAAGTTTAAACCATTTACTTTATCATTTTTTTATTTATTTTCAAACTACTTCATAAAGAGCTAATACTCCTGGTGAAAATGTGCTAAATTACAATAAACAGTACACATACTCATGTGCGCCAGATCTGGTAACTTAATAGCAAAAACAAGTTGCACAAAAGGGTCTCTTAAAATGTACCTACTGGTATGAATTTGTTTTGTCAAGAAATATATATATATATATATATATATATATATACATATACACACACACACACATTATATATATATATATATATATATATATATATATATATATATATATATATATATATATATATATATATATACACACACACACAGTACCAGTCAAAAGTTGCTGGAAACTAGTTTTTTTTCATAGTTGACAATGTTTTGTCGTACACGTTTCTGTAAATACCTGAAAATGAAAACACATGTTACAATATATATAACAAAACATAAGGAGTATCAAAGCAATGTTCAAGAAAATTGAAAATTGTCTCTAAATCTTGGATTCCTCAAAATAGCCACCCTTTGCCTTAATAACAGCCTCACAAACACGAGGCATTCGGTTAACAAGTTTCAGCAGGAAATCACCCGACACGCTTCCCAGCTCTTCTGCAGCAATTCCCAGAGATGTAGGGCACTTGTGGGTAGCTTTGCTTTGACTCTTCTGTCCAGTTCGTCCCATACAAGTTCTATAGGATTGACGTCTGGAGACTGGGCAGGCCAGGTCATTAGATTGAGTTGTCCTTCACTTTCCTTCTTCGCCAGATAGTTCTTGCACAACTTTGAGGTGTGTTTCGGGTCATTATCTTGCTGAAGAATGAAGGACTGCCCAACTAGCTGTAATCCTGATAGAATGGCATGCCTCTGAAGTATGCTATAATAGCCATGCTGGTTGAGCTTGCCATGGACTTGGTAAAGATCACCAACTCTGTCACCAGCAAAGCAACCCCAGACCATGACACTGCCTCCTCCATGCTTCACAGTGGAAACCACAAATGCAGAACTCATGTGCTCACCCTCTGTGCGTCTTACAAATACTCGGCGGTTGGACCCAAATATTTCAAATTTTGACTCATCGGTCCATAAGACCGACTTCCACTCCTCAAACGTCCAGTTTGTGTTTTTTGGCCCAGGCAAGTCTCTTCCTCTTATTCTGCACTCTTAACAATGGTTTCTTTGCAGCAATTCTTCCAGTTAGGCCAGCTTCACGCAATCTCCTCTGAACAGTTGATGTTGAAACATCTGTACTTCTAGTAGCATTTAGCTGAGCTTGTATTTCAGGGGCAGTTAATTTTTCTTTTCACTGTTAACTTCCTGACAACTTTTTACACTTATAACTTTAAAGTCTCTGTCAAAGATCTTTTCAAAATGACCATCCTAGTGCAGTGATAGTGTAAGGATTACTGATCACATTGTCAAACAGGTAACGCAGCAATAACAATCCATGATGTGGTACCGAACAGAAAAGCCAGAGCACTACTTGTTATGTTTTCAAATTCTTCTTCTTGCAGTGATCATATCTCAAACCCCAGTGCACTAGGGTGATCATTTTGAAAAGATCTTGGACAGAGACTTTAATGTTATAAGTGTAAAAAGTTGTCAGGATATTAACGATGAAAAGAAATGTCAGGTACGTTATTTGAACAGTTGTAGCAACATATGGGGACGTATAACGCAATATTTTTCGGATACCGTCCCATGAAGCTAGTAACATGACGCTATCCCTGTTACACTCACTTATAAGGTATCCCAGTCGGAATGGAATTGACTTAAGTAGGGAAACTTGATTTCTAACTTCTGGAGCAGTTCCGTTTAAAGTGGTACTACACCTATACCTACTTAGTACTATGTGGTATGTAAAGGCATATCTATCTTTCTCTATTTATCTATCTCGACTTGTTTTGCCTGGCGGAGTGAGTGCGGTGTGGTGGTGTGTGCGTGAGCGCTGCTGGCAGGTTTGTCGGTCTTTTCCTCTTTTTTTTCTGTTTCTATATTGTTTTGCATTTCTTGTTTAATGTGTACTGGTGAACGTTTTTGTGTGCTGAGCTAATGCTCTGTCAGTGGGCAGGATGGCCGGCACAGGAGGGAGGCCGCCGCCAAACTTTTCTTTTGAAAAGTTAACCCGCCGACACGGAGTTAAAATTTCCGCCGAGGGGTTTATCCCTTTGGAGGAATGTGTGCTCGCTATTGGGTATGGTGGAGTTAGTATCAATGGTTGTAGAAAAGGGGATTGTTGTTAATACTTTTCTTCCAGTAATTCCTTTAGCTGTCCCAGCTAGGAGAATCACCCTTTCTAATGTTCCCCCGTTCCTGAAAAATGAAGTGATAGAGAGGGAGCTGGCTAGATATGGGCAGCTCATGTCCGGGGTGAAGAGAATACCTTTAGGCTGCAAGTCGCCACATTTGAAACATGTTATGTCGTTCAGAAGGCAGTTGTTTTTATGATTCTTAAACATTGATGAAGATCTTAACATCACGCTTAAGTTTAAGGTGGATGGCAGTGATTGTTATTTATGCAACCTCTGATTCGATGAAGTGTTTCAGATGTGGGACTGAAGGACACCTGGTGAAAAATTCTCCTGAGAAGGAGAGTGGGGAGCGGGATAGGAGTAAGGGAGACTAGACTGCTGATAAGCAGAAAGCAGGACCGGCCGGTGCTGGGCTCGATGGCGGATCATTACCTGCAGGCAGCACGGAGGGAGAGCAGGCTAGTGACGGGGTGGCAGCTGAGCCCCAGGAGGCAGGCAGTGACGCTGTAGTGGGGGCGGAAAGCCAAACCAAAGCACAAGATAACACAAAAAAAAAGTGAGAGCGTAGAAAGTCACGGAACAGAGGGAGAGGGTGAGCAAATGGACACAGAGCTCTGGAGTCCAGCCCAAATGAGAGGCTAATTGAGGGCCTGAAATGTAAAAAAAGGGGGTTGGCGGATCTGCTGGACGTAAAGGTGCAGGGGGCTCTGGTGAGATCGCGGTTCCAGAGCTTAGTGGAGATGGATGCACCCACTCACTGTTTCTTTGGGCTGGAGAAGAAGAGCGCACAGAGCAAAGTGATTCATTGCCTGAGGACATCGGCTGGGCAGGAGCTCAGGGAGCATGCAGAGACCCGGAAGCTGGCTGTGGGTTTTTATAAGGACCTGTATACAGCAGAGGCGGTGGAGGAAACTGGGGAATCACAGCGTTTGTTGCAGGACCTCCCTCAGCTGTCTGAGGAGGAAGCCAAGGGGCTGGAAAGTCCTCTGACACTCTCTGAACTCTCTGATGCCCTGCAGGGGCTGAACAATGGAAAGACACCTGGACTTAATGGCCTCCCAGTGGAGTTTTATAAAAAGTTCTGGTCTCTGCTGGGAGAGGACTTGTTGGATGTTTTCAGGGAGAGTGTGCATGATAAAGTTCTATCTCAGAGCTGCAGAAGAGCGGTCATCACTCTCCTCCCTAAAAAGGGAGATTTGTGTAGTATTAAAAATTGGAGACCTGTGTCGTTGCTCTGTGCCGATTATAAAATCCTTTCTAGAGCCCTCACAAACAGTCTCAGGACTGTGATAGGGCGAGTGGTGCAAGGAGACCAAACATACTGCGTTCCAGACAGATCCATTTTCGATTATCTTTCTAATTCGAGATATACTGGCAGCCTCCAAGCTTTTTGGTTTCAATGCAGGTGTAGTGTCGTTGGATCAGGAAAAGGCTTTTGACCGGGTAGATCACCTCTATCTGTGGAGGGCACTAAAAGCTTTTGGGTTTGGGACCGGTTTCTTAGAGAAGGTTCAGCTGCTCTATGGTGACGTTTCCGGTCTATTGAAAATCAATGGTGGCTTAAGCGCCCCTTTCCCTGTTCAGAGAGGTATTAGACAGGGGTGTTCCATGTCTGGTATGCTGTATGCTTTAGCAATAGAGCCTCTTATAAATGAGCTGAGGAGGGTATTGACTGGACTGTCCATTCCTCTGTGTCCCAGTAAACCAGTGAAGGCAACAGCTAATGCAGATGACACTGCTGTATTTGTTAACAACCAAACTGATGTTGACAGTGTAGGCACCTGTCAAAGACTGTTTGAGAAGCTGTCATCTGCTAAAGTAAACTGGGATAAGAGTAGTGCAGTGCTTCTGGGGGACTGGAGGGGTTGTCGTCCTCCAATTTTACCTGCTGGTTTGCAGTGGAGCAGGGGCGGGCTCCTTTTTCTGGGTGTCCATCTCGGGGATGACAGCACGGTGCAGAGGAATTGGGAGGGGATGGTGGAGAAGGTGAAAGGCAGGTTACAGCGGTGGAAATGGCTGCTTCCCCAGATCTCCTATAGAGGTAGGGTTCAGGCTGTGATGCTGGAGTTTTTCTGGGATGGGGTGCGTTGGATCAGACAGAGTGTGCTGTACCTGCCTCTGGCTGAGGGGGGGCAGGGACTCATAGACCTTTCTAGCAGGACGGAGGCTTTTAGGTTACAGGCCCTGCAGAGGCTGCTGTATTGCACTGAGGACATCCCGTGGAGGCAGTTTGCCTGTGCCTTTCTGCAGCAGGTGGGGAGGCTGGGTCTGGATAGGGGTCTCTTTCTGCTAGAAATGGGTAAACTGGAGATGGACCGACTGCCAGACTACTATAAGAGCCTGCTGAGGGCATGGCAGTGGGTGCGTATTGAGCAGAGGGGCAATGAAAACATTAGCCTTGATTGGCTCCTAGAAGAGCCGTTAATATAACACATTCTTGAAATGTGATATTGTTCAGTCTGCTACTTTTATACATATGTTAGTGAAGGCAGGTGTTGTAAAGCTTAAAGCCCTTTTAGATTTCAACACCTACAGCTGGGTGACTCCTCAGTGGTTAGCGTAGGCTCTGGGGATGCGGTCTGTCCGCACTGCTGAGCGTTTCCTCACCCAGGTGCGTGCTGCTCTCCCCGGTGAGGGGCTGGAGCTCTTGAGACAGCTCTTCAGGGATCAGAGTTCCGCACACTGATTCCCCCTTTCCATCACTGTTAGTGTCCCCAGCGATCGGTCAGGCTTCTGATGAGCAGGGTTTACTGACTGTAGAGGGTCTGAGAGATCTCCCTCTGTGCACAGTAGAGGGGAAACAGCTGTATAGGGTGTGCGTAATGGGCCGATACCAGCAACAGCTCAGGGCACTACCAGACACACACTGGAGAGAGAGGGTGGCGGAACAGATAGTGCCAGCTTGGAGAACCCTGTATAAGCCACCACTGCCAAAAAGATCGGGGATCTGCAGTGGAGGATCTTACACACCATCATTGCTGTTAACTCCTTTGTGAGCATCATAAACGCCAAGGTGAAGGACTCCTGTCCATTTTGCTCACAGAGGGAGACTGTTTGTTTATCATTGTTTTGTGTTCTGCACCAGATTGAAACCTTTGTTTGCTGCTCTGACGGAATTGCTTGCTGGGTTGGGTTTTGTGTTCTCTGAGGTGGTTTTTATTTTTGGTTTTACATATTGTAAAAAGAGAAAGTACTCAATCCAGCTGGTGAATTTTATTATTGGACAGGCCAAATTAGCAATTTTAAAGAGCAGGAAAAACAAAGTGAATGGCGTTTTAAATACTGATCCTTTTGTTATTTTTAGAATGCTTGTATTAACACGGGTTAGATTGGATTTTAATTTTTATAAGGCAATGCATAATTTAGCAATGTTTGAGGAAGTCTGGTGTGTAGACAGTGTGTTGTGTGCTGTTAACGGTGGTGATCTGGAGGAGTATCTGATGTGAATTGTTATGTGTCCACAGTATTTTATGTATTGTTCTGTTTACCTTGGGTGGATCTGAATTGATTTCATAACATCTGTTTTTATAAATATTGATTGTGTGTATTCTATTTAATTGTTAGATACTTTTTGAAAAAACTTTATCTCCATACACTCACTCAGGTTCATTTGCCCCTTTAAAAACATACACCCAGGCACAAGAATTGCAGTTTTACTGCTTACACGCACTTTAATACAAAATAAACACCTAACTCCCTCAGAGCACTAACTAAACAGTCAGGATCACCCCAACTAACACACTGGACAGCTAAGCTGTTTACCGGTAGACAAACACACAGTACTCACAGTAGTGAATGCTCAGATACAGGGCACACACCTTCCAGCTTCCTTCTCCACAGCAGTCCCGAGCAGACTGGCTGAACCCTTTTTAATCCCTACACCTCACACTAATTGACAATAATTCCCAGGTGCGGGTGATAATTAAACAATAAATTAAATTACACACTTAAACAAAACGTGAACTTTTTTTTTTTTGGGCAGGGAGGAATTTAACCCTTTCCCTGCTCACATACATATATACACATACATACTTACACACACATTCACCTTTGCATACAACACTTTAACATTTGATTAATTTGAGCATTTATGCAAACAGAAATGTGTGCTCTTCTATAAAATGCTGCTGTCAACTGGAGTGAAGAAAAACAAGCCAAAAACATTCACAATGATGTGAGTACCCCAACAAATCTGAAATAAACCTAGAAGAACAGAAGCTCTTACCCTCCCAGAGCAGTAGGCTCTGTGGGGAAACAGAGGGCCAGATCACCAGGCTGTTGGCTTCAAACAGGGGGTTTAGAAACATCTCTGTCTCCTGGGGCCGGTTCACCCAGGACCACAGCGACACTGTCTTCTGTGGCAACTTCAGCTTTCTCCTGCAGATACAACACACACGTCAGCCCTTGTCTACAAATTGAGGGCTCAGCAAACCGGCAAAGTTAACATACAATTATGCAGCTCCATGGTCAACAATATTTTTGAAAAATTTTGGATAGATATGGTTAAATATTATATTGAAATTCAACTGGTTTGTTTTTGAAAAAACTCATATGAAACGGGACAGTATAACCGTAAGTGTAAGTACAAGTGGTGGTAATCTTTTAAATCATCTCAACTCTTTCAACACAGCGTTATAAAGGTCTAAGAAATATATCCACTAAAAACTGCAGGAAGCCATAGCACTATAAACCAGCGAACTAATATTATACCAAACAGTGTTACAGAACATCCTGCAAAGTTTACAAGAAATGCATTGCATTACCTTTGCTGTACCCAATGTTGTCCACATCATAGTATTATATTTTTAACATATTGCTGTGTCTTGAAAAAAAAAAAAAACATGAGTCATAAATCAACTGAGCAATACATTTCTCAACATTGGGAACATTCGCCAGTTAAAAAAAAAAAAACACATTTCAGGCTGGTTTTCTGTTTCCACAACACACCATTCATTTCAATCGGGAGCACCAGCATTGTTGCAGGGAGAAGCATGAGCTGGACACTGCACTATTTAGAGAACATATTGACAGTTCCGGGCTCGAATCACACTGCTCTCTATGAAACAAGGCAAGCTTCTTGGGCTAGTTTGAAATGAGGATGTTAATGTAACGGATCAATAAGAGAAATCTTTCACCACTGGTTTATTCATTTTATCCCAGGTTGATAGTAGAGTATGTGAAGCAGAGTATACTGTGGGTCACTGAGTTCATGCGGTCTCAGCAAAGCTCCCAGCGACCCCCTTTCATAAACCTGTCATCAAGACTTCTTGGTCGGCTGCAGCTAATATTATAGCCGAGCACCTTAGTAATGGGGCTCCCCATTAGTCCACTAGCTCCACACACACACACACAGCATTATGACATGTAATTTTATTTTCATTCATTACTGTGTCTGTTACTTTATATTACTGTAATTTGAGATATATAAATTTTTTTAGAAACTTCATTTTCATTTCTAGTATTGTATTTTGATTTGCATTTGTATCGGTATTTTGTCTGTTTTTTCTGTGAAAACACACCCTCAGTGAAATACACCCTCTGGTGGTATTCATTTCTTAGTGAAATACACTCTCTGGTGGTATTAATGTATTATTGAAATACACTCTCTGGTAGTATTCATTTATTATTATTTTTATTTATTTGTTTTTAGTTCATTCTTTTAAGTAAACTGGCCCAAGTCCGATATCAAAAGTCATCTAAACACAGTTTTCGAAAAATGTAGCGGAACATTCTGAAAGTCAGTTTTCGGAAAACCGCACCTAGAAATTTCCGATTAAATTCCGAAAACTAACAAAATGTATATCATCTAAACACACTTTTCGGAAAACTTATTCCGATAGTGTACTGCACATGTGCACACTTTGACCCTTTTCTCCTGCACGTGGTTTTAGCAAACAGAGAAAATAATAATAATCTGTAGTCAATCTGCATGCATCCATTTGTCTAGTTAGGGATAAAGTAATTCATTTGTTAAAGTGCGTAAGTATTTGTTAATAGCCCATACTGAAGCAGAAAATGTTTTCCAGCTTTAAAATGACGTGATAATTAAAAATAATGTCTGAAAAAATTTTGCACATTGTAGTGAATATAAATAGAGGTATAGGATAGTAATCTTTGAATTTAAGACTTGACACTTCAATATAGTTTCGGAGGACGCATGCTCCAGCCTCCATTCCTACTATATCTTGCACTGTGTGTTAGTTTTAAGAACTAGATGAACAAGGGGTTGACCCCAATGTGCATTATAATTCAATAAAATGACAGTCACACAAGAACCTAATGTGACTGTATATAGGAATTGATGCATGACAGTTAAGTGTTTCTTGTTTCTACCAGGCCTTGTCATACACTTGTGTCTATTGGACGTTTGACATGGCATTCAATTCAGAACCATACAAAGTGACAGCCTGGTTTTCACAGACTCTTATCTTAGGAGTTAGGAGGGATTTCTGGGTGTGCTTGTGTGACTGTGAGGGACAGTGCTGACCTCTCAAAGGCGTTGTTCCCCAAAAAGGTGCCAAACTGGGAGGCATAGGCATGCTCAAAGAGAAGGATGAGGAAATGCTCATTGAACTGGAAGGAGCATGGGAACTGACGCAAGATCTGCCAGACACAGTCCAGGAAGAGCAGGAAAACGGGCGCCTCCCACTTAGGCTTGCTGTTGAAGTAGGCAGACTGAGAACAGCGCTGCTGGAAAGGGTGGCCTGCCTGCAGATAACCAAGAACAATTCAAAAGCTTCAACTGAGAAACACTGACTCAGAAAACCATAAAGGGGATCTAGTTAAACCTAAAAAAAACCACACATTTATGAAAACTTTCAACAATCACATTATTGTGGCATACGGCGGTAACATCAATCTTTCAATCAATCACTTTATTTTATATAGCACCTTTCATAGTGGACCACCATCACAAAGTGCTTTAATAATAATAATAACAGTCATTCTGCGTCAACTCAACCAGAGCTTCCCACCTCAAGATTTGGATTTTGCTTATTTTGTGTAGTGGAAGATACAAGTATGAAACCAAGCAAAATATTTAAGCTCAATGATCAAGATTTACTAAGATAATCTTTATATGCAAGTGGTTTGTCATAGGGCTAAAGAGGTACTGTTGACCTCTTATTTGTTCTTTGTTGCCATCTTTAAAAATGGATTCTTACAATGTTCTGAAACAAGCATTCATGAGTATATAATAACTGTACTATTAAAAAGCAGAAAAACATTTTTCACCAACCTCCAAAGCCAGTTAGTTTGCATATTGTTTTTTAAACATAATTTCTGTCTTAGACACGTCTGGTACAAAAACAGTGGACATTTTGAAAAAAGCTTTGAAAGACTATAAAGTTATAAGTGTAAAAGGTTGTCAATATGTTAGCAAGGAAAAGAAAAATTACAGGTACGTTATTTAACTTACCTGCAGCCACTCTCTCTCCACAAGAGACTCAAAGCCGCGGATTGTCCTGCTGGTCGGATCGAGAATGATCTGTGCCAGCGAGGTCACCTGTAGTGTGGAGTCTGTCCCCTCAGTTCCATGGACCAGCACCGAGGCCCCCTCCCTAAAACAGCAGCAGACATGTAATGTGGCCGAACATGCACACACTGTACAACGAGATTCCACAAAAAAACACCTTACTCTCAAGAAGCCCCTTCTTGTGCAGCTCTATTTTCTTTGTTAAAAAAAAAAAAAAAAAAAAAAAAAAAAAAAATCTAAAAAAACAACAAAAAAAACCAAAAAGCTTAAAGCAGGGGTTATAAACCTCAGTGTTTCCCAGTCCATCCATTGCAAGGCTATGTTCTAACCTGATTCTTACTTTTGAAATTGATACTTAGCAGGGTCTCTTAAATAACTGAGAAATTGTTTGGAACAAAGATCTGTTTATTAAATGTAAATGTTTAGGCTGTACATGTCTTTACCTGTCAATGCACTGTGCAGCGAGGCAGGCTGTGGTGAGTATTTCCTTGATGTTGGACAGCCAATTGGAGGCCTCCAGCTTGCTAAGCCAGCGGTCCATATTGTGAGACTGGTCATTACAGGCTTCTACTAGCTTAATCAAGCCCTCCTGTAGAATATTAGACCTGGGGGAAGTCAAGCAAGTATGTTACATTACCATTACCTACATGATATGCCCACTAAACTGAGCACATGTTATTATTATATTTTTTTAGCAAGACATTAAAAGAACAACAAACACCCTTGTGTCACAACAAAGTGCAATCTCTGTGAAAAATTGGAAAACTCCAATGTACAATTAACCCCACTAGTGTATACATATGTGCACACAGAGCGGTATGGTTTACCTTTCAATCGACTTGTGGATCCTCCTCCACTGTGGGTAATGGGCCTCCAGTTCAAAGCCCCCTCCCCTGGCTTTGGCCTGCTGTGCCACGTTAATTGAGCGGGTGTCGATGATGTAACCACGCTTTCCTGCCCGCAGGGTGGCGTTAATCAGTTGCTCGTCCTCTTTACAGCGCCGCCCATTGCTGCCTGTGAGAGGCTGCCCACTCCGCATCATGACCTGGAAGTATATTGGATTTGGGTCAGGACCGGGAAAACAGATACTTGCATTGTATAACAAATATGTCAGTGACAAACACCCCCTGCCATGACCACAGAAACTCATTTACATGATTTACATGTCCTATCCAAGTTTCATCAATTGAACAAGCGCTTATCTAAATATGGACAGAATTAGGGCGCCTCCCCTTGCACTAAAGTCCTTAGCAAGTTTAATCAAAATTGAATAGGCGGTCTTCTAGATATATGTAGAAAATGTAAGTGAAACCTGCATACAGACCATCTACAGCGAGGGAGAATAATCTTCAGCACACTACAGTACAGGCTTTTTTGGGCTCAAGTAGCACAAGCTGCATTATTATTCATTTTTGGCAGCAGTGGCGCATCCAGTAAAAGCTCTCCACGTGGAGTGCAGGATGTGCCCTATAGTCTGGGTTCGAGTCCAGGCTATGTTACCGCTGACCGTGACCGGGAGTTACTAGTGGGTGGCGCACAATTAGCCGAGTGCTGCCCGGGTAGGGAGGGCTTAGGTTGGCAGGGGAACCCACAGCTCACTGAGCATCAGCGACCCCTGTGGCCGATAGGGCGCCTGTGGTTCTGCAGTGGAGCCGCTAGATCTGTGTTGTCCTCTGGCTCTATATCTGGTGGCCTCACTGTGGATCCGCACTGCGAGAAATGACGGATTGTCAGGAGCACGTTTCGGAGGACGCGTGCTCCAGCCTCCATTCCCCGAGTCTGCTTGGGGGGGTTGCGAGCGGTGGGCCGAGGATACAGACAATAATTGGGCAAACTAAATTGGGGAAAAAATCAGGGTAAAAAATTGGAGACGACTAAATTTATTAAAAACAAAAAAAAACAAATACACAAATATGAAAAAATAGTGGGATTAGCAGGTATTTTATGTACAGTAGATAGATACACAGTGTAACATATAAATGTGATAGACAGATATACAGAAAGATAGGGGAGGTAGCTAAATTGATAATAAAGTAAATGATTTACAGTGATGGATGCTTTATCTGTTTGAATGCTATATTACTTGCATTCACTCTTCTAGTTTGGTGTCCAAGCTCAAGGATATGACTGATGAAGCAGCTGCTGTGTGCCTGCAGTAATCTTCTGCTCAAAACACTTCTGTTTAAGACCACTATCATGGGTTCATCTAAATCATTTCCAGTCAACAGATGATGGAAGGGCAGGAATGGGTGACGCTAGTGTGCATCATAGTGAATTTGCAAAAAAAAATGCGAGAAAATAGCTGCTGTGAGTGGAAAAAGTGGGCGGTGAGAGGAGTGGAGAGCCTGGGGAGCTGTACGATTGATCACCTCATTTTCAATGCGCAAGCTGTTAGACTTTAATCAATAAGCATGGGGCATACAATAAACATTGCAGGTCCTGCCTGCCACAAGTCAGCTGCAGTGAAAAGGCACAGCAATCCACATTCACGCTTGGGTGGTGGGGGTGGTGGGGGGGGTGTCAGGCAATCTTCAGCATAGTCTTGATTTAATGATAGGCACAGGCAGAATGTATGGAATCTGAGGTTCTGTCAGCTGTTCATAGACTAGACCCATCATTATAATATTATACCTTATAAAGAGTATATACATCCTGTATATATGTTTGTTATGAGCTATACATGTCACTTATTAAAGCTGCTATCTTTATTTTGATGTATGGGCTGGTATTGAACTATAATGTTGCTCTGTTTTTTTTTTTTTTCTTTCTTTAAATAAAATGTTTGCTTTAAAATAAATCACATAAATGATGTGAACTTGTGTTGGCGGTGCATGGCTTGAACACATTTGAAATATCGCTGCCTCCAAGACATGCAAGCCCAGCTCCTGATGTCATAGTACAACACCATCACTGACTATAGAACAAAACCTTGATGATGTACTGGCATTGGGAGAATTTAATCAACAAATTACACAGCAGCACAGCAATGCATCAGGCAGAACTGCGCTGTTCAAATCACAATACAATTTTAAACCCTAACTCCAGGTTAGCCACCCAGCCACATCTTCCACAGCGGTAAGTACTCCTTCTCAGACAGCTGTCTACAGTGTGCTCACTTAAGTTGTTCCATCTCTTTTCTATGATGAACTGAGGGCATGGTGCAAAAATGTGCCTCAATTTTACCCTGAGTAAGCATAGTTCAGAGATAAAGTGTGTGTGTGTGTGTATATATATATATATATATATATATATATATATATATATATATATATATATAGTGCTCCCTCACTATAAGGCTCTCAGTTATAACGTGCCTCGGATATAACGCTCCTACAGCATGTCCCCCAATTCCCCATACAAGTGATTCATGCAATATTTCTACAGTAAATACAGTACTGGCGTTGTTCAAACTGTAAACAACTTCTCAGTCTAACTTCCGTTTCTGTCTCTCCCTTTTGTTACAGCATCTGAACTCAAGAAATGCTGCGCTGGCACATTATAACACAGACATCTTATTCAGCATTTGTTTTATAACTAAACAAATATTAGGCCTATTACTTGGTTATCTTTCCTAATGCATTTACCTTTTTGCTGCGAGAGGAGCTGCAGCTTTCTCCGGGAGACGAGACACTTAAGTCTCTCTCCGGCAGCCGAACCTGAAGCGAGCCCATTCCCTCTTACCTTCGCCCGACCCGCTCTCCTTCTCGCACTTGGTTTGCTTGCCTGTCGCTTTGAACTGAACTCCCAACTGCAGTTTAGCCATGCTATGTATAGTTTTAAAACTGCTAATTGAAATGATCAACGAGTGGAAATGTTACCTTTTAAATTTTTTTTTGTAAAATATATAGCGTTGCTTACATGGTGCTTTTATGCATGGTTAATTTGCTTGATTGTATGTGCATTACAGAGAGGGAGTTATTTTATTTTGTATTTTAGTCAGATGTGTGTTGGTTTGTGTCCTGCGGCGCCCCTAACCCCCTCAACCGTTTATAATGCTTTTCGGTTATAACGTTTATTGTGTGTCCCCCAAGACCAGCATTATAACGAGGGAGCACTGTACATTATATATATATATATATATATATATATATATATATATATATATATATATATATATATATATATATATATATATATATATATATATATATATATGGTTCATTTTTCTTTAATTGCACAAGACAAGTGTATGTGGGTTTGACATTAAATAAAAATAAAAACCTCACCATGCCGTTCTTCTTATGGTAGTAACTGAGAACAGGGAAGCGGCCAGCATGCCTGAAGGTGGCGACTTTCCGGATTGTCTCGTCGTCAGTGGACTTGGGCACGGCCAGAACGGGGGGGTAAGAGGGGCAGACACTGAAGTCCTCATTCACATAGCTCAATCTCCACTCGTCAGTCTATGGAAATAAATCTGGGACTATACAACTTTGTAACAACAAAGTTTTGAAACTGAACACACATTTTGAAGAGAAATCCACCTTTGGATGATGGATTTCTCTTCAAAATGTGTGTTCAATTTCAAAACTTTACACAAATACAGTTTTACTCCTGTCATTAGTAATACTTAAAAGGACTGCTAATAAAGGTTTTACCTCTTAGCAGTGCTAGCAACATTACCACATTATTTTTATGTTGAAAATCTTTTTGTTTTTGCATGATAGAAATTGCAGTCAAGCATGGGCTGATGAAACAATACACGGGTGTCAGCCTTCCAGCATGCTATGGATTGAGGTCACAGAATTTCTCTTGATGCAACATACTTCGCAGGCTGTAGACTGCATATAGGTAACTCGATTTTGATGAACTTGTGCACTGACATTTGTCACAGTGACCAAAAAATCGACATCTGGCTGCTCAACTATGGAATATCAGTCTAAATTCATGGGAGAAGGAGAGCCCATTCACTTTTTTTTTTATCTATATGAGAAAACCTTATAAAACTTGAACTACTGAAATGATACAGTTTTCTTAACTATTTTAATTAAAACTTACCAATGACTCAATTTGCTTAAACGATTGTTCAGGAAGGAACATATTCCATCCATCCTCAATCAACTCAAACATGGGCCGATAGAAGAACGGGTACATGAGGGTGACTGAATCCAGAGTAGATAGTGCCTGAAGAGCCCAAAAACACCCTTATTCAGAAAAACAAACTAAATACTTGAATAGAGAAAAAAAAATAATAAAAAAAAATATATATATATACACACACACACACACATACCCTTTGATGCTATGATAGTATTGTCTACAAGCTGCTAGCTATTTCAATATGGTAATGCAGAACTAATTCTCAAAGTCTAAAAAATGCTGGATTATAGGTGAACATTCTTAGAAAGTATAAAAGGGTTAGGCATAGAATGATTGCTGTCATTACGCATAAGTCAATATAGGAAAAAGTAAAGAGCTATCTGAATACCTTAGGCAGAAAATTATTTATTGTCATAAAGCTGGAGAAGGATACATGAAGATTTCCAAACATCTGAGTATCCAAATTTCAACTATTGTTTGTATTATCAAGAAGTACATGACTCATGGTACTGTCACAACGCTCCCTTGGTCTGGAAGAAAGAAGGTTCTTTCACCAAGAACATGTAGAAGAATTGTGAGGAAGGTTAATAACAATATGAGATTGACTGTCAAAGTGAACTGGCTGCAAGTGGGACTGGGATTTCCATTTCAACCACAGGCCGAGTGTTGCATGGTGAAGGTCTCAATGGTCGCAGGCCAAGGAAAACGCCACTCGTAGGGTCACAAGAACAACTGCTTAAAGTTTGCAAAACAGCATTTGAATTATGGATATGAGTTCTGGTCAAAGGTTTTGTGGAGTGCTGAAATAAAAAATGAGCTATTTGGTCACGCTCATTGTTATGTTTGGAGAAAGTCTGGTGAGGTGTACAAAGAAAAGATGAACATACCTACTGTCAAACATGGAGGTGGTAATATCCTTCTATGGGGCTGTTTTTCCTCTATTGGTAGAGGTCATTTAGTTCCAATGCATGGTAAATGGATTCCATAGCTTACCAAAAGATATTGGCCAATCATCTGAAACCCTCCACTACAAAACTTGGTTTAAAGCGCAACTGGACGTTCCAACAGAACAACGATCCAACGCACACATAAAAATCTACTTCAGAATAAAGAATAAAATCAAGATTCTAGAATGGCCTAGTCAAAGTCCTGATATAAATCCGATTGAGAATCTTTTGTATGAGTTGAAGAAGGCTGTGCACAAGAAAAATCTTTGGAATTTGAATGAACTGGAACAATTCTGCATTGAAGAATGGTCAAAAATCACTAAAGAATCATGCCAAAAGCTCATTGACAAATATCTTAATGGTTTAAAAGAGGTTAGTATTGCTAACTATTAGTATTTAAGTTTAATTTTCCTTGTCAGGGTATGAATACTTTTGAATTTGTATTTTTCAAGTTTTGCACAAATAAAAATTACTGAAATAAATAACTGTATACATCTATTTCTTGTAACTGTTTCCTCATCCACAAAAGCCAAACTTATTTGTTTTCAATAATTCTAGAAACTATAAATTTCCATTGGGGTATGTAAACTTTTGATGACTACAACTTTTGACTAAACACATACAACTTAAATAAAGCTTTACTCACTTCAATAGAACTTGTAATGTTTAAACATTCCTCCATGCCAGGAATATCCAGCTGAATTATCCTCAGGTCTTTACATTTTATAATAACTGTTCCTAATGTGCCCACAAACCTGAAACAAGATACTCATGAAAGGTGCATGAAGTACTTAAATATGAATGCAGTTGGGACAAAAGAATAGACATTAACACATACAAGACTTTAAAAAAAAATAAAAATTAAGAGATTGATTTCTTTTGAATAATGTATGCAATGGCTATTTCCTAGTCTGGAATGATAGTGTCTCCACAACCACAACTATGCATAACTTAAAGAAGACCAGACTACAGCTAAACATAG
Organism: Polyodon spathula; assembly: GCF_017654505.1. Lineage (NCBI taxonomy): Eukaryota > Metazoa > Chordata > Actinopteri > Acipenseriformes > Polyodontidae > Polyodon > Polyodon spathula. The sequence continues at coordinate 16,730,399 of NC_054538.1, read as the reverse complement.
AGCTTGGTGGAATTGTATCTGAATCCAAAGATAATGTTGTAATGAGAACCTTCATACTGCACATAACTCTTACAACACTCAATGGTAGAATATTTAGTAATAATAAAATTAATTTCATAACAAAATAACAAATATTGAAAACTATAGAGAATGAAAGGGTAGATAAATCCACTGTAAACGCAATCTAGGAGAGACTGACCTCTTCTCGATGGAGTCTATGTTGGAGTGCAGCAGCCACAGCTCCTCGCTACTGTCCTGACGAGAGGAGAGGATGAGGTGGTGGCCGGTTAGACAGAGCGTCCCCTCCACCTTTGACATGAAGGGCCGATGCAGGACAACATTATCCACCCGTGGGGTCTTTATCAACTCCACAAATTCCATCCTTACAATCTGCTATATTGAGGGTGGTGGAGGGATCTTCTTAATGTAAACAATGACGTATAAACATGAAGGGGGATGCTATTTCATTGAAGCAGCTACAAAAACACAAACACACACACACACAAACAAACAGTACATTATTAAAAACTGTACAGGTCCTGCAAAGCTGGCTGGCTGTCTGTGACAAAAAGGACAGCGACATAAAGTGTTACTCTGTAGCTATAAAACAAGATTCTATGGCAGGATCGACAGTCACAGTGTACCCATCCACTGTATTGCACAAGCAGAGACAAGGAGCTTGTACATATATTAAGATGACCAAAATGTTGTCAGTCTACTGCATTATATTAATGTATACATACACAAGTGGAGAACTAGGTTGTGTGAGTCACGTCTAGTATTCCAGCATCCCACATGAAACAGAATAGTCTGGTTAGGCATGCAAGATACTCGCTTAACAACTATTGTACTGCTAGTAATGTTCAGCAGCCGTCTTTACGAACAGCCTCACGACATTATTGATGTTTTTGTACTTTGTACTTCACTACGCATGACAAGCTGTCAACATGACGCTCATTACAACACACAAATAAATGCATTTATAAACTCTTAGCGGAACTAGCCAAAGAAAACCACTGCGCTAATTTTTTTTTAAGGGTGATGGGTTGATAGTTGATTAAATAAAACCATACTTTGGTGAAGTATTCCATATCAAATTAAATATGAACAGTAACTTGACTATTTAAAAAGCTTTAGTGATTATTCATTTTATAATATTCACAAACAAGTTCTAAAAGTGGCAGTAGATTTTTAAAATGTATGTATTTATTTATTTTTTGCTGCTACTACTCTGCAATCTTTTTCTTGAGTAACAATTCTCTACATTCACACTAGAGCTCGGTAATCAAACTGTCTCAATGTGAAAATAATTTGTAAATAAACAATTTACATAAATATCGGTAATATTCTATTTTAAATCAGTGAATCCGTTTTTGTATTTTGTAAACATAACACACAATAAAACCTAAGATTCCTGCGGGTCCTCTTCTTCTTCCCCTCCCAGAATGCGGAAGTGCGGCAAACACTGTCCACGAATAAAAACAAACCGATGAGAACCAGAGTTCCGGCTGCCCTGAGGTTATAAAGGCAGTTGCAGTTAATGCCAGACGGCGAAGTTAAATCGACCAATATTGGTTTTGTATGCTTTCATTGCGCGCGTATGTATGTATGTATGTATGTATGTATGTATGTATGTATGTATGTATGTATGTATGTATGTATGTGTGGGTGTGTGGGTGTTGTTGTGTTTGGTATGTTTATGACTTATTAAATATATTTGATCAGCTACGTCGGATGTTAAGCAATACAATCAGTGTTTCTGGTAATGATAATTTTTCTGAACACACACTGGTAGATTGGCTTGTGTTTCACCAGCTTTATAATCACACGTTTGTATACACAGAGTCGTAAGAAGTATAACGGTAGTATATACCTTTCAATACGAGTATATGTTTTGTTTTTTGTTTTTTTCCCCTAGGGGCAACTTAGTAATTTAAAGCAATCACCCTATTCAGATTGTTGAGATCGGAATACTTTGTCGGTGTTTGACATTTACACATACAAAAAAATCAAAACAAAACAGAATTTACGAAGAGGGAAAATGGTAACAATTTAGTTGTATGTGTACTATGTTAAAATATTAAGCAGTTTTCTTTATAATTGTTTGGCTGTCTGTACATCGCGTCATTTGGTGTGCGTTTTACTACATTGCTATAATATTCGTTAGCTCTATCCAGCATCATTGATTTGTCTGTCAGAACACGAAGGAAGCGGGTTTTGCATCGAATCCAGCAGCACACTGTACGGTTTATCGCTCAGATACTCACGTGAGGCGCATTGCTGAGTACAGGGGTGTGTGTCATGCGATTAGTGAAAGAGCCATTGGAACACGTTGTCAGCTTTCAGTTTTCTGTGTTCCACCACTGCCCTTCCCTGTGGTGGGAAGAAGTTGTGCTTAGGCCTTCCTTTACAGACGACCAATGAGTGGAAAAGTTCAGAGTGACCTGGGCTACCTTCGAAATTACTGTTGAACTTGTAAGAGCTTATATGGAGCTGTCAGCCCACTTCGTTGCCCGTGCCCCCATACCACTGCAAAAGTGAGTTGCTATAGCTCTCTATAAACTTGCATTTGCTGTTGACCATAAGATGGTGGGTGATAAATTTGCGGTGAACAAATGTACTGTGCATCTGTACCTTTACGAGTTTTGCAGCTCTCTCGTTGGACATTTACATCGCTTCATAGATTTGCCATAAGAGGGGAGAAGCTTGGAAGATAGCAGTGCGTGTTCTTGAGAGGTATGGACTCTCTCAAGACATGGGCATGCTTGATGCCATCCACATTCCAACCGCTGCAAATCAAGCGACAAGGACATTCTTTAACCGAAAGAACTGGGCTTCGACCATCTTACAGGCGGTGGTGGGTGACAAGGACAGGTGGGTAATGTAATATTTGCTTAATGTATTAGTATACACAAAATATATATTGACAGATTTAAAAAAAGAGGGAGGGGTCCAGATTTTAATGGAGGGATTTTCAGGCATAGCAAGAATTTTAGATTGGAATTTATCTGTTCCATAAAACTGTCAAGAAGTAACCCACCCACACTCAATAGGAAACAGCCTTTATACTTAATTCCAGCTATGACTGTAAAACCAAAATGAAACATACAATATTATACTAATGTAATGCACAGTATTAGGAAAAGTGAGAAAAGATTGCCAAAGCACCTACAATACTCCATGATACCATTCAACATATGATCATGTAGTTCAATCACAGGACTGCAGTCATGCACAGGAAACTACCATGCCAAATATGTACATAACAGGATGTTTAAATATACAGTTATGACCACCACTACCGTCAAACACCTAGTTCTTCAGCGGGATCCAAAATATGTCCAAGACCATCTCCACCAGACTCATTTCAGTGATTGTACTGAAACATGTATACTGACTGGTTAAAACAAACAAAAAAAAGACTGCACATTAATTAGTCATTTAACAGACACTTTTATCCAAAGCGACTTACAGAGATTAGAGGGTGAACTATGCACCACAACAGCCACTGCAGAGTCACTTACAATAGGACCTTGTTTGTTTTATGTCTCTTCTGAAGGATGGAGCACAAGGAGGTTCAGTGACTTGCTCAGGGTCACACACAGTGAGTAAGTGGTTGAGCTGGGATTAAACCAAGATCCTCCTAGTAACAAGCCCCCTTTTTAACTACAGGACCACCAGCCTCCTTCAAATGATAAAGTGTTCTTAAAGGGTACCTGTAGTGGTAGTGACTATAGAATCATTTCAGTCGAAAACACAGGACTGAAGCTTCTGACACAATTTAAAGTCACTGCTTGGCCAATTTACTACCGTAATCTGGGGCTATTTTGGACAGTTTTGACACATTTTTTGTAGTATTTTTTTATAAATCATTTTTTTGGAACTAAGTTTGTGATATATTTAGTTATACCTCTGGGCTATATACTAGAGTTGAAACATTTTTGTAACACGTGACTTAAAGACCCTTTTTTTAATTTAAAATGTGTCCAGTGTTCAAGGGCTTTGTGGAGTCTTTGGACTCCCCTTCAAAACTGTGACTGAACCACTTTAAACCTTCCTCATTTCAACACTGGACACCTGAGAAAATTTAAAAAAAATAATAAATAAATAAACAAAAATAGTAAAGAAAAAAAAAGTGCTTTTTGGCCAAAAAATCAAAACAATTGTGCTGTGCAGACAGAACTTTACTGAACTACTTTTTTTTTTTGCTCTCATTACATAAACTGAGTAATGTTAACCTGCAAACAAATATTTTGGTCCCCCCCCCTTTTTTTGTTTTGTTTTGTTTTTTTTAAGTTTCACTGAACATTGAGTCCATCAACAGGCCTTCTTCAAACTGGACAGCACCTCTTCCCCGACTTCCGTACAATCATGATAGCTTCGAGCACCAAGTTTTCTTTTATACGTTTGAACCATGTCTACTGTCTCTGCAGTATAATGCCCTTTAGCTATGAGGATTTCCTAGTCTGACATTCTTATCACAAGATTTAATGTTAACACCTTCACATGATAAGTAGAGATGAAAATCACATGCTATGTGGTAAAGCAGTATGCGGTATAGTAACGTTAGTACATATATTATCAAGGGTAATACAGGCAGTCCTCGCACTTATGACACAATTGGTTCCTGGAAGTTGCATTGTAAGTCGAAGCATCGTAAGTCGAAGCACATTTTCCCATAGGAGCAATGTTATAAATTGGGGTTACGTTCCTGACTCTTCGGACAGATAATGTAGTTTTACAAAAATGACCCGTTATATTGTACTTATGCAAATATTTATTTAACTCTTTACACTCAGCCCGGTGATTATGCGCTTATTACTCAGAGACCTACCAGGCTTGTTTAAAACTACGTACTAGGGGCTTTCCAATGACGTATTCAGTGTGTGTATGCGGTACTCCTAGCAGGAAATACGATCGCCTGAATTTAAGCCCTTCATCATGTGACAGAGTTCACAGATTAGGTTTTGTTTTGAGTCAATTGCTCTTATCAGACATTTGCTAACGGCAAATACATTTAAAAAAAAAAAAAAAACACCACTAGACTGAGTCAGGGTGACCACCGGTAGGTACTGCTGTTCAGACACCAAGCATGCGCACATGAAGGCATGGTTCAGGTCTCGCCGTGTCATAAATACTGTATCAATGTCGTAAGGTCGAAGCAGGGTAATAATGCAAAAGAGTCAGAGTGTCGTAAGTCGAGGATCGTCTGTAATCATTTTATATTATCCATGGTACATATACAGAACTATTTCTGTCTAGAGTTACCCCAAAGAAGTCACACTACTTGGAGATAACACTGGACAGCTCATTTTCTTGGCCATGGAAAGAGCTACAGATAAGAAACAATATGTCCCCAAATCAGCGATTTGCGCAGATTCTGACAATAAGGAGCAGATCTGCCTGCGAGCTTCAGGCTGGGCTGTGCAGATGAAAGTTTGACCACGATGTTTGGATAGTCATTTTCACTCCTGGCACAAATCATGCAAAAAAGATAGGTAAACCCAAGAATAGAATAAAACTAAACTGCACATTAGAAAGCTAAGAATCAGAGCTTTTAAACGGTGTATAGTTTGTTTATATTTAAAAAGTAAAACGTAGTGTTTTATTGCAAAAAATAACATTTTTTTCATTTCTGTCCAATGTTCAAAATACACCCAGATTACTGTATTAAAAAGATTAAAACAACGTTAAGCTTCTATGCATTGGTCTCTCATGGGGTGCACAGGTTATGGCGTTGGGTCGTTGATTTCACTATTTCCTGAACACTGCTAGTCTATAGCTGCAGCTAACAATAATTTGCTGTGGCATTTATCTGATTTATTATGGATGAAAAAAGTAAACTGGAAGGTAACTTATATGAACTAGATTTTGTTGAACCAATTTCAGATGACATTACTATTGTGACATCCTTGGAACAGAAGGGCAACAAACCTCAAGAGTTTGAAAGTTTCTGTAACGGATGACTTATCCGTCATTTTTGTCTCAGTCTACTTAAACTGGGAAAGCAGAGTATTCATTTATCTGCCTCTGTTCTACTATATTATTATTCTATATACAATATTTATTTTTTATCAAGATACTACTTATGTAGTACACTCGCACTAATTTATCTTTTTTTTTTTTTTTTTTTCCTTATTCCCAGGCAGTGCAGAAGTTAGAGGGTCAGGGTGTGCACATGTTTTTTTGTTGGAGATTTTGCCTACCCCCTGCTCCCCCGGTTAATGACCGCATACTACTCTTCTGAGAATCTCACGACTAAACAGGAGGCATTTAACAACGCACTGGGAAGCATGCTGGAAGTGGCAGAGCAAGCTTTTGGGAGGCTGTAGGGTTGGTGGCAGATAGTACTGGAGTGCATGGAGCTGGACCGCAGTATCGCCCCCCAGGTGGTGATGGCTTGCTGCATTCTGCACAACGTGTGCGAGGCTCAGGAAGAAGTCTTCTGGCAGGAGTGGATGGTGCCTATCCGAGACGCAGACAGCCATCGCCCTCAGCCTCCACCTCCACCAACAACAGGATCCCAGGTGGATTCCCAGACGTGTGCCATACCAGATGCACTTCTGGAAAGAATTACAATTTTATGAATGTCAAACCTTTCATTCAGAAAAATAAACATAAGACGACTTTTTAACAACTCATGAATGACTGTTTTGTAATTAGGGCCACTGAAAGTTTACTTTTAACATGAGTTTTACCAACGAGTAAGGGTTAGTAACTTACGTTGATATTTACGTCTTTACCTTACAATTTTACAGTGACTTGAGTAAAGTATCTAACGTGTCAATAAGGACCTGCTAGGCTTAGTTGAGAGGAAGGGCAGCGAGTGATTGGCTGTGCCAGTCCTCAGTCAGGAGGTGGGGCGGGTCTTGAATGCTTTTCCGTCAGCATAAAAAGAGGACAGCGTCCGCTTTGCAGGAACTACAGCTGTACAACCCTGAACTTGCAGCACGGTACTTGTCAAGGCAACCATATGAAGCAGCAGGGGCCGTTGTATGAATACCGGCTCATAAGTAGGTTAGTTTAGGGGATATTGATCCCAAGTAATGTATAGCAAGGGTTACGTAGTGTAGCAGGTTCCTGGAGCGGGACGCCTCATTTATAAGGCTAGCGCTCGTCCTGTGTGGTACGTTTTCTTTGTAGTTTTTTTATTTTGCCTTTTGTAGTCTTCTGTATGTGTCCTCTGGGTTACCATTGCTGGTAACGTCAAATGGCCTGTTTGTTTACTTTATGTGTGTTAATAAATCCTGCGCGTCTGAGCGCCGTTTCAACTCCAACTCCCATGTGTCTGTCATGCATATCACTGGTTACCCACACACGTGACACGAGTACCCTGTCACAATGGACAAAAAAGAGGTTTTATGCTGTTGATATGTACTAGAAGTAAATTAGATATCATATTCAGGATAAACAAATTAACGCTAACATAGTCATCATTATGGGTGTGCCAATACCTTTATTTCCTTTAAGACATTTTTAGTGATTAGGTAATCATTAAATGGAATCAAACATGTTAATTACTAAACACAAAACAATGCAGTACCCCAGTTTCCCTTGTTATAGCAATTATTAAGTATAAATCAATACATGTCTTAGTGTTATTTAATATAGAACCTGTTGTGATCAAAGTATCAAACTCATTTATACTTTATAAGTAATTATTTGTCTTGCATTTCTTCTATCCTTTTGATATGAAATCATTTTTTTCCTTAGTTTTCTTAGAATTGTGTCATCTGTGCTGTGAATTGAGGGATTGTAGTCCTGGCAAGGTGTTATCCCTGATTAAACTCCACAAAGAAATACATATCCCACAGCGGTAGCTCAAGTTAGGATTAAGGAAAGGTTACGTTTGTGTGACGAATCAGTTGCATCTGCTAGTTTTTCACAGTTTGTTTACAGTCTCAGTTCGGCAGTAAAAATGTCAGTGGCCCTGATGAGAGGAAACTTCTCTTCCAATCGTCTTTTCAAACTCTGAATGAGCAAGTTAATTGCCACTGATTTGTACTCTGTTTTAAAGGTGTAAACAGGGGCAGCTTATAAACAGGGTTCCCAGATTCCTGTGCTTATTTCTAAGTAGGTTATAATAAGAAAACTTTTGACTGAATTCTGATGCAGATTTCAAATCAGCATATTTTTCACTTCATTGGATGAGATTTTTATAAATAAAAGGTTTTGAAAAAAAAGGCAAACAATTTTTTTTTTTTAACCCTACGGTAGATCTCTTGCTCTCTGTACAGTATTTCTACAAATTGATTGTTTTTGGGCAAATTGATGCTTGTGAGCCTAGGCACTTGAATTTGTTTACCCTCAACCCTTGAATCAAGCAGATGTAAATGAGACATCTGGGCATATAAACAGGCATCTGTGAAGTCAAAGGAGGTGAAATGTTGTTTTGGGTGATCTGGTGATATTACAATGCATGTCATTCATACCCAGATGGTATTATGATGTACATGTACACCACTGTTAGCTAATGAAGTAAGCTTTATTTTATTCAGATTCCATGTTGTATACCAGTATTGGCATTACAAGATTTTTTTTTAAAGATTACTAAATAATGTAACATGCCATTTCAGAAAAAGGGTACTTTTGTTCCAGTAATAAGTCATCAATATCAGTCTAATAGCAATGCCAAGTAAAAAAAAAAACTCAATTGTTATGGAATGGCACTGAAGTTATCCATAATTCTACAAAAAAAATGTCTAAAGACCAGTGTCCAATCCAGAACCACATCTACTTTTTATAAGAAAGGGTAACAAGACTTGAGATCAAAGAGCGCAAACACAGGACAAAATGTCAGCAGCAGTTACAAAAAAAACAACCAGTTACAATACAAACAAAATCACCCACGGAACAGTCAGTAGTCAAGAGGCTGTACAGTTATAAGTAACAAAAAACAGTTTTTTCAGAATAGGTCAAATGAGGTAAGGAGTAAAACCGAGAGGGCAGCCTGCCAGAACTGCTTACGAATGATGCCCCTTTAGTTTGTATTCAGCTTTGTCGCTCTCCCTCACAGACCCACTGCTCCCTCACTTTACATTACAGCAAACTACTGACATTACTGCTCCAGGGTAGTTCACCAGTGGGGCTGCCCTGAAAAATGAACTGTTTTGGACAGCTTTTGTTTTAATGTGTTTATTTATTTATACAGGAATTTAACCCATTGAGACCTAGATCTCATTTACAAAGGCGTCCTATCAAAGATAGTTTACTTTCTATAACCGGTTGGAAGTGAAATCAAATGTTCACTTCTTTTTGTCTCCAAATAAATAAATGTGGATGGTTTAAATGCTGCAGTTTTTTTTTCAATCCCTTGCTTTAACCAGATGATGACATTTCCAGCTGGCTTCATTGAAAGGACTTCTTTCAGTTTGGTGTTTGTTTAGTTTTTTGAGCACCCTTCCCCTCATCACCTCAACAAATGAAAAGTCACATCTCTAATCTTGGAATTTCTTGGGTCTGATTAAAGGAAACTGCCCGTGTTTAATAAATACGCTTTGTTGCATGCTTCTAAATCACACTTCAGACGCCAGATTAATCACTTGACCCATTTACTTTGCTGCTTGAGAAAAGCATTCCATGAGGAACAATGAAACCTGAAAGAGTGGCAATCCAGTCAAACATATTGCCCTGGCAGTACAAATGTAATACTACAATGTGCTTGTTTCATGTTTTCAGTTTTAGACTAGATTTTCTATAAAACTAAAAAGTATATCTCTGTCTGTAAAAATGGCTTGATTGGAAACTGTTCAAAGTTAAAAACAACTGAAGATGTCCAAGTCATCTGTAGGTCCAAACCTACAGGACCTACTACTGGACTTTGTTTTAACAGTTTTTTGCAGTGGCCCATCTGGCATGAGAAATTATACATTTTTTCAGGCTCAGTGTAGCACATGTGTAGTTAATATATTGCCTTTGTACATTCAAATGAATGACTGTATCTATACAATATTGATCTGTTGGAATGTCTGGCCTAGAGTTTCAGGTTTGATCTGGGTCTGCTGCCAATGGAAAAACACAGGACTGATTTGAAATTCCAATTTGGTCCAAATGCATAACCTAGGTACGTAACCAATCTCTAATTTAAATTTCAACCAGGTTTAAAGAAACAAACAAAAACACAGGACATTTACCACATACCTCCTGCAGTCCCAGCAGCTCTGAGTGCTGCTGTATGTAGGTTGGAAACCATGCCTATGTGTTTTGTTTCAAGCCACAAGAGGGTGATATAGCACTGATTACAAATACTGTACAGAGTCTGAAGACTTACCAGTGCGTAAACAGGCTATGTAATGGAGTAACTCTTCTTTCATTTGCTCAGAGTATGATTTAGCTTATTTATTATTTGTGGAGGAACAATTAATTTCACAGATAATTTCACAGATGTCTCTTTGAAGTTGGATGTTTCTGTCCTGGAAAAAGCACAAAAGTGCCTCCAGCATCAAATTCCAGAAAGTTGGGACCAAACTTTCTGGATAATGTAGGATATTTTATATATATATATATATATATATATATATATATATATATATATATATATATATATATATATATATAGTACTGTGCAAAAGTTTTAGGTAGGTGTGAAAACATGTTGTAAAGTAAGAATGCTTTAAAAAATAAACATGTTAATAGTTTATATTTATCAATTAAATGCAAAGTGAGTGAACAGAAGAAAAATCTACATCAAATCAATATTTGGTGTGACCACCCTTTGCCTTCAAAACAGCATCAATTCTTCTAGGTACACTTGCACAAAGTTTTTGAAGGAACTTGGCAGGTAGGTTGGCCCAAACATCTTGGAGAACTAACCACAGTTCTTCTGTGGATTTAGGCAGCCTCAGTTGCCTCTCTCTCTCTTCATGTAATCCCAAACAGACTCAATGATGTTGAGATCAGGGCTCTGTGGGGGCCATACCATCACTTCCAGGAATCCTTGTTCTTCTTTACGCTGAAGATAGTTCTTAATGACTTTCGCTGTATGTTTGGGGTCATTGTCATGCTGCAGAATAAATTTGGGGCCAATCAGATGCCTCCCTGATGGTATTGCATGATGGATAAGTATCTGCCTGTACTTCTCAGCATCAAGGAAACCATTAATTCTGACCAAACCCCCAACTCCATTTGCAGAAATGCAGCCCCAAACTTGCAAGGAACCTCCACCATACTTCACTGTTGCCTGCAGACATTCATTCGTGTTCCGTTCTCCAGCCCTTCGGTGAACAAACTGCCTTCTGCTACAGCGAAATATTTCAACTTTTCAGTCCAGAGCACCTGCTGCCATTTTCCTGCGCCCCAGTTCCTGTGTTTTCGTGCATAGTTGAGTTGCTTGGCCACGTTTCCACGTCGGAGGTATGGCTTTTTGGCCGCAAGTCTTCCATGAAGGCCACTTCTGACCAGACTTCTCTGGACAGTAGATGGGTTTACCAGGGTGCCACTGGTTTCTGCCAATTCTGAGCTGATGGCATTGCTGGACATCTTCCGATTGCGAAGGGAAGTAAGCATGATGTGTCTTTCATCTGCTGCAGTAAGTTTCCTTGGCAGACCACTGTGTCTACGGTCCTCAACGTTGCCCGTTTCTTTGTGCTTCTTCAAAAGAGCTTGGACTGCCTTGAAATTTCTGCCTGGGAGAGACCTTGCTGATGCAATATAACTACCTTGTGTCTTGTTGCGGTGGTCAGTCTTGCCATGGTGTATGACTTTTGACAGTAAACTGTCTTCAGCAACCTCACCTTGTTAGCTGAGTTTGGCTGTTCCTCACCCAGTTTTATTCCTCCTACACAGCTGTTTCTGTTTTGGTTAATGATTGTGTTTCAACCTACATATTGAATT